>NC_052518.1:10796705-11163149 GCF_014356525.2 Nilaparvata lugens
GTCACCAAGTGGAGAGTACTATTTTTTGCCACAGATAGCATCAAAATGTCATTTTCATGAAAAAGTGGAGTTACACAATTTTCGGGTTTCTCAGACGATATGTGAAGCATTCATTTAGAATGAATGACTGATATGATAAACCATATGTTTTCGTTGTCATTGATTCATTCATAAAAATCAAATGTTGTTGATCCGTTACTAGTAGAAAGTCATGTTCAATTTTATTGATTAAAGCTCTACAAATGAAGAGTTTACTTATTTCAATTAATCAAATAAAATGCTGACAAAGAAAAAGACAAAAACGATTGAAAACCATAACTACGAAGAAGATAAGATGGAATCACATATTGACAAGTTTCTCAAGCCAAAGGAATTATCTATCGACCCAGATTCGCCTACGGCAGAGAGAGAGTGGAAACATTGAAAAAAGACGTTCGAAAATTTCTTAGAAGGAACGACAACCAAAGACAAAATGAAAATATTGGTAAACTTCACCTGCTTTATACGAAATTGTGGAAAGCTATACTTCATATGAAGAAACTATATCCATGTTGGAAGATATGTTCGTTAAACCAAAGAACGAAATTTATGCACGATACTGCCTTGCTAATGCAAAACAACAAATAGGTGAGTCCATTGATCACTACTATTCTGAACTAAAAAGAGAAGCTTATCATGTAACTTCACTAGAGTGTCAGCCGAAGAAAACAAAAACGAGCATATTAGAGATGCTCTGTTTCGGTTATGTTCTATTGAATTAAAGAGAAACTTTTTCAACAAGGAGATTGAGTCTACAAGAAACCGTTTCCCAAGCACGTGTTCTTGAATCCGCAAAAACATATGCCGACTCCTTTAAAAGTACTTGTTTATAAAACTCTGTTGAAGAAAATAAAAACATAAGCTTGAGTGAATCTTTCTCAGATGTTAATGCTGTAACCCAAAATCGACAGGCAATTGTAGAGAAATCCGTTCAATGCCAACGTTGCAGATATAAAAAACACTCAATTCTCAAGAATGTCCTGCAATAGGAAAGACTTGTCATAAATGTTCCGAATTGGACACTTTTCCCATGTGTGTAAAAGTAAAACGCTCAAAGAAAAACTAACTACGTCAACTATTATTGCAGCTGGTATAGCTGGTATAGTAATCTTTCTAAAGCTACAATTATTGTTTCGGTGAATGGAATAAATACACCAGCTCTTATTGATACCGGAAGTGTTGCCAGTTTTATTGATGAAAAATTTGCAAAAACAAATAAATTTAAAACTGCATCAGATTCTTGTTTTATAAGATTTGCATCTGTTCAACATAACACCGCTACAAAAGCATGTGTTTATAGCAATATTGTGTACAAGGAAATGAATACAACAATATTAAACTCTTGGTATTAAAAGAATGCTGTTGCAATGTGATACTTGGTCACGATTTTTTGATGAATCACTCTACAATAAGTTTAGCATTCAATGGTAATAAACAGCCTCTTGTAATAGATAATAATTCTAACCACACCACCCTTGAAAGATTGCCTCTTGGTGGAGGCCATGATAAAACCATGTTCCCTTTTCAATGACTTGACTCCCGATTGCCACCCAATAACTACCTGATCCAGAAGACACCACAAGATGACTATGAATTCATGAAGAATGAGGTCAATCGCTCCTTACAGAAGGAATAATTGAGGAAAGCCAGTCCAGTTGGCGTGCCCAGCCTTTCATTGTAACCAATGGACAGAAGAAACGAATGGTCATAGACTATTCACAGACTATTAATAAATCACAAATTTAGACGCATACCCTCTCCCATTGATCGAAGATCTTGTAAACACAATTGCCAAGTACAACATTTTTAGTACTGTAGATTTCAAGTCAGCTTACCATCAAATACCGATTCTTGAGAATGAACGACATTACACTGCCTTTGAAGTAGGCCGAAAACTCTATCAGTTCAAACAAATACCATTCGGAGTAACCAATGGAGTAGCTGCCTTCCAACGTACAATAAACAGACTTATAGAAAGAGAGAATTTGAACGACTGCTTTGCCTATTTGGATGATGTTGTCATTTGCGGTTCAGATCAAGAAGAACATGACAGAAATCTTAAGAAATTTCAACAAGTAATTGAATTGTATGGCTTGACTATAAATGAAGAAAAATGTAAATTTTCAAAAAAATCATTGAAGTTCCTTGGGTATGAGATAAAACATGGAGAAATTAAACCTGACCCAGAATGCCTTGCACCACTCATGAACTTTCCACCCCCAAGAAATGCTAAAGAAATGAAACGACTCATGGGATTACTGGCTCATTACTCCCGATGGATTAATGTCTACTTTTCTCTGGCCCTGACAGCACCCTGGTTTCACACCCATATAAAAGGGTTGGTGCAGCTGTAGTTTTGTTAAATTTTTGTCTTCACATAGAATTGACAAAATAAAATGAAATCAGATTTCCCACTGGTATTTCCTCCTCTGCATCCTGCAATTGAATTGGAACCAGGTTCAATCGAGTAATTTAAAATTGTGCACCGAATTGCACCCAGCTGAATGACTGTGTATGGCCTTTACATATAAGAAGCTAGGATCTATGACTGTGTATGGCCTTTACATATACAAAACAATTTTACATGTAAAAAATAACGAGCACTCATTCAATAGGCAATAAAATGTTCACAATTACCATATAAGATATAGAAATGATTTCATTATAATGGAACATAGGAGAGAAAAATTTAAACAAAGTCCAACATATATGGGAATGAAGTTCATGAGGTACCTCCCGAGTAGCATCAGAAGCGAAACGGATAGTGCAAGATTTAAAATCGAGTTGGAAAAGTACCTAATAGAGTTAGAAACTTATAGTTTTGAAGAATTTTACCGGGGGAATTAAGAACACATTACCTACCTTGTTTGTTATTGTATTGTCTCTTTTTTCTTGTGTTTATTTCTATCTTTCTAGTTTTATGTTTAAGAATTGGAAGTATTTTTTTTTTTTTAATGAAATGACGCATTCATGTACAATATACATTGTGTCTTGACACACACTGAGTAGTGGAGAGGAGTAAGCATGCTGCGCACAATTGGATGCTGCCACAATGGAGAATTTCGTTAAGTAGTGGGAGTGATGAGTGAAGGAAAGAGCATTGGGCCTCTCTGTCTTCGCGAGAGAGCCTTGTAAAAAGTAATATTTCTGGGACTTGAGAGATTATAAATCAGCCATTTTGACAATTTCAAGTTGAGAGATGGAAATTACTGAGATATTGCAATCATTCAAATGCTAATGAATTAATAATTATTATTAAACGAAAATCATAATTAAATGCTGTAATTAGTTCGGGGTCCCGTGAGGGGTTGCTAGTCCTCCATCGGGCGCCTCCCCAGGTGGCGGATAGGAGAATGCCTCCCAGATATGGGAGGAACCGGTGAAATCAAATAACCGGGGTGGACCAAAAACTAGCAAACCGGCCAACGGCCTCGAAGGCGGATGAGGAGTAATCCCAACGGCGGAGAGGGCGGAAGAGCCTAGGAAGTTAAACCGAATAAAATCCAGGGTAGGCAACGCTCTGAAAGCTGTGGCGGAAGCAAGTGCCTAGGAGATGGCGACTCCAAACAAAAGACCCTGGTCCGCCAGGTTGGGGGTTGGGAGTGAGGTTAGCAGCCTCCCCCTGTAAAAATAAACTCAAGCTTCGAACACAAACAGTCAGCCTCGGACTAGGACAGGAAATTATAAATGGACCCCAGACTAATGGAAGGAAATGGAAACGGAAACATACTGTGAAGATAGCATCCTGGAACGTGCAGACACTACTGAAGGCAGGAAAAATGATGGAGGTATACAATGAGATGCAAAAGTTCAATTTGGACATATTAGCCCTGCAAGAAGTGAGATGGAAAGGATCAGGGAGAATTGACAAAAAAGATTTCAGCCTGTACTACAGTGGAAACCCAGAAAAGTCTGGTATGTATGGAACAGCATTCATGATAAATGCTAATCTAAGGAAAAGTGTGCTAGGTTTTGAACCAATATCAGACAGAGTATGCAGAATAAGAATCAAAGGTCGTTTCTGGAATACATCAATGATCTCAGCCTATGCTCCCACAGAAGAGGCACCAGAAGAAGACAAAGTAACCTTCTACGACCAATTAGCAGGTTTATGTGGCAGAGTTCCAAAGCATGATATAGTGTTATTACTAGGAGACTTTAATGCAAAGATAGGGAAAGAAGTCTTCCTGGCAGAGGTTGCAGGAAAAAATACCCTTCATGATGAATGCAACAAAATGGAAGATTGCTTGCTGAGTTTGCTGAGGAACATTATCTTGTTATTGCCAGCACAAAATTTGAACACAAAAAGATACACTTGGGTACTTGGAAAATGCCAGGAACAAATCTTGTAAACCAGATAGATCATGTTCTTGTCTCAAAACGTCATGCAAGCTCTATAGAGGATGTGAGAACTGCAAGAGGACCAAATTGTGATTCAGATAACTTCATGGTGAGAACAACATTACTTCAGCGATTATCAATGGCAGATAGAGGACCTAGGACCTAAGAAAAATAGATGCTAATGGGATCTAGAGAAACTGACTAATGCAGAGACTAGACAACAATTCGAGAATGTCATGAATAGAGAACTTGATCAAGCATTGAATTGCATTGAACAATATGCTGATGACAGTAATGTTGAGGGATTGTGGAATGAAATGAGACAAGCAATAATACAAGTGGCCAAACAGACAATAGGAGAAAAGAGAATCGGAAGATATGCAGAATGGTATGATGAGGAATGTAGAGAAGCAGTACTTAAAAAGAATGAGGCCAGGGCATCAATGATTCAAAGAGAAACTTGTCAAAAGTTAGAGACGTATAAAGAGAGAAGGAGAACTGCCAATAAAATTATAAGAAAAGCCAAACGTGAACATATGAATGGTAAGCTACAGCATTTAGAAGAATTGAACAACCTAAATGAGACAAGGAAATTCTATAAAGCCCAGAAAGTCATAAGCTTAGGATTCCAACCCAAGGTAAAGGCATGCAAGGACAAAGAGGGTAATGTGATTATAGAGGAAACTCAAATAATGAGCAGGTGGGCTGAGCACTTCGAGAAAATTGGCACAAACTCAGAAGAATCTCCAGATGTAGACAATTGGGTAGCAAAGTACCATACAGTAGACATGGAAGTAGCAGAACCAAGCCTTGAAGACATAAGAGAAGCCATAGGCAAGTTGAAAAATGGTAAAGCAGCTGGAGAGGACAAAATTACTGCTGAAATGTGGAAATATGGAGGAGAAGCTTTGGTAAAGTGGATGCATGAGTTAATCACACTGATATGGAGATCAGAAAAGATGCCACCTGAGTGGAAAAAAGGCCTTATATGCCCCTTCTTGAAAAAAGGCGACAAATTGCTTTGTGATAACTATAGGGGTATCACTTTACTAGACATAGCCTTTAAAATTTCCACTCTCATACTGACAGTCAAGTTGAACACACTGGCGGAGATAATAATAGACGAATATCAGTGTGGTTTTCGACCTGGCAGAGGTACTACAGACCAAATATTTACCCTGAGACAGATAATGGAGAGATTCTATGAACACAACATAAACTTACACATGCTCTTCATTGATTTCAGGCAGGCTTTTGACAGGGTAAAGAGAGTGGAAGTGCTGGAGGCGCTAGAAGGTTTTGGATTCCCAAAGAAATTAATCAGTCTAGTGAAAATGACCTTGACTGACACAAAAGGCTTAGTGCTAAGTGAAGGAAGAGTGAGTAGAGAATTCACTATCACTGAAGGCGTAAGACAGGGAGATGTCCTATCAGCCTTGCTTTTCAATATAGTTCTCCAGAAAGCAATGGAAAGCATTGACAGAAGAGGCAACATCATGAATAGGATGACACAAGTCCTGGCATATGCGGACGATGTTGTTATAATATCAAGAAACATGAGGTCACTGGAGTAAGTATTTCTACAGGTCAATGACAAAGCACAGCTTGTAGGCCTGGAAGTGAACAAGGGGAAAACAAAGTATATGGAAATGAGCCCCAGAGGAGTGAGAGAGCAAGAAGCCATCAGAATTGGAGATGATGCATTCGAAAAGGTTAAAAGCTTCACATACCTGGGAACTGAGATTAACAGCAGCAATAGAATTTCAACTGAAATAAAACGAAGAATAATGCTTGAAAATCGCGAATAGTAGACTGCTAAAATCAAAGCTCCTCACCAGGAGCACAAAAATGAGAAAATACACTACTCTGATAAGACCAATTGTTACATACGGCAGCAAATAATGGACAATCCTGCAAGAAGAAAGCAAAGCTCTGATGGTCTTTGAGAGGAAGATAGTGAGGAGGATATATGGCCCAATGTATGAGAATGGCAATGTATGAGAATGGTGCGTGGAGACTGAGGAAGAACCGAGAAATAGAAACAATTCTGCAAGGCAAGAATATTCTTCGTTTCATCAAGGCTAGAAGGATAAGCTGGCTGGGACACGTGGCAAGAATGACTGAGAATAGGATGCAAAAAGTCATGTTAAATGAAAATTTAGATGCAGTCAGAAGAAGAGGAAGGCCAAGAGTGCGATGGAAGCAGGATGTAGAGAGGGACCTGAGAGCGTTGGGTGTCAGGGGCTGGAGAAGGAAGGCGGAAGACAGAGATAGTTGGAGGATGATTGTCGAGGAGGCCAAAGCCCACATCGGGCTGTAGCACCAGGATAAGTAAGTAAGTAATTAGTTCGGGGTGAATTACAGCATTTAATTTTGATTTTCGTTTAATAATAATTATTAATTTCAAGTCGGTTTCATTAACATTAAATAATATAGCACATCTTCTTCACAACAACACAGAAATTTGAAATGCTCTCTTTTTGGCCAACATTCGATTTCCTATCCAATGAGCTATGACATTTTAGTAAAAAATGGAAATACAATCATACAGTAGCTCTAGTCTTACTTAATTTAATCTGAAATCTGAATTTAATCTTGTTTGATTGTATATTTGAATGCCATTTTTCGGGGTGTCCATGAGGGCTTTCAAGAGGACTGTTCTTCGTGTGGGTGTGTAATATTCCTACTCTTGGTTTTTGAGTTGTTGATTTTTTCTTACTTATTTATGTTTATGTTTTGTTAAACTTTCATTATCTACTCCTGTCAACCATGTTCTTATCTACTTTTTGTCTTGCTGTTTGTATTTCTTTATTTTTATTTATATATTTTGTATTTTAGTATTGCTTGTAATTTTTCTTTTGAATATCCAGGCCCCGGGCTGTAAATGGACAGACTGGGCATTTGCCCAGGGAGCCAGAATTTTTGAGGGTGCAAATAAGAGATGAAGAAAATAGTTTGGAGAATCGAAATACTCACTAGAAATATCTGACACAAGATTTTCAAAAATACATAGAACAAAACATTTAAATATAATACAGGCTACCGGAAAAGTAAAATGCAAATAGTAAGAAAAATGAGAATTATAAACTGATATCTTTATTGAAAATTTAACTGATAAGATTCAAATACCATACTCTCTGTTCTTTGTTCAAAAAGAATCAAAGAAAAAGGCCATACCACAAGCTGCGAACAAACTTTATGCCTCCTACCCTAATCACATAAGAAGTGAATTTGAAAATGAATATCTGCACTTCAAAATGTATGGAGAACAGGAAGAACTAGGTGGAATCCATAACGTGTTTGAATAAATTATAGAACATGAATTGAAGTTTACTTTCTCAAACCTTGAAGTAGCTGCTAGAATATTTTTCTAAGCAGAGCAGTCACCAACTGCTCTGCAGAGAGAGGATTTTCCGCTTTGAATCGTCTGAAGAATGTTAAGAGATCTAACAGTTTTGTGTTTTGACGTGATCTTGTTATCAAGTGTTACATAGATTATTTGCTTTTACATTACCGTATAGTAATAAGGGGGCGCCAGTAGAACATTCACCCAGGGCGCCTTTCACCTAAGCCCGGGGCCTGTGAATATCTATTTTGAAAAATGGTGTGTACCGCCGGAAATTGAATAAATAAATAAATTTCATATCTACATCGTAATATGCATTTATAAATACAATCACAAATCATATATAGCTACTCTCAAATGTAAATTAATATAGATCAAACTACATGAGATTCACGAATGTTCATAAATCATGATTATGTATATTCCATAGCTACATTCTAATATTCTAATGAAATGAGTAATTCATATTTGAAAATTTATCCATTTCATAGTAACATTCATAGCAACAGTTACTGACGTCTGTTAACAGGTTCAAACACAGAAGTATTCAAATACGCTTGAAGTGTGTCCAACAAGCGTTGCGTTTCCTACAGAATCATCCCGATCTGAGAAAAGACATCTTGAAGGTGCTGGAGATGAGAAAGCATGATGCTGAAGAGAGCGTCCGCTTCGAGATAACGGCAGCCTTGGTCTCGGCAGTAAAATTCGACTTACAAGTTGTGTCACAGTGTGAAGACCTCTTCAAGTTCATTAAGGAGTGAACTCGTGATAAGGTGTTCAAAGTACGCAAGGAAGCTATGAGTGGTCTGGCTTTTTCTACAGGAAGTATTTGCACGAATCTGATTGCCTCAGGCTATCAAGGAAGCTGTTACATGGATCAATGATACAATTCTTCATGGGTATTATCTCGTACATGACTGGAGTAAAAAAATCTAATAAAGATAGGTACATCTTTTTACGTTTGGCATAAAATCTCAAACAATAGCAAAATTAGTGGCATCCCGACACATATTCATATATAGTGGGGGCCACATTTTCTAAAAGATTACATCAATGTAGTGGATTTCTAAATGATCATGAAAAATGTACTTCAGAGACTTGGAAGCTTCTATAAGTAATAATGTAGCATTATCAGAGATCAAACACTGTTTGTTCGTTCAAAGACAATAAAATGTTGTTCATAAAACAAAATGTCGATGAAGTTTCTTGTCAATAATAATATAGAGTAAATTGGTGGCTCAGGTCTGTTGTCAGAGTTTTCAGGTCGCACCTGATCGATTTCAGGGCCTCTGACACATTGTCAATAATGACGACGAACATCCAAACATGTTTGTCGATGTTCTTCAGGTGTGGACGCGACTTTAGTCGATAGCCACATTCTTCCCAATAGTTGATTTGTGTGAGTTCAGTACTTATAGAAACAGCTGCTTCAATCAGAATTCTTTATTGGGCAAGGTTAGCTGTTAACAGAGCCACGTACAAACGATCAAGCCCTGAACGTGAAAATAGTCAGGTCTTATGTCTGGTGGAACACATGCACAGTAAACATCTGTCATTTATCTAGCTAACTTGGTAATTGATGGCTTATGGCATATCCAGCGCTTACGGAAAGAACCTCAGATATTCCTTCTCCAGTCTTCTGCAATTTTTGCCTAATTGAGATAGTCTCACTTTTTTAGGTTATAAAATTTCAAATAAAATGGAATTCGGAGCTCTCTATCTCCATTGAGTGCTGAAAAATCTCAATTAAGGGAAATTTCCTCATTTTTTATACTATCTTTCTTCGCTTTTATAACGACTATAAAAACCTAACCACTATGTGTCTCAACTGATCATTATTGTACAAGTTTACATATTTGGTACATTAGTGATAGCGTCCAAGAACAAAATAATTTTATACAAAAAAAGATCAATAATCATAAATTGGTTAGTGATTTAAATCTTTCAGGACTACTGTATCATATTGAAACCACTAAACTTCAGTATGCATTCCTACAAGTTGGTTTAAAAAATGGAATAGAAAATCAGTGATTTCAATTATAAATAAGTTCTATTCTATCTACACCAAATTTAATCATTTTTTCCCATATTACAGACGTCACGTTAAGATGGCTGAACAATCGGACGTTGGGAGAGCTGAGCCAGAACTTTATAAGGAGCCCATCCAAAGTGTGAGTGGAATAATACACTAGATCATTGCAAAAATGGGGAAGTGCTTGTTAGGAAAAGACAGGACTCACCCGTGAAAAGAATCACATGCGAACAAGACCTAACAACTATGTGTCTCAACTGATCATTATTGTACAAGTTTACATATTGGGTACATTAGTGATAGCATCCAAGAACAAAATAATTTTATACAAAAAAAGATCAATAATCATAAATTGGTTAGTGATTCAAATCTTTCAGGACTACTGTATCATATTGAAACCACTAAACTTCAGTATGCATTCCTACAAGTTGGTTTAAAAAATGGAATAGAAAATCAGTGATTTCAATTATAAATAAGTTCTATTCTATCTACACCAAATTTAATCATTTTTTCCCATATTACAGACGTTGCGTTAAGATGGCTGAACAATCGGACGTTGGGAGAGCTGAGCCAGAACTTTATAAGGAGCCCATCCAAAGTGTGAGTGGAATAATACACTAGATCATTGCAAAAATGGGAAAATGCTTGTTAGGAAAAGACAGGACCCACCCGTGAAAAGAATCACATGCGAACAAACCTAACAACTATGTGTCTCAACAACCCAGCTGTACACACTACGCTTGGGACATGACATAATTAAGAAAAAACTAAAACTACTAGGAGTTAATGGAACAGCACACAAATGGTTAATGAGTTATCTATCATGCAGAACACAACTGGTTGAGATCAAGGGCACAATTCATGGATTAACAAGGCCATACCAATCCAAACCACTACCTGTTGCAAGAGGAGTCCCACAAGGGTCAGTTCTTGGACCAGTTCTCTTCATTATCTTTGTCAATGACTTCCCTGCACTCATAGAGGATCAAAACACAAAATGCATAATGTATGCCGATGATACAACACTTTTAGTCTCAAGCAACACGGCTGAGGGATTGATCACAAATGCTGCCAACTCTCTACAGAAAACACAAGAATACTGTAATGTCAACAATCTTGTTATGAATGCCTAAAAAATAATTGAAGTTAATTTCAGTAAAAGAGGGGTCCAATTAACAAACTCATGCAGCATAGATAAGGGCAAGGTTGAATTTTTGGGCATTACAATAGACAGAGGCCTATCATGGAACGCACATGTGGATTCAGTATGCAAGAAACTAGGCTCAGGAATCTATGTGGTGAGAAGTTTGTAGAAAGGTTTTTGCTGGCGTTCATACTCTGAAGAGGGTTGGCGACGGTATCCCACTGAATATGAAGCTCATGCTGGTGAAAACATTGGTTTTCCCTCACTTTTCTTATGCTGATGTGGCATATGGTGATTTAAGTGTGGATCTTGCCACTAAGCTGCAAAGAGCTCAAAACTATTGTCTGAGATTTGTGTATGGCCTGAGGCGATTCGACCATGTTTCTTCTTTCTATGATCATGCTTCAGTCTTGAGGTTGAGTGTTTGAAGAGATTTCCATGTTATAATTTTGACAAATAAGGTTCTAAAAAACAAGCTGTCGTCTTATATTTTTTGTAAATTTGTTCACCTAGCACAAATTAGCACGATGAGAACCCGGAATCATGCCACTTCTCTAGTTACACCAAAACACAGGACAGTGATTTACAATAGATCATTTTTGGTGAAGGCAGTAAGATTGTGGAATGCATTGCCAGACAATATTAAGTTGTTGGGTGGTGGGTTCGGTTCACGCGTGCAGTTGTTGGTTGGCTGTTGGGTGGCGGTGGGCTTGTTTGAGTCGGTAGACGGGGCTTCATCTTGCTATCATTAAATTTATCAGTATCCTCATAGGATGCTCACGAGTGTGAATGTTGAATGTCTGGTGTGTGCTTGTCTTTTAAATTTCTATTATTTTCGCAGTTTTTTTTCCTTGTCTATAAAACATTTTATTCTGCAAAACGTATTGCATTGCGATTCTGTATCTATTGCAATTCTCAAAAATATGTTTTGATTAGGTAGCTACATCTTATCCTCTTTCTTTTAAAAATTTTTCCTGTTTAAAATCTTCTTATTTGCTATCTGATTTTCCCCACTTTTCTTTATTCTCTTTCCCAGGTATTGAATAACGTTAGGCCTACACAGGTTCTTTTTCCTCATATAATATACTATTCATAAAATAAACAAATTTCATCTTTGATTTCAATTCTTACTGTATTAATTCTCTCCAGTAGCTTGTTTTTTATTTTGTTTTAATTTATTTTTTGCTTTTTCTTTCAGCAGTGAAGTGATTGAGTTTATTGGAAAACACTTATTTTCTAAAATACTTTTATTATTCAATATTGATATCTCATATTTATTACATTTTATTGTCATTTCTTGCTTCAATTTTTTTTTTTTGTTATCTCTGCATATTTTGTGTACTGTTTGCTAACGACGTGGTTAAGTGGTAGAGTGGACAATATTGTCCAAACTTCGCCACGTCAACATAAATAAAAAAGTCATTCTATTCTATTCTATTCATACGAATTAGTTGAGCCATTGCGTATTGGTAACTTAATGCTGTTGTTGATGTTGAGGTTATTAATTTAAATCATGTTTGATTTAATAACATTTTTTACATTATAGAATACGACGTCGATAGCTGAAAAATCGGTGGTCGGAATACTTGATGAGCCCATCCAAAGTGTCGGCGGAAGCTGTGATTTGGAAAGCAGTCAGCATTCAGAAAGCAGTGGAGAACATGCATTGGGGAAAATAGCATCTCCGGAACCGTATCTCAGTAGCGATCGAGAACTCAAAGAGGAAGGATTGTTTTTCGTCTCTGCGTTATCTGTTTAGTCGAGCGAGTGATAATAAATCGGTTTTCGTGAGACGGCCGGAAAATTACAGTGGAATTTCTATTCATAGTTATTAAAGTTACTTTCTCACAAACTAATATGTCATGTACAATGTGCTTCACATCAGTACAAACTGGACAAGGCTGTGATAAACTTACGTGCGGCGACTGCTCAGCCTTAGTGCATGCAGGGTGTGCGGGAGTCGATATAAAGTACATTATTGAGAACAAACAAGTGTGGCGATGCAAGGGCTGTAGTATTGTGCGAAAGAAAAATATGGCCCCACAATCACCAGTAGCTAAACCGCCGGCGGCCAACAACCAACTTTCGCTGGCTGACGTGGTCGAACTGCTACATGATATGAGAAAGGAACAGAAAAGAATGGAAAATGACCTGGGGAAGTCACTAGAAGCATGTCACGAGGGAATTAAGGATTTGAGAGAGCAGCAAAAGGAGGCAAACGAAAAGTTTGAAGCTTGTTTAATGAATGTGAAGGATTTGACTAGGCAAGTGAATCAGTTGAAACATGAAAATGAAGAGCTGAAAGAACATATCGATGACCTGGAGCAGTACTCGAGGATTAATATGATTGAGATAAGGGGCTTGCCGCAGGAACCAAACGAGAACCTCAACGCGATGGTGTGCAACATGTCGAGAGCGCTTGGCCACGAAATCAAGGAAGAAGCCATCGACATATGTCACCGTGTGGGGAAAGGGGGACCGGATGAGCCGGCGACAGTAGTTGTGAAATTTTTGAGGCGACCCGACAAAAACGCTATCTTGAAAAAAGGCGAGTGAAGCGCGATTTCTCAACCCGGCACATAGGTGATAGCTCCAATTTGGCCCACGCGATCTACATAAATGAGTGTCTGGCACCCGCTAGGCGCAAGCTCTTCTCATTGGCACGTGCGGCGCAGAAGCGTTTCAAATTCTTGTGGGTGAGGGACGGCAGAATCCTTGTGCGTAAGGAGGAGGGAAAACCAGTGATGGAACTGAAAACAGGTAAACAACTGGATGATATGTTAGCTCGATGCTCGCAAACCGCAGAAGTGAATAGTGAGATTATTGGTAATAATTCTAATGACTAACTTTCGAGTGCTCTTTGTTCACTATATTGAGACGTATAGTTTCAGGACAATTTTAAAATTACACTGCATGAGCGAGAGAGTAAACATAGTATCATCAATCAATTCTCGTATTATAAGTCCTTCCAGTTTATGTCTAATCGAACAGTATTGTTTTACCAGATATTTAGCTCATATTTTGTGCTTGAATGGTTGGTCTGTTGAGTTTAACGATATACTATGTAAAAGAGCAATGATTTCGATGAAGCTTGGTAGGATAATATTCAATAATAATTTTAATGAAGTTTATGCTGTGGGATGCAATTATATGTCGCAGAGTATACACAGTGGGACATTAATTGGTGGTACACTGTGGGACGTCCCACTGTGTACCATATAAAATTTACTGTTGAAGAAGCTTTTGTTAATAAATGTGAGAAAAGTTGTTTATTGCAACAAAGTTCAAGGAACATCCAATTATTTCATTGGTATAATGTCAAGTTAGTTTCTTTAAGTAGTTTTGACTATTCCACAGTGAATTTACTCACATAGCTGAAGTAGTTGAATAGGCTATATCATTTTTATGTAACCCATTATGTAAGATAAAAATAACTAAGTGGCATCAATCACAACCACTGATGAGTTTTCCTACCTTGTTTTATTGGATAATGAAACAATAAAGCATGACTTCCTTATTTCATTGCTAATCATAGCCTATATCAACCAATTGCCTACTAGGACCATTATGCTGTCACCTGAATTGTGTTCTGCTACATGCTACTTTACTTTTGTTCCAATTGGGTAAATTACTAAACTTGTCCAAACTACTGAACTATTTTACTTATTTACTTGTTTCAGATGCCACGTCCAGAAAAGCCTCGGAAAATTGCCACCTTCAAGCAGGAGGACATGGGACGAGCAGTTGACCATGTATTGGATGGTGGGTCCATAAGAAAAGCTGCTGCACAGTTCAAAGTTCCACGAAGCACTCTCCAGCGTTATGTAGATAGAAAGAGGAATGCTCATCCAGGGACTGTAGTTAGAATGGAGCCAAATTATGCAGTGAATCAAATATTCAATGTGGAATTAGAGACTATGCTGAAGAATTATTTAGTTACTTGCGCAAATATGGCTTATGGTCTAAGCAGTTTACGGGCAAGGAAATTGGCGTATGATTGGCAGTTGCTAATGGACTGAAGATTCCAGCTTCATGGGAAGCCAATAAAGCAGCCGGGAAAGATTGGTTCAGAAGTTTCCGAAAACGAAACACTCTATCCCTCCGCAAACCTGAGCCATGCAGCCTCTCCAGACTTACCTCTTTCAATAGAAAGAACGTAGGACAGTTTTTTGAAAATTTGAAAAAGGTGCTTAAGAAATATCCCGAATTGGCAGACCCTTCCCGTATTTACAACCTTGATGAAACCAAAACACCACAGTCCAGGAGCCTCAAAATGTTGTTACAGAAACGGGAACCAAACAATTAAATGCAGCTACAAGTGGAGAACGTGGTATTCTGGTAACAACGTGTGCCATAATCTGTGCAACAGGAACATTTCTGCCACCAGTGATGATTTTTCCACGAAATCTCTTCAAAAGTCACATGATCAACGGTGCTCCAGCTGGGACATTGGGACTGGCCAATCCATCAGGGTGGATGTCCAAAGAGCTCTTCCCAGAGGTTCTGCAACATTTTATTACACTATCACATAGTTCAAAGGATCACCGAACACTCCTGATTTATGATAATCTTGAAGCTCATCTGTCCATTGAGGTCATTGAAAAAGCTAGGGCTAATGGGGTAAGCATTTTGACACTCCCACCGCACTGCAGTCACAAGATGCAGCCCTTGGACAGGGCAGTATTTGGGCCATTCCGAAAGGCTTACAACAATGAATGTGATAATTGGCTCATCAGCCATCCAGGAAAAACCATATCCATCTATGATGTTGCTGGATTAGTATCTTTGCCATTTGACAAAGCTTTTACTCCAATCAACATAAAGTCGGGATTTTCAAGCACTGGAATATTCCCCTTCAATGAGGATATTTTCACCGAAAATGATTTTCTGCAATCTGCTGTTACTGACAGGCCTCCACCAACATTGGAAGAACTGGATGGACCAATCCAAAATGTTGATGATGATAATAATCCTGCTGATCCACAGACAATACCTGATTGCTCTACATCAATGATTGCACCTACCTCTACACAGGTCGTATCACCAGAAGCAATTCGAGAAGGAAAATAGCTGATGGACAAAAGAAAAGGAAGAAATATTCAACTTTAATCACTAGCACTCCTGAAAAAAACCTGGTACCAGAAGTTGGCCCTGAGAAGACATCACTATTGGAGAACCAAAAAATGAAAAAAAATCCTGGGAAAAGAACGCTATTTTCATCATCAATCGGCAATGAAAGCAATGATGAGGAATCGGACTTTTCCACAAGTTCATCGGATGAAGAAGTGGTGGAAGACACATTCTTTGATAAAGATATAATTGCACTGAGCCTACCAAACAAATGGGTGTTGGTCGAGTACAAGGGGAGAAAACACATGAGACTTTTCTATATAGGACAAGTTGAGGAGGTTATTGGTGACAATTGCAAAATAAATTTTCTAAAAAAGGGAAACAAACAATATACATTTCCAACAGTAAGGGATGAGGGGAATATTTCCTTAGCTCAAGTGAAAAAAGTTTTGCCTGAGCCACACATCAGGAGGGGGCACTATGATTTCAGATGTTCCTTCCCCAAACACCTGAACTATGTTTAGAATTTCAATTCAATTTATTGAATTTTAATTGGAAAAGAAATGCCATTTCTCATTTTTTATATTGTTTTTTTCATGATTATTCATTTATTATTATTTCTTAAGATTAAAATAAAATACATTGGCTACTAAAACGCATTTATCATTGGAATTAAGCCTATGTCCCACTGTGTACACCCACTTGTCCCATTGTGTACTACCATGGTACACAGTAGGACACTCTGCATGACTGACTATGAAAATTAATTACACAAGTATTTACTTGAAAGGACTAAAGTTTCATAGTCCATAGAGTAGCCAGATGTATAACCTATGTTATAGAATTGAAATTTGTTCAATTTATTTCAAAATGGCTGCCTCACAATTGAAAATAAAAAAAACCGTCCCACTGTGTACTGGTCTCCCCTATCCCAAAAAATGTCCAAATAATAGAATAAGGAATATTGAAGCCGAGGTCATGCACCTAGGTATTACCGATCATTCGATGGTAGAACTAGTAATTTATTATGAAGCAGCAGCTAGTGTACATCAGAGAGCAAAAAAACAAGAATAGACTATAAGAAACTTTGTGAAATATTACTTGAATCAGAATGGGATAATGTGATAGGGAAAGCAGACAATTTTGATGTTGAAGAGGGTTGGGAGAGATTTATCTCTTATTTGAATGAAAAAATTAGCGAAGCAGAAATAACGAATGAAATAATTAGGCATAGAGTGTCGAAGCCTAAAACTGAGTGGATATCTGATAGGTTGATAAGAAAAATTCAGTTCAAGGATTTCCTCTATAAGAGGCAGAAAGAGGAACCTAATATTGTGAATAAGGCTAAGAACATAAAATACAGAAATAAATTAAGAAATGAAATACGCAGGGAAAAACAAAACTACTTCCTTAAATTATTTGAATCTAGTAAGAATGATTCAGGAGAGCAATGGAAAATTGTAAATAGAATGTTAGGGAGAAATAAGGATAGGAGGAACATAGATAAAATAGTATTACAGGATGGTGAAATAGTAGAGGGTAATAAACGTATAGCAGACAGTATAAACAACTACTTTCTCACAGTGGTTGAGAGTAATAAAGCGAAATTAGAAGCCTGTCCACGTTATGATGAGTACCTAGGTGCAGAGATTTTTCCAGTCCATGGTCCAATAGAATCAATGTTTATCTATCCGGTTAATGATATTGAAATTGGAGAAATAATTAAAGATTTAAAAATGAACACTTCTCCTGGAGTAGATTGTATCTCAACTTTAACAATAAAAATAATTTCAACATACATTACCGATGTAATCGTTGAACTTTGTAATATTAGTTTTACAAAAAGAAATATTTCCTTCAATTCTTAGAAAATCTATAGTAATTCCCATTCCAAAAAGCACAAAAAACAATAATATTGATAATTATAGACCTATAACATTATTATCTATTTTCGCAAAAATATTGAAAAACCGATTACTGCATTTTTTGAATGAGAGTAACTTTTTCAGTAAGAACCAGTATGGGTTTCTAAAGAATAGAGGCACAGAAGAGGCCATGAAGTCACTACTTTCCAAGATCAATGATAGCTTTAATGAAAACTTAAAATGCTCAGTAGTGTACTTGGATATTTCAAAAGCATATGATTCAATAGAACACGATTTGCTTTTGAGGAAACTGAATAGGATAGGAGTAAGGGGGTTAGCAAACCAGTGGTTTAAGAGTTATTTAGAAAATAGATATCAGCAAGTAAGATTAAACAATGGAAATGAGCTTAGTGACATCGGCTTGATTAAGTATGGCATACCCCAAGGATCAGTGTTATCGGCGATACTCTTCCTCTCATACGTCAATGACCTCTGTAATGGGTCATTGTTGTTGGGTGAAATTGTATCTTTTGCAGACGACACTGCGCTTTTCTATGAAGGCAGAAACAGGATGGAAATACTGAATAAAATGCAGATAGATGTGAGAAGTATACGCTGGTGGTTTTCGAAGAATAAATTATTACTGAATGCAAAAAAATCCAATTTACTTCATTTCAAACTTCAAAACCAAAAACTGGATGACCCTCATCCTTTACTTAAATATCACAAGTTTAGCTGTAATGTTGATTTAATGAACTGCCAATGTGATGTTATTGAGGAGGTTGATTGTGTCAAGTACCTGGGTTTGATTATAGATAATAGGCTGTCATGGCAAGAGCATATCCAAAAAGTAAAGCGAGAGATTTTTATTTCTATCAGGAATTTCTATTTCTTAAAGGATATTTGTCCAAGATATTTTTTGGTACACTTATAACATGCTCTGGTGGAATCAAGAATTAATTATGGTCTTATATGTTATGGGAGTGCCTATGAAACCAATATGAGGGCTATAATCATAGCACAAAAACATATAGTAAGATTGATTTGTGGCAAGACCAGGATGGAGCATTCGCATCCACTTTTTAAGGAGCTGAATATATTGCCGGTCAGAAAGTCCTTCTTAATAAAATCAATCATAGATATTTTTAAAAATAAAAATGATTTGCCAAGACAGGATATTCCATATGGGGTACGCAATAGAAATAGAGTCTACTTACCAAGACCACGTTTAGAGCACAAAAGGAGGTTCTTTAGATATGTAGGATATAGAATTTACAATGCGCTGCAACATGATATCCAGAACTGTGTGTATAGTAATAGGTTAAAGGTCACCTTGAAAGAACATATTTTTGCGCTTGATAATGTAAATTTTGTTTTTTAGGAATTATCTCAGCTGAATGAATTTATATTTGGGTCTACTGGGTTACTCAGGTCTTATACTTGGTTTTCCAGTTTCATAAAATCATAGTTTGAAATTTTCTGTGTATGATTGCTATTGTATAATTGCTACATCCAGAATTTTTGCTGTGTAAAAATGAATTGCACATTCATAGTTGGAATGATAGTATATAAATTTACCTATAAATAAGGAGTGGTTGTTTATACTTTCTGTATCATTCGTCTTCTGGACTGTATTGATTTTATAATGCTTGCTTTTGTATAATTATTTTATATTTGAAATGTTTCAGAGATCATTTTTTGGTTATCGAGTTCTCGTGATTTCAAGTAGCTAGGTTTTAGAGCTATTGTATGATTCAGTTTTTTGAACTATGAGAGTGAGCTAGAACATTATTTTTAGAATTATTATTTTAGGTTTTGTCTTTATTTAATTAAAATTTGTATTCATTTATACTGATGGAGCCCCACACAGGATTCCTTTGGGGTCTCCTATTTAGACGATAGGCATTCATTTTTTGTAAAGTGTGAGTTTATTGGTCGAATAAATTTATTTATTTATTTATTTCATTTTACTGAGCAAAAGGTGATAAGCTGCTCTAGATTAGACTCACCTTTTTTGAAGCATTTGTTTCAAAAGTTGAGCAAATGCTCTAGTTTATTCAAAAATTTTTGAGTATAAGCTTTTACTTTTGAACAAATGCTCAAACTATTTTTTTGATCTCAAACTATATTCTGATGAGCATGAGCAAAAGGGTATGCTCACGTTTATTTATAGAAAATTAAGCAAATGCTCCATATTTTAGAAGTATAAGCAAATGCTCAACTTTATTCATATGGCCCATTGTCTTCTTAATTATTACAGTCTTTGTCTTCGACTAATAATATTGTTTATTTTGGGATTCCAACAGTGTAACAATGAACAAGACAATATTTCTTTCACATGTTGTTTACTCACTTAGGAGCTCTAGATAAAACTGCCTGTGTTCTTCAGGCAACATATCCAGCAAATCACATTTTTGCCTTTTGTTATCGGTAATGGACCCTGATAAAGCTTTGGGAGCTGAAGGGGATCAATCACATAATATAATGATGAGAGTTGAGGTGGACGACGACCTAAAAGGGCAAGAAACGTTTTTCCACTTACCTCAGTAGAAGGTCTTTTCTCAGGTATTATTTGGTTTTGGTAGTTGGAATACTCTTTCCCACTATTCCTCCAAATCATTTTAACTTCTTTCTTCCAATATTCAACATTGATTTTCCGTTTTTTACCAATATTCACGTCTTTAACAAATCTGGACACACTAGAATATTCATGTTGTCAGACATTGCACCGGATATGGAACGTTTTTCCCGGGAGTGCAAACTTCTCCCACCAATAACTTCTAGTAAAAGTTATAAAGTTCATCGATAGATGTCACTAAATGATAGGCGAGCACAAGGAACGTAGATTTTAGATTCAGTTAATTTTAGTTTACTACTTTAAGATTTTTATCATGTCTTCTAAAACAACAGCTTTAGTATCAACTTTTTTCCGGTATTTTAACTACTTTAACTGGGTATTATGTCATGAATTCTACCTATCATATCGGGAAGCTTACCTATACTGCACATCAATTATCATGTTCCTGTCATAATCAACCCAATTTGAAACATGTACAATCTCTATGCATATTAAAACATCAAGTTAGTAATACGCGGATATTCAAATTTAATCTCAACTTTCCAAGGAAGTCGAGGAAAATTTCAAAGAACACAAATGTTTCAAGCATTTTAACATTTTTAAAAATAAAAATCTCGTAGCATCCTCTAAGGTCTAAAGCTTTCTTAGTTTTGGTCTAAATCCTACACGTTCTATACGAGTCAAGAATTTATAATCAAGATTACAACATCCAAGGCTTGAAATCACCCAAATCTCTTTCCAACATTTTCTCTTGAACATGTTCTTTCAAGTAGTAGGAGAAACCTCTACTACTTTGGTGATAATCCTTCATTCTTCAAGGGAATGAACATAGGACCATAACTCAACTACATCGTATAACCTATTGAAATTGTCTCATCTATTTTCATCTTGTTTTGTATTGGTTAATGTCTATTTTCAACTCATAAATGAATGTAAGACAGCAATAAAGAATAAATATTATGAAGAATAAATAGAAGTATGAAATCACCAGAGTAGGAGTCACGAATTGAATTGTAATTAGAGTCGCAAATGGCTAAAAGTCTCAATTTCTTGAGTAATGCTATCTCAGTTGAATAATGCTAAAATTTTCATCGTAAAATTTTTGCAACGAAGATATCTCCAATCATGTGGAAAGTCTAGTTTATAACATAATGATCATGCACTGAACATTACAAATTTATAAAACAGAGAAGATTTCAGGTACAGTGCTGCAGGTCAAGTGTTTGACTAAATACACTAAATAATTTGACAATTGAAAACTGCCAATTTTTTGACAAGCTTACTGCAAGCTGCTACTGTGACTGCTGTTGCTGCTACTGTGACTACTGTTGCTATTACTGTGGCTGATGATGCTGCGACTGCTACTGTCACAAATGATGCTGCTGCAACTGTCACATCCAAATCCAAGCCAGTGATGGTGAAGGAGCTGAGTAATGTGTCACACGCTACGCACTCATTTCTCAACACCTGTCAACAAGAATGTTAGCATCAGAAAAACAGTTGTGATCAAGTATTAGTAAAATAATATTATTTAATATAATTTAAGTTACAAAGTTTGCAATGGGAGAGCGTCTTAGATAAGAACTCCGTCTCAGCTGTTTTCGATTCGTTCACCAAGCTATTATCAGACTCAATAGATAAGTGTAAATGCAGTAGACCCCGAAAAAGTGTTTTCATAAATAATAAATTAACTCCATGGATTTCTGACTACTTATTTAGAGGAATCAATAGAAGGAAAAAACTGTACAAACTTACGATTTCAAGACCACATGATTTAAATTTGAAAGAATATTACAGAACATTCAGAAATAAATTAAAATCCGATCTGAGAAAATCAAAAGAGCAGTACTACTTGAAAAAAATTTTATAATTGCTCAGGTAATTTAAAAACTCAATGGAGAATAGTAAACAGCTTGATAGGAGATCGGGAATCAAAGCATGATGTTATAAGTTTAGAAATCAATTCAGAGACAATCACTGATAAAAAACGTATTGCTACAGAGTGTTAACTCATTTTTCATTAAAATACCGCAACAGTTAAGACATTCAATTATTAATGTAGAGAATAATGCAGAATTGAATTCCCGTTTCAAATATAAAAATATTTTGCATTCCTTGTTTTTCATTCCGACTAATGAAACTGAAATTCTCAAGATAATAGCCGGTTTGAAAAACAATAAAGCTCCCGGGTTTGACAATATAAGCAGTTACATTGTTAAGAGAATTTCCATTCAGATTGCTGGTGTTTTGAGTAGGCTTTTTAATTGGAGCATGATGAGTGGTGAATTCCCTGACTGCTTGAAGGTTGCTATTGTAATCCCACTTTTTAAACAGGGCAGCAGAGAGAAACCAAATTGTTACCGTCCAATATCTCTATTGTCAGTTTTCACCAAGATTTTTGAATAGATTATAAAAACTAGATTGATAGGTTTTTTTTTCAAAAAAATAGATTATTTTAGTGAAAATCAATTTGGTTTCAGAGAGGGCCTGAGTACCCAAGATGCTTTAGTTTCATTTTTTGAGGATATCTATGAGTATAAATGAGGGTAAAAAATGTTCAGCATTAGATATAGATATCACTAAGGCCTTTGATACAGTGGATCATTCAATTTTATTAAATAAGTTGAATGCAGCTGGGGTACGAGGCTTACCATACAAGTGGTTTCATAGTTATCTTCGAAACAGAAAGCAGTGTGTGAGGGTAGGGGTTTGCTATAGTAGTTTCAAGAATATAGATTACGGTGTGCCCCAAGGTTCAGTCTTGGGACCTATTCTATTTCTTGTTTATATTAATGATTTATGTGATGCAAAATTGAATGGAAGGTTGACTGCTTTTGCAGATGATACTGCACTCACATATTCAGATGTAGCATGCAATACAATATACACAAGATTGAGCGCTGATTTAAGAGTCTTGAATTATTGGTTCAGCAAAAATTTCATGGTTTTAAGTGAAAAAACTAAGTACATGATTTTTAACTTGAGGGGAAATTTATTTTTTGATACAGATCTGTGTTGTCATAGCTATTCCTGCTCTGTTGTTAATAACTGTAACTGTCTAACAATTAACATTGTGAATACTTTTAAATACTTAGGTTTAGTTATCGACTCTTTATTGTCTTGGAAAAATCATGTGGCAAAATTGAAAAAGGAGTTTTGTAGAGGAATAAGGAGCTTTTACATGCTACGTGATTTGTGTCCTACACGTGTATTATTGAATGCTTACCATGCACTTATTAACTCTCGTATGAACTATGGTATTGTTTTGTGGGGTGGAACCTATGTCACAACACTGAATCCCATAATTATTTTTCAAAAAATCATTTATACGTATAATGACCAGATCACTCAGAACTGATCATTCTTGGCCACTGTCTTTTCAGCTTAAGATACTTCCAATCAGAAATCTCTAAGTTTTCAAAGTACTACAGCTATTCTTTCTAAGAATCCTCAATGCAAATCTTACTCGGGATATCAGATATGACTTCAGACGGGTTTTAGTTCAAGTTCCCCAATCTAATTTAACAATTTTTCAACATTCATTTTCTTTCAATGCACCTAGAATGTTTAATTTAATTTCAAGAAAATTTAATACCTCAGTCCCATTCAATATATTTCTTAAAAGTTTGAAGTTCTATCTGTTCACATTGAATGACTGTGAATCTTTTTTGAGGATTGTACATTAGTATAAATATTAGGCAGTATAATCTTATTCTAAGTCAGTGGTTTTTTCCCTGTCTTTCTGTTTTCATAATTTAATTCGCTGTCCACTGAGAACATTTTTGAATAATTTTATTTATTTTACTCTATTATTTTTTTCATTTAACTTAATTTTTTCATGAAAATCAATGGAAATTCATTCAATAACATTACAATTGTTATAATAGATTACCTGTATAATACGCTTTATGAAGACCGTAACACTGGTAAATTTATAATTATTGACCGAAGCGAAGCTGAGGTCTCAGTTTCGACTCGATTGGCTTTCGTCTGTTTGTTTGTTTGTACCGCAGTTACAGTCGCAGTTATTGTCAGATTTGGATGAAATTTGGTATCAAGTTCTTTGAAATAAGGCGCAGAAACGTATGTGTAACGATTTTTGATAAAACCTCTTGTTTTTTTTGTAATATTTAAAAAACCAAACTAACCTCAATCCAGAAAGGATGTGTCTTTGAAGATACAGCAATTCATTGCCATACTTTTTCGACTCTATTGTTACGAGCACATGGTGGGCGAGTCGGTTAGACAGTGGTCTGTCACTCTGTGGGACCCAGGTTCAATTATCGTTCCTGCCAGATTTTTTTTGCAGATAATACTAATATTGTTTTATCTTATTCTAATTCATTATAAAATAAATTATTATGATGAAATAGAATAATTAAATTGAATCATCTTATTATTATTATTATTATATTATTATTATTATATTATTATTATTATTATTATTATTATTATTATTATTAAATTGATTTAACAAATTAATTGGATAAATCATTTTAAAAAAAACTTTATTGTATTGGAGTCCAATACTGCAGTTGTAGAGAAAAATGTGTATGTAAAGGTATAAAGGTAATTTTTTTCCTTTTTGTGTAGTTGAGAAGTTGATATTGTGGTAATTATTAACATTAAATTAAAAAGACCAAGAAATTGACAAAAAACCACAGATTTATTGATACTTAGAAATACCGGTTTCGGTAATTACACCATTGTCAATCTCTGATAAACTCTGATAATGACCGAAACCGGTCTTTCTGAGTATCAATAAATCTGTGGTTTTTTGACAAATTCTTAGTCTTTTTCATTTAAAAGGTAGTATGTATTTGATATAAAAGTACTCCTTGATAAGTCCGATGTCCCTGGAAACAGTGTCTCTAGCATTTTCAATTGAGAAAATAATAGATGACAATCATGGCTAAATCTTCACAATATACTGTACTTACTGTACTGGCCCTTTTCATCAGATTGAAAGTTGTATACATGAGCGAGGTCCACTGTTCGCAGAACTACTAGTTAATTTTTACATAAATAAAGTTTATTTCATGTGTAGAGCGTAGCGGTCCTACTACTCTAGTCTTTAAATTTATTTTATTTTAAGAGAAGTGCACTCCAATAGGGCTTATGCGTAGGTGTGCTCATATTTATTTCGCTTCATGTTTGTCATCTGAAGCAAAACATATAATTTTCATTAGTATTTTTTTTTGTATTGTTAGATGGTACAATGTTTTGTAATAATATTATGTTGTGCGGAATAAATTATTTTTTGAATTGAATTGAAATAATTAAAACAACTTGTAGATATTGGCTTTGCCAGATTGTAGAAACTTCTCAATTTAATAAAAGTCTACGAAGACTCAGTGCAACTGTTAATTCATCGTTTCTACTAAATGTTTATTTTGCTCAAATCCAAGGTCTTCTTATGTATGGTGTTGCTCTGGGGGGGGGGGGGGAATAGTGTGAGAGCCAGATCAATCTGTATTCTCAAAAAAGGCTGTAAGAATAATTTCCAATGTGCCATTTAATTAATACCCACTGCAAGCCGCTTTTTGTTAGCCTTAAGGTGCGTACAGATATACGCGCCGCGAACATGATCAATTCACTTTTAATCAATTGATGCCAAGCTTTTTATATCTATATCTTACCGTTTCTGTAAAAATACAGATACAATCAGCTGATTAAAAGTGAATTGCTCATGTTCGCGGCGCGTATATCTGTACGCACCTTTAGGATATTGACCATACCATCACTATATGTTCTTTATGTTTTATGTTATGTTCATAGTAATTTAGACAGGTATTAATTACACAAACATAAAACTTTCATCACTTCAATACGAGAAACAGCCAAAAACTGAGAGTTCAGCAGTACACCCATACAAATTCTCAGAAAAATGCCTTTTATATGTGAATTAAGTTGTATAATCACACTCCCGACCATTTCAAGCAGCTGTCACTCATTCAATTTAAGCGGTTTTTGAAAGATTTATTAATTTCTAAATGCTTGTACACTTAATGAATATTTTGAGATTGACTGGAGTTAAGTGTTAATGTGCATCCTAATAATTAGTAGGTATATTAGTATATATATTTTTTTCAATTTGTAAGCCTTTCATTGTCTATGATTGTCTGACATGGTCCATGTATTCTGGAAATATTTATGACCAATAAAATATTCATTTATTTATTAAAAATGTTTGTAAATTTGTTTTGTAATATTATTATTTGTTTCAGGCCAGCCACTAACGATACTCCAGACTTGTCACACAAGTCTGTACAAGCTTTTTGTGTATTCCGTGAATGGCTTCAAACGAAAACTTTTCGAGATTAGGTTTGTGTTTGAAGTCAAATTTATTTTCTTTCATTGTAATTTTTAATTTTCCAGTGGTTCATTTATTGTTATTGAAAGTTCATGTTAGAAACTTCTGTCGAACAGATGTTTATAGCTTTTAGTCTTTTGCCGAAGACACAACAAGTTTTTACATGCATGCCTGTACAGACATGTTTGACAGATCTGCAGTATCGTTAGTGACTGGCCTTAGAACCAACTGTCGCTCAAACCTAGTCGGTAAAGTCCGGATACTTATACTCTGTCCAAACAGGCATGAGCTCTGAAGGATTAGGCCGACCCTCCTACTACTCACACACACAAGCGCAGCCTCCTTTTGTGTGTGTGAGTGAATAGCTGAGTGATAACTCAGGCATATACATACACATTCATAGAAGACCCATTAGCGCAGGTCATCGATATATAGAATCTATATAATTATACAACGTAGTATACATGGTATATCAATAGCGCGGGTAGGCCGGGCGAGTGTGCCTGCGCGTGGTGGAGCAAGGGTCGGCTTAATCTTTCAGGGCTCATGGCAGTTTGGACAGACTACAAATATATATGCGGCATTTTCAATTTCGTTCCTGCTTGACAGCTAGTGGACGCTACTATGGTCCCAGAGTGCAGGCTGCTTAAAAGAAGATTGGGCAGGTGAAGAGATAAGAAAGAGAATAGATACTCACGTCAAGGATGACAAGAGACGCTCCTTGGGGGTCCAGAGCACCCCCGGCCGTTGAAGCATGGAAGAGTACCCCAAGCAAGATAGATCCAAGGTTACAAGGCAAAGTCCCCGAAGCATCTAACCGTGTACATATACGTATGGCACACTGCAAACAAAACACACCATGCTTCAAAACTGCTAATAGAATTCATACACTGGTCACGCTTCCACTACTTTTTAAATAAGAATTAATAAATGTTTAAGAGAACAAGAGGAAAAATAGAAATGAATGAGGAAAACTATCAGGTATTATTAATACATTACTGATGTAAATTAATAAAACAATATAAAATCTTATAGCACCCTTTATTTTAAAAAAACTATTGAATTATTGAATATTATTGAATTTTATTTTATAACCTGACGATGGTGTGATATCACCGGAACTAGTTGTTAAACTATTTTGAAATTGAAATTGTAATTTATTTGCCAAATAATTTTACAGACATAAATCTACAATCACAAAATAATAAAGTACAAAATTTTAGAAACATACAGTACAATAATAAAATTAACAATATTATAAGTAAATAAATTTATATAAAAAGGCACTAATGGCATAAGTCGAACTTGTTCGCCAGCAGTGAGTGCGATTGAAAAATACAAATATTATAATATTAATCAAAACTAAAAGTGGATATAAACTATAATACCCATCGTACAGAATCAAGAAAAACGTCCTATAACAGACGGATTATACACTATGTTCTTACAGTTATTACAAAATTATCATTTCATACACTTATCTTGAAATAAACTCTAGCTTTTACCCACTCTTCTATTTCACTACTTAGTTTGAAGTATAAAGTGATATGGGACTATATTAGCAAAGTATTCCATGAAGTATGTGAATTAATGTTTATTTATGGTTAATCTTGTGAAGTTTCGAGTATAAGGATTGAGTACAGACGGACAAAGGTTGTGTAAATGTGTATTCGAAGTAAGATGCTGCTTATTTCTATTGGCATGTGTATTCCCCTACAAAGACCTGTCGTAGCGTTGGAACCCCAAATTCAACAAACAAATTCCTGCTAGGATACAGTCTAGGCCGTTTTAGAGCGGCTCTAATTAAATGCTTTTGCAGGGTAAATATTCTATTAAAGAGCGTGTCAAAGGTACCCCCCAATAATTCTATTCCATATTGGAACAAGGAGTGAGCGTATGCATAATGTAAGGTTCTTATGATTTTGATATCCTTTAGAGTATTAATTTTATAGAAAATGTATATTAGGTATTTTAATTTAGATATTATGTGTTGTACATGAAAGTTCCATTTCAAGTGACTGTCAACTATTATTCCAAGATATAGCCTATTGCTCAATCTTATCGCTGCATTATTGATCAATCTTATCGTTGCAATCGTATTGCTGCTCTATTATCATTACTGTATTTATTTTGTCTGTAGGTTAATGTAATATCAATGAACCTTTTAGTAGTTTGATGATGATTCTCATCACTATTCAATTTTTTTTTTCTCAATACATCTAATAGTCAGCTCACATATTATATTACAGTATAAGTCTTTTTCAATGGATATTTGAATATTGATATTGAGTAATACTAGTAGATTAGTTTTGGTCGAGTCACTTCGGATTCAATGAATTTCATCATTCATATAATATAATATATCTATAGTTCCGAGATATTTTGGTTTACTTCTCATTTAAGATAAACGAATAAATGAATAAATATTTTATTGTCTTGCATGGCAGTCCGAGAATGGACTGAATACAGTAACAATTTTTTTTCTTTTCTTTTATCTATATTTAAGAAAACAATTTCAAGATAATAACTTCATAAAAAACAAAATATAAATATTTATGGAAAATTTTACTTCCCTTAATGAATGTAGATATATTACATCACTTGATGATTTTAATGACACTTTTTTCTCGCTTGATAGTGTAGTTGTTTTTCAAATGAACATCCATAGTATTAACTGTAATTTTGATAATTTATTACTATACATGAATGGCATGAGGAACAAGCCTCATATTATTGTTCTGTCTGAAGCATGGATAAAGCCTGATGATAACATGAACTTATTTAATATTGATGGGTATGATAAGACGACTTCTTGTACTGATAACAGATGCGGTGGTCTTGTGGTATTTTACAAGCAGTTCTTTCATTGTAATTTAATTGAGAGCTCACTGGTTGGAGCTGATTCCATCGTTTTAAATTTTAAATATGGGCAGTTGAGCTTTGTACTTGTTGGGGTTTACAGATGGCATACAAACAGCAATATTCCGTCATTTCTTGAGTCATTTTCTGAACTTCTTTCTGGGATAGATCATGAAGAAGTTGTTTGTGTTGGAGACTTCAATATTAACATTAATCTTACCAACCCTCTTGTGGATCAATATTTTGATATTTGTGCTACAAATGGCTTAGAGAGTCTGATAGATGTCGATACAAGAGTTCCTGATAATTCTTCTACTTGTATAGACCATATTCTATACAGAGGACGATATTCTCTTCAGATGTTTTCTCTGCCGTCGTGGAGGCTGGTATAACTGACCACCGTGCTGTATGTGTCTCTATGCCCTGCACTAAGGCGGTCAATAATCACCGTGCTTGCACTGAGCGCATTGTAGTTGACTATGATAGATTGAATGATTTACTGGCTGAGGAAGAGTGGGGATCTGTTTATGGGTGTGATGATCTTGATTTAGCATATTCAAATTTTGAGAGTTTATTACACGCTCACATTCAGTTGGCAACCACTAAGTCTATAAGAAACAGCGGAAATCATAGATCTAGAATGCTTAAGCCGTGGATGAATCAGGATCTCTGTAATGCCATCAACACAAGGCATAAATTATTTAAGATAATGAATAGAAATCGGGGTGATGAGTCGGCTAAACAAAATTACATTTCGTTCAAGAGGAAGGTTAGAGTATGGATTAAACGTGCAAAAGAATTATAATTATTATAAAACACTTTTTAATGATAATAGGGGTAATAGTAAAACACAATGGCAATTTATAAATAGTCTGGTTGGAAGACAGAAAGCCAAAAATTCTTCATTACGTCTTGTATCAAATAATGTAGAAGTTACAGATAAAACTGAGATTGCTGAGATTTTCAACAATTATTTTATTGATGTATCAGGGGTGAGGTCACAACGGGGTCAGCTTCCTTCAGAAGAAGTGATTGAAAGCTATATAGGATCTTTCAAGGTCGACAGCAACACTCAATCCTTCTTTTGGAGACCTGTTTGTCCAGAGGAAGTGACCAGTGTTATTGCTGGACTGCATGGTTCCAAGGCTCCAGGAATGGATGGGTTTTCATCAGCGCTCATAAAGAGTATCTCCTCTAGGATACATATTGTGTTAGCTTACCTTTTCAACAAAAGCTTATTGGATGGTAAGTTTCCATCTAAATTGAAAATTGCAAAGATTATACCAATCCCAAAAAAGCGCAATAGCACAACTGTTGAAGAGTTTCGACCTATTTCCTTGTTATCTATATTTTCGAAAATTTTAGAAAAAATAGTTGAATCACGTCTTATTTCGTTTCTGAATGTGTCTGATTTTGATTTTTTCGCGTCAAATCAATTCGGATTTAGAGAGGGTCTGAGCACAGAGCTAGCACTGAGAAAGTTCATCTCTGAAATTCACGCCAATCTGAATCAGGGGGAAGTGTCCAGGGTCTCGGGTCTTTTCCTTGATATCAGAAAAGCATTTGATACAGTTGGTCATGATATCCTGATTAAAAAGTTGGAGTTAGCTGGAGTCCGTGGGTTGGCTTTGGATTGGTTCCGATCATACCTCCATGAAAGGAATCAATTTGTATGTATTGATGGTGCTGTGAGTACAAATCAATTGATTCAAGGAGGTGTACCCCAGGGATCAGTTTTGGGCCCGGTGCTGTTCTTTATATTCATTAATGACCTTTTTGGTGGACCCTTTAAAGGGAAAATAACAGCATTTGCCGATGACACCGCTTTCACATATGGTGAGTCCAATTTGCAGAACCTTCAGTCTAGTATGCAAGCAGATCTCAATTTACTATCTCTATGGTTCACCTTTAATAAACTAAGATTAAATTCTGAAAAGACAACATTTGTCAACTTTGGCCTCACCCAATCTTATACTTTTCATGGCCCACTCAAGTACCATTCCATTGACTGTGTAAGCTCCGAGAATTGCCTTTGTAGTGCAATCCAGCAGACAGATACTGTGAAGTATCTGGGAGTTGTAGTGGAGAGGGATCTCTTATGGAGGGCCCATATCAACATACTCAGGAATGGACTGAGGCAACTGCGTCATAGATTTTATTATTTGAAAAAAGTATGTCCCAGGTCAGTTTTGAGAGAGATCTACTTCTCTTTGGCACACTCTAGGCTCTTTTATGGTGTTGCTTGCTGGGGTTGCACATATATTACCCATATGAAACCTCTAATTAGATTACAGAAATCATTAGTTCTTACTATTGGAGCTGAAAGACATGTAGGTAGAGAAAATATTTTTGCAGTATTGAATATTCTCCCATTAAGATCAGTGTTCTGTTACAAAGTGCTCACTCAATTTTATCAAGCGAGTGGTAACCTGGGCAATACAGTAGATGCACAGGTGCTTAGGCCTGCCACACGCTTCATGGAGAGAGTCAGGTTGCCCAGACCTAGAAGCACTTTTTTCCAGAAGTCGTTCCTATTTCTTGAGGGTAAATTTCATAATAGTTTACCAGATGAAATTAAGCACTGTGACTCATTCTCTCTATTCAAGAGATCTGTTAAAAGATACATTATGTCATTAACTGAGGATGAAATTGAAAGAATGTATTTTGTAATAATTTGAATCCTCATTCTTTTTCATCCAGTTTGAAAAATAAGGATGGTAAATGGTAGGCTACTATATTAGTTCTTAACTCTTAATTCTTGGGTTGTTCATTCAAAGAGTTTCTGTGCAGTGTATAGAGCTACATTTGGTTGAGAAAGGAGAAAAATGTTTCATTACGGTATTTTAATTTTTTTCCTTTTTGTGTCATCGAGTGATGTGAAATTTCATTTTGTTTTGTTATTCGATTCATTTTTTTTTTTCATTCATTTATTTTATTTCTTATTGAATGATTATTGTCATTAAAAGATTTAATTATAATGTATTTTACAGGGATAGTTCGGTTATTTCTTGATAAGTTAGTTGATTGTTCGGTTTTTTGAATATATTACTTCTTATTTTAATTTAAATATAATCAGTGTGATATCATTAGTACTGTGCTCCCATATGCGGACAAGCTCCTTGAGCTTTGCATATGTGTATTATTTTCCAGTTAAAAACTTGTTTTTATTTGTATGAAGATGTTTTATGTTATGTATTTTCTTTGACTGAGAATAAACATTTTTATTATTTATATTTATTTATTATATTTTAGGAAATTGACTTTTTCGATTGTTCCACAGATACAATTATTGGGTCTAGAAACGATATGAGAGTCATGGTTGTGAATTTTTATATCTAATTCAATAGGTGGTTCACCAGTTTTTGTTGGAGTAAAAGCAATAAATTTTGTCTTATATGAATTTAATGTGAGAGTATGCTCGTCAAACCATCGCTTGTTAGAATTCTTGTATCAGTTTTATTGTTCAAGGTCATAGTTTGTGATCTATCCTGCAGATAGCTGGTAATCAACTTTTTTGCCACTCCACGGGTACCACATCCATTGAGCTTATCTATCAATGTCGAATGAGGTATGATATCAAAAGCTTTGGCCAAGTCTAGGAAAACAGCCAGTGTTTTAACGTTCTTATTGAAATTCCTGTTAACTGAATCAATCAATACCATAACAGCATCTTTTGGTTGATTTACCAGACTGGAAACCATACTGATTTTTTGCAATCAAATTATTTTATTTAGGAAGTCAACCAATCTTTTTTTAATCAGTCTTTCTATTATTTTAGCAAAATTGCTAAGTAGACTAATTGGTCTATAATTTGCTGGATTGCTCTTATCGCCTATTTTATGGATTAATATCATTTTGGCTATTTTAAAACGTTTTGGAAAGTAACCATCACTAAAGCATCTATTTATTATTATTTCAAGTGGACCAGCAATATAAGGGGAGATCTGTTTCAGGCAGCGACCAGTGAATTTATCCTCTCCAGGTGAAGCATAATTTTTTAGGGAATTTATAGTGAGTGAAATTTCAACAGCATTTGTTGGATGTAGATAGAGACTATTTACAGGAGGTATGGATAATGATCGTAGGGGAGATTTATTTCTATTGTTATCTAGTGCTTCTGCATATTTTTTCCTAACATTTACAAAATAATCACTAAATATTTCAGCATCTATTTTTGGTTCTATCTTTGAGTTTTTTCCTAAAATTTCTAAAATTTCTCTAATATTTTCCCATGTCTTTTTTGTATTATTTTAAAGTTATTTGAAAATAAAGAGTGTTATAAGATTTTATATTGTTCTATTAACTTAAAGAGTAGCCCATGTCAATGAAGTGTTTTTATTACTGATGTATTATAGATGTTTGTGGGTCAATCTGAAATTAAGTGGAAATTTGTTCTTGATTTGTTGTATATTGCTTTTACTCATTGTATTTTGTGTTGTGAATAAATTAAATTGAATTGAATTTGAGTCCTCGGCATTTTTCCCAACAATACATTATTATTATATTAATAAAACATTAGAATTCCATCTGAACCACAGTGTATTTTCATAGTAAGCATTAAAATAACCATAAAGTTTATTATTATTGGTCAAAATTCAACTATTATGTATGATAACGTCACCTCCATGGATGTCCCTCCCTCATCGCCAGTAATGAGTACATTATTGCCTGAGTTTCAATATAGACCTCTAATAATATAATTATTTCAAGTAAAAACCTTCAATGATCCTTTTTTACTATATTCGGACGAAATAAATAAATTAATTCAAATTGAAATATGCCAAAGTTCAATGGTCCACGGTTTTAAAGTAACCTCCATGGAAAAGAGTTTTACTTCCTTCAAACTCCCGCAGAGTGCAGTACAAGCTTGTGTCGCAATGATGAAGAAGCAGGAGGTAGTCATTTTTATTGTGGAATGTGTTGTTGAAAAAAAATAAGAGTTGAATACCATAATTTGTATTATATTTCTGAGCGTACTTTTTGAAGCTGTCACCTCCATGACATCTCAAAACAAGTGAGTATTTGTTTATCAATTAATTTTTTTAAAGTAAAGTTTTTCTTCTGCTTCAAACTAGAAAATAACCTATGAACGATGCTCTGACTTTGAGGGTTATGTTTCTCTGGAATGAACAATGGGGAAATGTCATCTCCAAGGATAACCCATTCCATGGAGGTGACTTGAAATTCCAAAAAATATGTTGTTCTAAATTGCATTCATAATTATGCAAAAGAAAAAATGGGGGATTTAAAATCAATTCACTTCTTGAGCGATAGCCCAACAACTCAGTATAGAATCAAAATAATGTTTTAACTGATATTGAAACATTTATCAAAGTTTTGTTCAAAGTCTATGACTTGGAACTTCTCAAAATGTGGCATGGGAAGGGGGCGCCAGATGGGATTGGGGGTTACCTCAAAAGAATACGCAAACAAGGTTTGCCTAACTAACATACTTTTGGGACACACAATAAGCTTCGGTTGACGTGAGAGGTTCTTCGAACCTTTGGATCTTTGAATCCGTCCCTTCAAAACATAAACATACCTCAAGAGAATAGCTAACCAAACAGTGACTGAGGGACTTGACATACCTTCATTTAAAATTTGTTATGATGTGTTATCAAAGAAATGTGAAAACATAGAACTATTCTCAGTGAATCATAAAGAGATAGAAGAAATTGATGCTATACTAGTTAAGGACATTCCAACATTCAAAGGAACCATGAGGGTCCGTCAAGTTGTTTGGGAAAGCCAAATGAAAGATCTTCAAATGCGAAGCTTAAGCTGTTTCACTTGTGGATCAAATAAGTGTTCCCACTATTTCATTGGAACATTCAACCCGTACGCTTCAGAGCAACAAGAAACTGGCAGTATCCTTTTATTCTATGGATTTTATCAATGATTTAGAACTGAACTTATTAATTCATGAAAAAAATAGCATGAGAACACTTTTTGTTAGGTTGTGTTTTCCTTAACTAAGATTTACAGATATGTACAAGAAATCCAGGCTACATTATGATGAGGTGTTTACAGACTCTGATAATGACGACATCAACCCAACATTCAATCCAGCCGCTACAGATCAGCAAGCAACTTCCAGTATCCTTTTATTCTATTGTCTTTTTTTTAAGCTTGACCTATAATTCATTGAAAAATCATCAAGATAACACTTCTATTTGGTTATGTTTTCCTTAACTGAGATTCAGTATCATTTTCAGATTTGGAAATAAACTATTGGTGCATGGTGAAATATGATAATGAACTGTATCCCGGCGAAATTGTGTAATCCAAATCAAGTTGAAGTAAACTGTATGATAAATCTGGGAAATTTTGGAAGTGGCCTAGCAAATCAGACATTTTAAAGTATTCCATAGAAGACATAAAATGCAAACTTCCATCACCTGTTGTAATAAATTCCAGAGGTCATTACAAGTTTCATTGAATGAAACTTGATTTAATTGATATATTACTACAGAAAACTTTCCTATTCAGTTATTTTTAAATAAATTGCAGTTTGCGTAAAAGAGTTTCTTGATTTTTTAAACCTCAACACCTTGGTAATAGGTTAATACGGTATGTCTTGTCTTTGATTCTCAAATTTCAATTTTAAATATTTTGTAAAATGTAACTATTAATATTTTCAATTGGTTGTTTTTTATAAGATTGGGTTTAAAAAAATTTACCACTTAAAAAAGTTTTGAAAAATGCATGTTTTACACTATTTTTACCAATAATTAGATTAATAATCTGGGTACTTATTATTATCAGCTCACTATTCCCCCTCAGTTCAAGTTAACTTTTCTTGCCAGATTGTATTGAAGATAAAGATTATTGACGAAGTATTTCAAATATAAATGTCACCTCCATGAAAGTCATGTCACCTGCATGTAGTCATGTCACCTCCGTGTATAGCCATGTGATAACTTAAGCTATAAAATACTAAAAATGTCTCCTTGAGCTCTGTTCAATGTTTATTCTTCCTTATTTTAAGTAGGTACATTAATAAAATTAAAAAAAAAACATGAAAAATGTCATTATCATTATAATTCTTTTTCACTTATCAAATTTCAATTTGATTCCAGATTGACCCTTGTACATTTTAAACAATATTCCACATATCTAACAAGTTTATCTTTCAGACTACTTTGTTCTGTGTGTCATCCAATCCATCAAGATCTCAGTTGATCAAGAATCAGAACGGTTAGGCAACTTCAGTACGTACAGTTTTCAGTTCGCGCAAGTTGCTGTTGCTTTCTATATATATATATATATAAATATATATAGAGAAATAAATAATATATTCTGTAAATAATATCAGCATATTGCAATTTGATAGTAAAAACGAGTAAATCATATCTCAATAGGGGCCATGAAACAGTCAAGGGAGAACAATACCACGCCGGTGGAATGGAAAACAATAATTGTCAACCCATGTCAATAGTCACAATAGGTCAGCTTCTGTCACTAGTTCTAGTGACATATTCTAATGAAATAAATATTTTTCTTTTCTAAAGAAATGATTCTCTTAAGAAATATTCTCAATACCTACACTCCAATATCCAACGCTCTGGTCCGCAAAATAAAACAAATCTCACATTGGTTATCACAACTCTGTTTACGTTGACTCATATTAATAGTATGTATCGTTTAAAAAATAACAAGTAGCACTGGGAAAGTCATACTAAAATATTCTCAATACCTACTCCAAAATACAATAGCAGAGTCCAAAACAGAAATAAGGCACAGTATACGAAAACAATAATGACTCTGAGCTATATAAAGCGCTTTTTGCTTTATTAGTCTAATATTCACGTATAAAAAATGTAACTTGTAAAAAAGTTCCATATAAGTTTCTTTTCATAAGTTTGAAATAATTAGGTACATAATTTTATCAAGTAGGCTAATTTATCGATGAAAAATAAATTATTAATGAGATGGTTGACTAAATATTAAATTTGGGATGAACTACAATCAATTCGGGCCAAAATAACGTTTACATCGGGTATTTGATATGGGTATCGCAAAAGTCCAGTACAACATGACGAAACGATCGTCAGCTGTTTCTACAACAGTTTTCAAAAAAAAAATTCATGATCTCATGTTTTTAAAAGCAATGATAAGATACATTTTTGGGCCATATAAGTATGATAATTGGATAAATAAATGAGGTACTGTTGTACCTGCTAAGGTTTTGTAACAATCAAACAAATTTAATGATATCTTCATGTCAAGCCACAACATAAAACTAAGATTATCATCACCCACTCTACTCCTCAATTCATTCTTTCACTTCATGAATGAATGAGTTGAGTAATTTATTCAATAAAACAATTGATTTGAAATTTATATGAGGATAAAAATATCAAGATAAACTTCTCATTGCACAAATCCCACGTTCATATTCCACATTTTTGTCATGCATGTATGTAACTATTGAGCGACAATAAGCTTATGAAAAACATAACAATTCATTTCATGAATCATTGTACAATAGCATACATTAATAATCATAATAATAATAGCTTTATTGACATTCATGAAATGAACAAAAGCCTCTCAATTGAGGTAATTTTTGGTTGGCAGTTACCAAAAAAAAACATCTTGAAATAACAAAATTTACAATATATTAAATTTTATTTAGTAAATTTTACAAATTGTCCATGATTCTTTGCCGACAACAGCCAGGGATCGGAGAAGCTGGCAAAGAATCATTGTATCCATTATAAAACATTAAATACGACCGAACAAGTTGAATTATCTTGTCTTATTTCATTAGGCATATGAAACAATGTACTTGCCAATTTAATAACTTTCTGACATAGAAATAGCTGATTGTAGTAAATAGTAATAATTGTAGTAATCAGCAGTGAACAGTAGTACAGATTGGATACCAATATTAATAATTTATTCTTTCAGAGTTGCTTTTTAGAAATCAACATTATTTTATGAATAGGCAGACCATAATCAACAGCAAAGAGTATAACGCTAGCGCGTGAACTTGCAGCTGTTGATATGGGTGGAAAAGAAAAATAATCTTGAGCTAGATAGGTTAAAGAATAACGTGGCTTAAAAATAATTTTAAATTTAGGTGGGCTTCCTACAATGTTTTCAGTTGAGAAATATCAGACCAGAATAGACTAGAGATAGAGTGAGTAAACGAACAGTGGAGAGAGAAAGTAAAGTTTCTCCTTCTACAACTGCTTACCACTCCTACCCTTATGGTAGGTTGGAGGGGGGAGACTCCTCCCCTTCTCAACACACTAAGGGGCGAGGCCACACGAAGAGTTTTTTCATGCGTTTTCAGGCGAGTCGGCAGGGCAGGAAGCTCTCTGATTGGCTGATATAGTCTTGATCCAACTCTAAGACGCCTGTAGTCTACTAGAAGCCGCGAGACTCAACTCAATTTTTTTAGTGTGTGGGTAAACGTTTGTTAGTTCGTTCTCAGCAGCAGGTATCTTCACTTCAAACAATTTCTGCTCTGGCGGTATGAATGCAGAGTGAGAGGGGAAGTGTGAGAGAGACATTCCCACCACTATGTCCCTACAATACCAGCGACTTTTTTCACCGTTTGAGGTTCATGTTATTATCTCGTAGCCTCTAACACATTCAAACCTATTTCACAGACACTAAAAAGGCAAATGCAGTACGGCTAAGAATTTCAGCGATGCCATAATTGTGTACAATAGATACTTTTCAAACTCTTAAAAAATTTAACCACTTACATTTAAAATTACACCCCAGATATTGGTAAATAAGTTTCAAGGTTTCAGATTCAACTTGATGGATGAAATAGAAAAATACTTACAGAATAATCTTCAAATTTCTATCAACTTCCTATAATTCTAAATATGGAGATGAAAATTACTGAGATGTTACAATTATTCAAATGCTAATGATTCAAATATTTTATTATTAAACGAAAATCCAAATTAAATGCTGTAATTCACCCCGAAGACTAGTTATTGATAATTTTTAAATGATTAATTTCATTCTCATTATTAATATCTGTCTTCGGGGTGAATTACAGCATTTAATTTGGATTTTCGTTTAATAATAAAATTGGTAATTCTAAATATAAAATCTATAGAAATGCGGATTCTATAGTGCGATTCAAGTTATAAAGTCAGCACCAGATTAAGGCTGTTTGGTACACCTTTTTATTTTTATTTAAATTGGATAATCTTTTTCAATATAATTGCTAAGATCATTATAAAGGTGCGTACAGATATACGCGCCGCGAACATGAGCAATTCACTTTTAATCAGCTGATTATATCTGTAATTTTACAGAAACGGTAAGATACCGTACAGATATAAAAAACTTGGCATCAGCTGATTAAAAGTGAATTGCTCATGTTTGCGGCGCGTAAATCTGTTCGCACCTCATGAGTGAGGAAAAGTGGCAACTGAAATTTTTAAGTGGTTTAATAAGCGAGTTATGGGTTGTTGAAGTGCTAACTCCGTTTTCTTTCCAGATCATAAACGGTTTCGAATTTTCGATTGGAGTTTTTTTTAATACATTCAGTATATCATTGGCTTTCTTCTAATATGCGTTTTCCGCGATTAATGCCAAAATAAACAAGTGATCGAATTTACAAAAAAATGTTACTTTTTTATTTATGAACGATATGGAGAATAAAATGTTTTTATTTGGAAAGATACATTTTTCGAATTTTTAAGAGAAGTTCTAATAATATAGTCGAAACCGTTTATGATCTGGAAAGAAAACGGAATATGGAAAGTTGGCACTTCAACAACCCATAACTCGCTTATTAGACCACTTGAAAATTATAGTTGCCACTTTTTCTCACTCTTATAATGATCTTAACAATTATATTGAAAAAGATTATCCAATTTAAATAATGAAAAAAGTGTCCCGAACAGCCATAACATTGATTTGCTTACTTGTCAAACATTAGACAAAGCGAACGACTCCATCCTTTACTAGCTCCACACCGCTGCCAAATTACTTTCAGACTACTTAGAAATACGATGATCAACTACCAAAATACGAAAATGTATTATTAAATCAAGATAGAATATATATCGTCACTGCAATGTAATTATATTAGATATTATTAATTTTATATTGCTGATATTAGATCAGATATACCAAGATGATTGAATAACAGCTATCTAGAATGGAAGGCGGTGGTAACAGAGAATCGGCAACTTTGCCAGCCTATCATTTCCACTGACATGAATCACATCCGGCGCCGTAACCGGGGGAACAGCCGTCCGGCAGTACGCCATCTCGTGTATTCCTGGGCTAAGGGGGGTCCGGAGGGGACAGTCCCCCCCCCAAAGTGACCCACCAACTGCGGGTGATTATCAACAGCGAGCAAATGATTGACACTTGGACATATAATATTATAAGGGCCGTTTGCACAGTGACAGGTTGAACTAAATTTCATTTTAAACTGGATTAAATCCGTATCAAGTCTCGTTTGTTATAATGTGTTTCATTAGGAGTTTAAGCCACCAGCTGATTAAATTCAGTTTAAGCTTTGACTGTGCAAACGGCCCTTAGTGTAATATACAATCAATAAGGGGAAGCTATTGGCTCTGTGGTCGCGCTGATAAGCTACCGGTAACATTCAAGATATCATTTATTGATTGGCCTATAAGTCTAGAAAAGCAACAGGCAAGTCATACATAATTATCCATCTACAGTAAATACGAAAAAAATTGATACAGTGAATTAAGTAATAATACAGTATTTTTTTCTATAATATATCTCCTGGTTTCTCGGTTTTTAGGCCTACTGTCATTGGTAGGCGATTGTTGTGTCTTTGATCTGGATGGCCACAGTGGAATTATTTTTGAGAACTCTTTTGGTAATATTGTTGCTTCATAGTCCATATCATTCATATTTATACTATTGGTGTTTCCAGTTTAATGGCTCTTATTTCTACAATAGTTTCATGCCAATAGTTGTCCTACTAACATAATTATCAATTATGTTAGAAAAATAATATTTTGATTTAATAATATTTACTATGGAGTATTAGTTACATACTTCTTTCCTTTCTTTTATCTGCTACTATAAGTTTCATATTTGCATGGTTTTCTACTATTTTGTTTGTATCTTGTTTTCAGTTTTTCCTGAAACTCAATAGTATACTAGTTATTTTATTTTCATTTTCATGTATTGTTTTTCAAATTGTATGCTCAATGTAAGTTAGGGTAAACGCGTACTAGCACGGCCAAGACCAACACCAAGACCACGACCAAGAGCTTGCAGCCAGGACAACCTGAAATGATATGGAGCAACGCGCACTAGTCAGACCAAGACACGACAAACGCACGACCACAGCAGTAGGCTCTGGTCGCACAGACCAATTGCCAGACCAGTACATTTATAAATGTAAAACTTTGGTCTTGGTCTTGGTCGAGGTTGTGGTCAACCCAACCTGTTCCAGACCAAAACTGACCTTGGTCGTGGTCTTGGTCTTGGCCGTGCTAGTGCGCGTTTACCCTCATGAGGGCAATAATGGGATTTAGTTCCTGGTGCCCTCAAATATGTATATTTTCAAATAAATAAATAATAATAACGTGAATGACACTATAGATTTGTTGATTGTACTCACTTTGTGTTCGGTTGATGGGTCGATGACCGATGGTGCGGGGAGGTAATGTGTCCATAAGGGGTGTCCAGGGAGGAAAGTTCCCCCCAGACCCCCAAAATTGTTGCTGGTAAGTCAGTCCCACATCCATGCAGTTAGCAGCAACCGAACCAGATTCTGGTTCTGGTTATCTTATCCATGGAGAAGATATGCAGCGATCTGCTGTCTCCGGACAGACGTCTCTCCAGACAGGCAGCGATCCGTCTGCGACCATGCAATAGGTATAGGATTAATGAAACGATTGATTGATAAATAAAAAGATGAAATACTATTAGTATACTACATAAATAAATCATTAATTAGTTTATTATTTATTAATGTAATGAGTGAAATATGATAAATTAAGGGCCGGTTTTCCGAGCTCGGGATTTAGCTAAGTTCTAGACTTCAACTGGCTTTAAACTCTGGAGTCAGAAAATTGGCTTTCCGAGTCAGAGCGTTAACGTAGTTGAGGACTTAAATAGACTCTGGAGTTTAGAGATCATGTTAGACCCTGGAGTTTATAATTTCGCTTTCTGAGTGAAGGGTTTATAAGTCCAGGACTTTAATTAGATTCTCGCCTCTTTCCGAGTCAAGGATTTATCAAAAATCATTAAGTCCAGGACTTAAAACTGCGTGATTTTAAACCCTCGACTGGAGTAGGGTTTAAATTCAAGTTCTAGACTTAACTGAGCAAACACAATTCAGTTATTGTTTTGGAGTAGATAAAAAGCCAAATAAATATCATGGAATACCTAAATTATTTGGATTAGTCCATATAAATTCATAATTTATAGTTCGCAAGTTCATTTTAGAATAAAATTGTATCAGAAATATGCATAAAAAACTAACCTCATTTTACGACTGTAACATAACCTAAAAATGTTCAAACAAAATAATACAAGGATTGCCTTGGAATTTATATTCCAATCGGAATATTATTATTCAATGTCATATTCAACATATTAATAATAATAAATTATTACTCCAGTTTTTTTTCAAAACAAATAATTTTTCAAACTCAATAGCCTAATTAAATTTTTATTCCAAAATCACTGGTTAGGATCAATGATCAATAATAGCATATAACGTAAAATGAAATGTTTATTCATTCACCTTTCAAAGGTTTTGCTTTGAATAGGCCTACAAAGCAATCGAAACTTATTTTTAAAATATAGTTTGGAGAGCATGCTCATTTGAATTGTCCCGCTGTAATCAGCTGTTTCCGTTTTGCTATAATGCCAACAATATAACAGCAAAATATTGTGTTTTTCCCTCACGTTTACTGCGTTAAAGTCCTGGACTCAAATAAGTCGAGAACTTTATAGACTCCGGAGTTTAGAAGATAAAATCGTGACTCAGAAAGTCAATTTAGACCCGATATCTTATTTTAGTCCTGGACTCTGTAAGTCCAGAACTTATAGATCCCGAGCTCGGAAACCGGCCCTAAATGTTTTTTGATATGAAGATGCCTTCACACCAAGATAAACCGATCTTCACACATACAACAGCCTATGCATATAATTAAACTCTAATGAGTCAATTTCTTCTACACAGATGAGCGTTGAGTTGAAGAAATAGCTTAATTAGGTGAAATAAATTGGGAATTGATTTCCTATAAAATAAAAGAATGTAATTCAAGGAATTTGACAAAATAGACATTTCACTAATAGACTGAGTGATAATAAAGTGTGATAAAGTCGGGAGAATAAGGAGAAATTACATTACAAGCCAAATTTCTCCTTTTACAAGCCTACTACTATACTAACTGATCATCATCCAATCATGTTTGCCGAATCGTTTTTTGACTATGAAGAAACACATAATGTACCAGCGGTATAATTATTGAATTTTCATTCATTCATTAATTTTGCATAATTATACGATTTACTGAGACCCAACGGGCTAAAACCCAAAACTGTTCAGATTCTAATCAATATAAAGTATTTATAAAATAAATAGTAACCTTTAAAATTAATAAAACAAGAATACAAACTGTAACGTAACTACTAGTTTCGGTGATCACACCATCGTCAGGTTATAAAAATAAATTTCCAATCATTTTGAAAAAATTATTATTACCTCCAAAATTTCCAATAATTTTTATAACCTGACGATGGTGTGATCATCAAAACTAGTAGTTACGTTACAGTTTGTATTCTTGTTTTATTATTTTATTAATTTCAAAGGGTACTATAATTCTATTTTATAGATACAAGAAAGTAGCCCTGAATTCATACATTTTAACAATATAAAGTAATACGATAGGTTATGTGTCATGTTTTCTAACCCAACTATTCACGCCATTATTTTAGATGAGTTATACCTGAATGACTTGAATAAGAGCTATTAATAAGAATGCGGTGGTAACAGCGAATCGGCAACTTTGCCAGCCTATCATTTCCACTGACATGAATCATACCAAGTTATCTTGGTTCTACTCACTTGGGTCGGTCGATGACCGTTGCTGCTGGGAGGGAATTTTTGTCTCCATAACCGGGGAACAGCCGTCGGGCAGTACGCCATCTCGTGTGTTCCTGGGCTAAGGGGGGTCCGGAGGGGACAGTTCCCCCAAAGTGACCCCCAAAATTGTTCAACCTGTAAAAACCAATTTGAAATTATCAATTTCGAGCAAATGATTGACACATGGGCACATAATATTGAAGTGTAATATACAATCAATATGGGAAAGCGATTGGTTGTGTGGTCGCGCTGATAAGCTACCGATAATATTCAAAATAACATTTGTTGAATATCAGTCTAGAAAAGTAACAAGCAAGTCATACATAATTAACCATTTACAGTAAATAGGAGTAAATTGATACAGTAAATTTAACACAGAGTGAGATCCAAGTTCCTGCTACTCCCGTTGTAAAACTAGAGGTCACCTCTAGAAGTTCCGACTATACTAAATAATGAGTTGCAAAATCACTCCCCGATGGCTCTCTCTTGGGAAATATAAAATCCTAAAAAATGAGTAGACGTGCTACTTATAGTCTTATATGTAAATAATTTACTGCATGTCGGTATAAAAATGAAAAATTCATATATAAAGGAGTGTCAAAGAAATAATTATTGGTTCCAGTGCTAGATGCTAGAAAGAATGCATGTTCTAAATAAATTTTAATGTACATGAATAAATTATCATTATCATCCCTGATAGATAGCATAGAAAGACGGAATAACAAATACATTTTGTAGTGAGATATAATAATATTTCCAAATAAGTCAAGTCCAATTTTCTCAAATACAAATCCTTTATTATCCTGGAGAAAAGTCACATTATTAGGTCGGAGAATGGAAGTCTGATTATAATCAGTAGGCCTATATAAAGCATTATTTAGTCTCTAGAAAGACAAGCTCCATTCATGTTGCACCGGTGAGCACAGGGCTTCATTGATAGATTGATTAACTCCCTTGATTTTCACCTTGTAGGGTGAAGTTAGCACACAGTAAGCCCTCTTCCCCACTTAATCATCTTAAAATGCAATTATTATATCACAAATATTTTGTCTTTATATTGTTTATTTAGTGATATAGCCTAAATATTGTTTACTTTGTCTTTGATCGGAAATTAATTATAAACTAATATAGGCTAGTTATACTTAAAATACAATTGTATCACAACTATTTTGGCTTTATATTGTTTATTTGATTATATTGTCTTTGTCTTTGATTGGAAATTAATCAAAACTACTATAAACTTGATCTCTACAATACTAATAATATTTGTATAATAGGCTATCTACGAAATATATTTCAGAGACAGTCGGTGTATATACGGTTTTCTGAATATGAAATGAATTTGAATAACGTACGAACCATTCAAGCCGAGCCTGTTGGGTGGATCAATTGTACCGATGCAACTGAGCATGTGAGTATTCAGGCAAGCCAAAACCTAACCTTTGTCACAGGTCTGCGGTGAGACACCCAACAGACTCGGGTCAGATTCCAAGCGGCGGAGAAATAAGAAATAAGTTGTGCAGAAGGTCAGCCTTGTGCTCCGGGAAATGCAACTTTCCAGATGAATCTGTAATCAAACATAAACAACAGATAGTAGACCAAAATGAATGGAATAGTGCTTGACAGACCATCATTTTTTCTGACAGTGATGCTCACATGAGCTTAACAAATAGAAATAGAAATAGAAGTAGCCACTAAGGGTGGCTACTAACGACAGGACAAGTATATAGGATATTTCGTCATGCATGTTGTGTCATTGTGTCATAAGCAAGAAGCTTCAAACAAAAAACAGCAGTTTGACAGCAGCTTCTAACATAAAATAAACAACAAATAGCAATAAATAAACCAAATTATGATACAAAAATATTTTAACCTCAAATAGAGCAACGAAAGAGGGATGAACAAAAATCGTTGATACAAAAACCTAACCTCAAAAAATTTTTGTTTGAAGCCTTCCGCTGTGACTACACAAAAATGTATGACGACATATAAACAAGTTAAACACACAAGTCTTGTCCTGTCGTTAGTGGCCACCTTTGGGCTTGCATGTGAGTAATGAGGTGGATGATGAGAGCACTTACAGGTTCCGGTTTCGAACAACCCGGAAGCGATTTTTTAACTCAAAAATCATAATCAGAGTTGGCTCAAATGATCACCCTTCAAGGAGAGTAGCAGGCGCACCATTCTCAACTTATCTAACCGATAGCTTATCAGCGCGAACACTGAGTCAAATCGTTTCCCTAACTTCGTTTCAATTCATTATGGGAATAGGCCTTTGACACAACATCACTCATAATACAACTATGATAACTAATGTTAAATTACTAGACCTTTTAAAGACTAAATCAAACAATCAATAGCCTACAGTCCAGTCAAGGAAGGGTTAACTTATAGAGAGAAAAGATTGGAAGACAATTTTTGACCCCACAGTTCTGTTTAGTTGGTCTATGGTTATGTTCCAAATAATTGAAACTCTCAGTTCTGAGGCACCCGCAAATGTAATATAAAGTGAGAAATGGTGAAAAATCTTATCAATCTTGAAGTTTGTAGTTGTTTTTATACATTCTACATCGACTGACCTCTGTTCCTATTGGAATTATAGGTTATATTTGATCAAAAGTTACATTGTGTCACCTCGACACAGTATATGACACTTCAAATAGATCGAAGTACCTATGGTTACGTCCAAACAATACGATTTCATCATTCTACAAAATTGAATTTAATTTATTAGAGTAGCCTACTTTTGCTTTTACAATGATTCACTGTTCTGTTCAATGAAATGAAACCACAGAGAAGGAAGAGTTATCCTTTTTAATTTAGACTGAAGTCCAGGTCTAATGCCATCTGTCATTTTTTTATTGGAATCGATTATATAGGCCTATGTTATTTTGATCACAAAAATTAAACGGCGGCCGCTCATCATACATTTAAAAAAATAATTTTACTAACCTCACTTTGTTCAAGACTTTTCATACACCTCTAATTACGCACACCTCTGGACCTAGAATTACGCCGGTTATGGATCAGGTTGAGTTGTTGTATGTTTATTACTGTTTCAAAGGTAAAATGATTGGTTAGGGAGTTGTTTTTTTGGTTTGGGATTGCAATATGCTGGAAGGGGTTGCTGAGGCACCCGCAAATGTAATATAAAGTGGGAAATGGTTAAAAATCTTATCAATCTTGAAGTTTATAGTTGTTTTTATACATTCTACATCGACTGACCTCTGTTCCAGGTTGAGGTATGTTTAGTGCATCGATAAAAACTGTATCAACTCCTGTTTCGACATCAACCCATCAATAGGTTAAAAGACAACATGTCTGACACGGTATAGGTTAAATGCATTAAAAAATTTTACGACTTTGAAATTATTTCAGTTTGAAAGCAATGGTGACCGGCGTTCAATTTTTGAGATTTTATGATAAAAATAATATACTAAATCAATCTCATCTAAAAATTTTATGACAAGTATGATAATAATGGCAACGGACCTAGAATTTTACGCCTTACTTTTTTAATAACGCACATGAGGTGACCTGTTGAATAGAATATTTGCATAAAATGCACCTGATACAACAAAAGTTAAAATGAATATAAAAGGAAATAGAATACATAATAATAATAGGAAACACTCACCGTGAATACGACATTTTGACGACTTTCTTGATTCACAAATCTCAAACACAATGAATCAACCACCACTCGACAAGATAAAACAGAAGCCATCAAGTCATCAACAAAACAAAACAACATCCATCAAGCCATATCGCAGAATAGGTTAGGTAGCCATATTGCGAATTGCGATTTACTGTTACCAACTGAGGGAAGTAAAATTTCTCGATTGTGATTGGTCGCCAGTATTGTGCTCGAGCCAGAAGTAGAGGCCACTATTGCCACAACTACAAAGTAAAAAATACCTTCCTTCAGCGATATTGGGCGGTAAAAATAATCACAAACACAAAGTAGAACATTCTTACCGGTTATTGTTTCGCCTAATGTGCAGTATCAATTTATACTCAATTTATCAATTTATACAGTATCCTCTTCTCTGTGGAATAATTCAATTTCTCTCTGTTACCATGCTTGAAAATTGGGATCACAATCACAATATTGCAATCTTCAAACATTCACAAGTCTTCATGGTTCATGCTCCAATTGAAAACTTCACTCAGAACTCCAGCAATATGAATGACAAATTCAGCGCGTCCAAAGCTCCAAAGGTGCAATTCTTTAGCGACTAACTCCAGTGCGCGGCTAGAGCACATAACCTATAGATTCATTAGTTTCGATGATTCATTGGATTTCTATGTTGAATAAACGTCATGACGGAAGATAATTAAGATCGTGGCTGCTTTATTTCTTTTACAAAAAATCATATTTAAAGAATCATCTAATCTAATGAATTTATAGCTCATGTGCTCTACTTTCTACTCTACTACTCAATTGTCGAGACTCGCGCGTCTCGAGTTATCAATCACAGTATCAAAGCATAACAACATAATGAAGATAATTAATATACTAATAACTTAATCTTTCAATGCCGGGTGTTTCAAAAAGAATAACCCAATTTTAAACAGTTATATTTATTTTGAAGAATGGTGCACACAAATCCATTTTACATCAAATTACTCACAGAAGTATGTTTACGATGATGTATTATTATATAATGTTCTATATTCCCTCCTTTTGAGGCTCGGACGACATCTAGACGATAGCCAAATTCATCCCAGACTGTTAGCAAGATATCAATGATACGGCAATTTTACAGGCAATGATACGAAATTGGCTATTTCCTGAACTAATTGCTGACTCGGACAACTTTTTTCTTTCAACAAGATGGAGCACCACCTTACTGGCACAAGGATGTACGCCCTTTCCTCAACATCAACTCGCCTCAACGTTGGATACGGCGCACAGGACCGAAAGACTTGGCTATGTATTCCTGGCCTCCACGATCCCCTGACATAACACCGTGTGATTTTTTCCTGTAGGGATACGCTAAAGATTGTGTTTATGTTCCTCCCTTAGCACTTGATATTGAGGAGCTAATAACCAGGATAACTTACTAATGCAGTGGGTACACACTTCTTGCGAACAGTCTGGGATGAATTTGGCTACCGTCTAGATGTCGTCCGAGCCTCAAAAGGAGGGCATATAGAACACTTATAATAATACAGCGCATCGGGTGTTGGGCACATGGGTTGTGTGCACAATTTCTTAAAAGAAATATAACTGTTTAAAATTTGGTCATTCTTTTTTAAATACCCGGTGTAGTAACACATTTGAAAATGATACACACTAATTTGTAGTTTAAACACTGGGGTGTAGGGTGTTGTAAACCCAAATCATTTCACATAGTTCCTATAAATTCCAATAATTATTCTCGAAATTTCTTTCTAGAGATTTCATCTCTGTTATATTTCGATGGCCTGATACTACAGTTTGAATTTTCTTTCATCACTAAAAATGAGGTTCTCAGAAAACATTATTAGGCATGTGATACGAAACATCATTCAATGAAAATTCATATATTTGAATGTTTGAAAACGGTATAATAATAGACTACTTGCCTCCCTGATTAGGAAACAGTTTGAGTTTTTCTTCTACCACTAAAGTTAAGCTTTCAGGAAAGATTATTGATAAACTGATAATGAACTCATCAGATTATCTTCTAATCAGCTGTTGCTCTTAGCAAAGAAAAATCAGAACATCTTCGTTACGGTATTTCATCCGGTGAACGAAATCTATAGTGAGGTCCATGTTATAATGGCAGTGTTTGATTAGCAATGGTATCGCTATCCTTGTTTATAATTCAACAAAGCGGATAGCGCTATCTCTTTCTCGCTTTGTTCAGTGTAGAATTAATAATTTATAAGCAAAATATTTCATATTAATTATGAAAATTCATTATGAAATTATTGAAAACTATCAGGTAACCCGTGCTCCGCAAGGGTCTTATTAAAAACTTTACAAACTGAAAACTTGACCTACTGAAATCTTGACGAATCTAAGATAGGCTTATAACCATCCTCGGTAAATTAAGAATCTTTATGCAAATTTCAAGATTAATCAGTCCAGTAGTTCAGACGTGATGCTGTATCAGTCATTTCCCATCCCATATGTGATAGCCAATTTTTCCATTATTATATAATAGATAACTGAAGAAGACATAATACTTGAAAACCTAACAGTATCATATTGATTTTTTTCAATAAATCAATTTTAGTATCGATTAGATCCTCCACATTTTAATCAAGCAGCCTTTTGTTTCCCCAATTCCCCCAAAAAATACCTACAATATTTGTTTCACACCGAATTTGTGTCTGATAGTTCATCATAACTGAAGAATATAAATTATTACTAATTTTATTGTTATCTGTTCATGTTTTTCTTATGAATTCCAATGATACATAGTGAAACCTATGTCCATTTCATTTGTACTGGTTGCAAAATTTTACATTAAATAATTATTTGATGGAATCCAATTTCAATCATAATGGAAAGAATTTTCTTAAAAAAATATAATAATACGTTACGAGGGAAAAAATCAAGAACAAAAAAAAAATGGAAGAATCGGGGACTCGAGGACTCGAACCGAGAAACCTGAAAACTTGACCTACTGAAATCTTGACGAATCTAAGATAGGCTTATAACCATCCTCGGTAAATTAAGAATCTTTATGCAAATTTCAAGATTAATATCAGTCCAGTAGTTCAGACGTGATGCTGTGTCAGTCATGTATTTCCCATCCCATATGTGATAGCCAATTTTTCCATTATTATATAATAGATAACTGAAGAATACATAATACTTGAAAACCTAACATTATCATATTGATTTTTTTCAATACATCAATTTTAGTATCGATTAGATCCTCCACAATTTTAATCAAGCAGCCTTTTGTTTCCCCAATTCCCCCAAAAAATGCCAATATTTGTTTCACACCGAATTTGTGTCTGATAGTTCATCATAACTGAAGAATATAAATTATTACTAATTTTATTGTTATCTGTTCATGTTTTTCTTATGAATTCCAATGATACATAGTGAAACCTATGTCCATTTCATTTGTACTGGTTGCAAAATTTTAAATAATTATTTGATGGAATCCAATTTCAATCATAATGGAAAGAATTTTCGTAGAAAATTATAATACGTTACGAGGGAAAAAATCAAGAACAAAAAAAAATGGAAGAATCGGGGACTCGAGGACTCAAACCGAGAAACCTTCGCTCCAAAGTCGATTACTCTACCGCTAGACCACGACACTGCTGAAATAATCGCGGTAACAATGTTACCGTCTTGTAACAATGTTATAACCTCCTCATAAAAAAACACATTTTACAACAATGGAACAATGTAAGCCGTATGAACTTGATGTCCCGTAAATGAATTTTAAACTTAAATTCTGAAAAATCTAGAAGGAAAATTGAAATTTGGGCTTCGAGGTGCAAGAGATTGATATTTTTAGAATCTATGTGCAAAATTTGGAGATCTAAATCATTCCCGTTTTCCGGTATGCAATCCACAAATTGACATGTTTTGATGCGAACAAACACAACCCTACTCTCTCTTATTATATAGAATATAATATCTTGCATAATAAAATATCATTGATTATTTTAAACGAGAATGAACAGTTAATATTACAGTAATAAAACTGTATCAGCTACCGTCTATAGAAGACATTGACAAGACAGAGATTCGGCAACGTTTATCTCTTATCTTTCTCCACTGTCATTATAACGTGCACCTCACTACAGATACTTCGTTTTTGCGATCTAGCTATAATTGTGTTCATAGTCGTTCTCGTTCCGAGAAAATGTTTTAGGCCTACTCAGATGCAGGCAGACAATAAATTAACCTCCGTTCGCCAAGGGTGTTGAAGTTGGTCCCTAGCTAAAGCTGATTGGTGGGTGGTGAAGCTGGTAAGCTGTGAAGGGTCTTCAGCACCCAACATAGTTTATTTGGGCTGGCTCAACCCCACAAACAAAGCAAAATGGCTCTTAGCAGGTGCTCAAACCAACAAATATTGTAGAACACAGTACGAACAAACAACATAACTATCGTGCGTGTGGTCCAGCCTTGGATCCTTGGATCCCTCGTGTGGATCCGAGGGTTGGTATGTTTCAAGTTCTTCTTGCTTCACACATTCCTATGGAGAACACAAACTATACTGTAGTAAGTAAACAACACTATAGTGAGGTTCGGCAACATTGCTCTCCTATCTTTTTCCACTGCCATTATAACGTGGACCTCACTATACCATGTCTAACGAGTAGCTAGCTACAAAAGAAATTTACACCCCGGTTTCACTCAAGATTAATGGTATGACTTCTTTATTCCTTTTATTTGACGAGGTCCACGTTATTATAATGGCAGTGTTTGATTAGCAATGGTATTGCTATCCTTGTCTATCATTCAACAAAGCAAATAGCGCTATATCTCTTTCTCGCTTTGCTCTGTTGCCAGATTTAATAATGTAGAATTAATAATTAATTAACAAAATATTTCATCTTAATCATGGAAATTCATTATGAAATCAGCTACCGTCTATAGAAGGCATTGACAAGACAGAGGTTCGGCAACGTTGCTCTCCTATCTTTCTCCACTGCCATTATAACGAGGACCTCACTATATCGTGTCTAACGAGTAGCTACAAAACAAATCTACACCCTGATTTCACTCAAGATTGATGGTATGACTTCTTTATAACTTTTATTTGGCGAAGTTTGGACAGTGATGTCCCCTCTACCTATTAATATTAAACTAGTTCAGTAGAACGAAAATTATTCGAATTAATTGGGACCGGAACCCATTCGGTTAACAAATTCCAATAAACTTTCAATTAAGTCTTCTTAATTATAAACTTTCTTACTAAACTGTCTTATATTATAAACTTTCAATTGGAGTCTTCAAAGAAAAACTGAAAATTAAAAAAATACCTCCATTAAGTTAAATATATTTTAGTTTTGTATTATTCACTTCAACTATAACAGATCAAATACTTTACTGTGCATAAATTGAACTTTGCTTAAAGTGTAATATTGCTTTTTGAACATAGAAAGAGATATTGCTCGAAGCGGTTCGGATAATCGGAGTTTGAATCATTGGAGTTTCACTGTAGTACAGTAAGCTCAGTAGTAAGTCAGTCAAGTCATTACAGTATTGCAGAATGTGAACTAAAAGTTTAGTCTTCTGATCTAAAAGTTTTAGTCTTCTTGTCAGCGTTGTGTGGCAGAGTGGACCTAGAGTCCTAGCTCCGCTCTTAAGGCTGTGCAAAGGCTAAAAATAAACTTTCTACTGGTGATATTTTTCAAAGTTTTTCGATTTGTATATCATCAAGCTATCAAAATAAAAAGTTTTCTCAGAAAAACATTTTTTTCCGATCATTGCTTTTTGAGATATGAGCGCCTAAAGTTCAAATATTTGGGACAGAACATTTCAAATTCGGTAAGAGATAAATCCATGAGATTCAGAGGATAAATTCTTCATGGTATTGTTGATTTAATAAAACAACATTTTTTTTAAATATCAATTTTTGAGAAATGTATTCAATTTACTAAAAATGATCATGTTTTAAAAATATCAATTTTTGAGAAAGTTATTAAATTTACTAAAAAAATACCAAAAATAACTCAAAAAAGTTATTACTAACTTTATCAAAAATTGATATTTTCAGGAAAATTTTTGTTTTATTCAATCATCGATATCATGAAGATTTTTTCCATTAAATCTCATGGTTTTATTTCTACCGAATTTGAAATGTTCTGTCCCAAAAATTTGAACTTTGGGCGCTCATATCTCAAAAAGCAATTATCGGGAAACAAATGTTTTTCTGAGAAAACTTTTTTATTTTGATAGCTTGATGATATACAAATCGAAAAACTTTGTAAAATATCACCAGTAGAAAGTTTATTTTTAGCCTTTGCACAGCCTAACAATCCAATTCAATTCTTCTCTTTCTTACTTCTTTTCTCCCTTATCTCCTGTCTCCATCCTGTTTCCACCATTCCTTCTTCTGTCTTCTTCTATTCCTTCTTTTTCTTTCTCTTCTCCCCTATTGCCTCCTCTTCGGTTTCCACCTTTCCTTTTATCCTATCTCCTATATTCTTTCTTCTTCTCAGTGTAAAAGTCAGCAAAAATATTTCAACTCCCATAATGAGAATGATGATAACTTACATAAAGAAATCTAATCGAATCTAATCTAACTCCCTCTACCACATCTACTCTACCGAAGTTTGCATAGAGACTTGACAGGACATTTGTTGTCGCGTTAGTGTTCAGTGAAAAGATCAGGTTGAAATCGTTGCCGAACCACTTTTTTCTCCCCTAGGGAGTATTTTGACTGCCCATTGGGAGTAATTTGAAACTTGTTGACTGACCAGTCCCCATTCACACCTCCTAAAGACCCCATCAGACAGACACGACACGTGCCAGACACTTGAGGAGTGCTGACTTGTGACAAGGGGTCTCACTCTAGACGACCTTCTCAGCTACCTTCTCTAATTCACTCCACCTTCCCCGCTTCAATAGGTTTTCACCCTAAGGACTGTACTACGATAACTAGACAGCACGCTACCAACAAACATTAAAAATGTTATTTAGACTGTGATATATACATGAACACTATTTATCTCTTTTCTGTATAGGGCTACCTGTAATAATAATAGAAAGAAAAATAAAAATCTCAGTACCCTTTTTAAATTATTTAATCACAACATGTTTTAGACATTGATGCCATTTTCAACTTCATATCACTTGAAAATGGCATCAATGTCCGAAACATGTTGTGATTAAATAATTTAAAAAGGGTACTGAATTTTTATTTTTATTTCAATGAATACTATTCTATTGTACTCTTTGACACCGTTTATTATATGTACGTTCGTCATCTGTATTTTTCATCCATGAATGAATTATAAAGTCCTTGATTGATTCCAATCATGAGAAACGTATTACGCTGAATTCATTCGTCAGAAGACAAGGCAACACTATAAAATACTATAATACTATACAATACTATAATACTGACAAATTAGCAACTGCGCTTCTACCTATGACTTTATTAAATCACAGTAATTGGCTGACTCGTCTGGAAAAACACCTCGTATGTCTCGACCCTAATTATTGGCATAGAAAATCCAGTGCAATCGATCGTTCTAAACCGTACCTGATTCGACCATGTTCAAAGCTAAAGGCCTTGACCGAGCTCTGGTGAAACGCTGTAACCGGGCATTAATTGAGTTAAATTATATTAACTCTTCTTGCCATCATAACTCTTTACAAATATTATTAAATATCCTATTAAAATAGAACAAAACTATTTTATATTTTCAACTAAATTAAACCAAAAAAAAACAATTCAACTTCAACCAACTACTGATTTCAAAATTGCCTCCGAACACAAATTGCCACTATTGACTCCGAACTTCAGTGATAAATTGACAATAATATATTTATGAATGAAACTTACTCTAATCCTTTGAAATCACAACAACAGTCAATGTCAAAAATTATTTCATGGTAGTACATGAGAAGGTATGACAAAACTTTTATCATACACAAGTGCTACGAAATCATGGTGAAGAAACCTTGTTCTGGTTTTTTTTGGGCAGGACTAGGACAATACAGTGCTGAACTTGTGTCGCCGACTTTTCGATACCAGCTATTCTTTTATCCTTCTTCCACTTCTTCTATTCCTCCTTTTTCTACTTCTTCCTCTTTCTCTTTTCTTCTACTTCTTCAACTCCTTCCTTTTCTTATTTTTGTAAATTAGCTTCCATCTCCTTCTTCTTAATTTTTAGGTACGCATTGGGTTCGTTGTTGATCTGTGCTGAAAGCTACCGATAAGATAAGCTATAGTGAAATTCGGCTATAATGGGATTCACTTTAAACTGACAGCACTCTATATAATTAACACCTCCGCTTCCCATTCAACCAATGGTGACAAACGTGATCTGATTCAACAAATCAGATTTCTGATATACATTCATAGATTTCTGATGTACATTGCGAACAAACGCACTGAAAGGTGCGATTGAGAGTAATGGTATAGTGAGATAGATAAAGAGGCAGAGAGAGTTTTGTCATAGAGTAAGGAAACTGTATATTACCAAATACAAGAAATATTTTTACAAATAAAAATAATTATTAGAATACGATAGTTTTTGGCGTGACTGGAAAAAGAAGCCTTGAGCTCCAGCCACGAGTTCCAAAAATAAGAAAAACATTTTTTTTAATCTAATAACAGCAGTACAAATGAGACAATTCTGTTGATGGATGATAATCTATAGATGTTGAATTTTATCAATAATCCAAGTACTTGATAGACAAAATATAAATGCACAGAAAAATAATGTAATAATTGTCGAGTTTTTATAATTTTTACACAATAATGGATAATTAATATTGCCAAAATTGATGATTCATCCAACTCGGTTCTCAATTTTAAAATAATAGTTTTGATTTACCCACGATTTTATTAATCTCAATTAGGTTTTTGTTATTTTATCCTCAATAAAGTCTTCTGGAATTTTATTTATTTGTTTATTACTCTGATAGGTATTCAAATTCGTGTTTACTAGATGTTAATGAAGTAAAATTAATATTGAAAGCATTTACTATAGTTGAACGTATATATTAGAAGAGATTGTGCGATGGGTAAATTGATGTGTATTTTTATTAATAAAAAGAATTAAATTTGTCACATAAGTTTGACGAAACGTTGGTGGATCTATCTCTTCAAATATTAGTCTGCTGGGATAGAGTCTGGGTCATCCAAGCGCAGCTCTAAAAATATGAATAAAATAAATAATAAATAAAATGATATCGTCGAAAAGCCTTTACAGCATATTTACAGCATAGACAAAGTATGCTTTGTAGGCAAGGAGTATGCTTTTGTATTATAAAAAGTTTTTTAAAATGAGTGTCATACGCTGTTCCCCTTAACCCCTTATTTATATAGGTAATGGAAAAGTGAATGAGCATAAGCGTAGTATATGAAACTGTATAGAAAACTAATGATAATTATTCTTTATCCCTGGTTTTGTACAACTTTCCCAATTATTGTAGCCAGAGCCAACAGTGAAATTCACATTTATGTAAGTCAAATGTTACATGAGAAAGTTACATGTAAGTCAAAATCTGGAATGGAAAATGATCTATTAAAATACACAAATGAGTTGAAGGATTGGCTCTATGAATAGACTGTCATTAAATGATGGAAAAATAAGTGACGTTTACTTTACTCATAGGAGAAATAAAGCTGATAGTAATTAGGGATGTCAATCCCGGGACTGATTTCCAATCCTGGTATTTCAGGATTATCCAATATCAATCTCGGGATCCGGGGACTGATCCCGGGATTGGCAAAAATCAGTTTCATGCATTTTTAACCAATTGCTCCTCCTCAATTACATGTTCAGTAACAGTGTGTGGAGATGAAAAAGGGCTCATTATAGAGGGAGAGGATATTATTAAAATGAAAAAATACTTAGGAATAATATTAAGATTAAACATTCTATTTCTATGAATGTTCTCAAGATTGAGAGTAACTTTTTTATTTGATGTCCTACCTTAAATTTGCTGTATCCTAGATGATAGTGAGAACTGGGGAAAGCAAGATGACTCATCAGAGTCTTTTTTATATAGAACAAAAGCATTTCTATCCTACACCAGGACGGGATAGAGTTCACACTTTTATCACTTTGAGTTCACATTGTAGAGTGAATTGATCCTCACTTGAATTAATAATATTAATAATAAAATAGGATACTTTTTGTAAGACCGTAACGCCATAAGGACCGAACAACGCGAAAGCTGAACCACTAATACACTACACTACACTACTAAATGAAATTTCGTAGAGCCAACTATATTTACTTCAACTAGATATTATTCTATTCATGATAGAGAAAAGAAGAGGAATGATTAGATAAAGAGTGAATAGTTAGTGCTTGTTTATTTCTGATTTCTGAAGTCTTCAAGGAAATGCCATCAGCACTATTGCAAATATTGCGCCGTCTAGACTGGTAATTGTGGTGCTGTGTAAACAGAAACAAACGTAGAGACATAGCAACCGATCAACTACCATTTTGCGAATAATGCGAACCGATAATGCGAATTATATTTAACCAGTACAGAATACAGTATACAGTATTATGTATATGCAACTGTAGGCTGTGCCTGTAGAATAAATTAGTCAAACATTAAGAACAATAGATTATTAATAAAAACTCATATATTCATCACCGTAAATGAATTCTATATTGAATTGTTTTTGGAAAAATATGATTCACAATTTCAGGATTTCTAATCCCGAAAATCCCGGGATTGACGCTGAAAAATCCCGGGATTGTTAGGTAGGCTATCAGAAATGGACCGGGATCCCGGGATTGACATCCCTAATAGTAATGTTGTCCTGCTGCAATCAAGTTTCTTGGTATTTGGATGGACGGGCACTTGTCATGGAACAACTATGTGAATTATGTGTAAAAGAAACTCTTAAAATGGCTATTTCGTATCAGAAGACTGAGCACGTGTGTAGGAGTTGATATCCTGCTTACTATGCTTATGTCCAGAGAATCATGGTGTACTGATCTGGGAATAATCCAGAGACTATTAAAATTCTTCTCCTACAAAAGAAGATACTGAGGCTTCTATGCAATGCATAAGATAAGATATTTATTGATAATTGTTACAAGGCTGTTGCCTATGGTAACATTAACAAAAATTGACAGTATAAAGTAAAATCAAACTTGAAAAATAAATAATTATTTAACAGTTCAGCATCAGTATTAATCAATTACAAATATCAAAGAAACTAATATAGTATATATTAAGTCATCAACATTATACTAGATCACATAAGCAAACTAGAGGAAAGAAAAGTTGTTATTTGCATCCATGTGGAATGAAACTTATCATGAAAGTATAGCATTAAAAATTGAGCTTCATAATACAATACAATAGAGGGTGGATGAAATAGGTAAGAAAACTATGAAGGTGGTCCTACTACAGAACATTGTGATCAGACTTTTAATAAAAAAGAAGAGAATTATACAATACAATAGAGAGTGCAATATAATAGAGGGTCTCGATGCATCGTATTGAGAAAGCTGTAGACCTTTATTCACGAAAATGAGGATGATGACCTTTCCAGCTCCTTCTATGTATATTTCGATTGTATTTGTACATTCCAATATTGAAATATTTTATGTGAATACGGATCACCATGTTTATGACATAAGAAACCGAAACAGTCTGAGAGTTCATGGGTCCTCAGAAACTCTATCTTTATATGGCTGTGAAACTCAATTATCTGCCTGTTTTTATGTTTATCTGCCTGATTTTGATCAAGACATCTTTTAAAATAAATTTGAAGAAAATTTAGATAAGCAAAACTCCATATAAAGAAACTGACTATTTCTCTATAAATTGGAAAAATTATACATAAACAGTATCAAAATTACGGTAATGTATGTACTGTATTATTTCTGTCTCTGTTCAAATGATATTTTATTAACTTGATTTTATGTTATAAGTCAAATCTAGTCGTTTTGTATTGTGAATTTTGTATATTACGTTGACCATGCATTGTTGAAAATGTCCTTGTCAATAAAGCAATTTCTATTTCTATTTCAACTTGGAAATTTTGTATATTACGTTGACCATGGATTGTTGAAAATGTCCTTGTCAATAAAGCAATTTATATTTATATTTCAACTGTCAGCATTCTTTATAAATTTTAATAACGACAAAGCTTCCCATTGTAGCTGACAATAATTTTTGTAAAAAGATTAAAATTATTTTAAGTCTCATTACTACCGTTGGAAAGCAACTTCCAATGCTTCAGCATTTCCACTGTTTTCTTGAGTGTTTCTCATTCTATTTCTATTTCTCTTTTTATTCTCAGAGAGTATAGAATACAAATTCAAAATAATTTCTACTCAGAAATAAATCATACAAAAACAAGGTGCAATGTGAATACTAAACTGAAAATTACAAATATTTAAAAATATATTGAGAGTAAATAAAACAAAAACATTTTTAAAAAATTATTTCACAAAAACATTTGTGAATTTATTTATATTTCAATCTTTCTACACTTAATAAAGTTTACTGTGGATTACTACTGGCATAAGTATAACTTGACCACCATAGGACTATAGGAGTACGAATTACAAAATGAGAAACCAAACTTTCTTTAGTTCTTGAGGTTGTAGTTCCTTCAAGTGCAGTAAACCCTAGTTCAAACCACGTTTAACCCTAGTTTAAACCCAAAAATTAATAAAAAAACTGTGATTAGATGAATCTAACAAAAATTGATCAAAAAAACTGTGACCAGATAAATAATCCAGTCTAAAATTATGTTAATATTAAAATAGTATGTATCAATTATCCAGTTTAATCAAACTTATCAAGTGTTTTACATTGGATGAGACATATTTAGTAACTTTGTGATTGGTAAGACTAATTGGGATGTTAATTATGATTTTTGGAGCAATATAATGAGCTGTTTTCGAAAGATTATTGTGAACTTTAAAACGAAACATTCAAATCTATTTTCGTTATATCTAGATCAATGTGTTTCTTTATTCAATTTTAAAAACTTATTTCTTGAAATTATCTAAACTTATATATTGAAATATTTGAAAATACATAACACACACAGTTGACGGATGTTCATGACTTTTAGTTCGTTGAAAACTTTTATTGGATGGTCTACATCTGTTTCCATTATTTTTTGGACAATAAATAGTGGTGACAGATGAGTATCAGAAGTACCTTCCCAAATCACCAATCCATATTGCAGTAGTGATTGAATAATTTATTGCAAAGTACAGTATAACATTCTGAACCTAGCTACATTTAGTACTGAACTTATCTTGAAGAATTTATAGGATACAAATTTTAATCCATTACAAAGGTAATCAATATGTTTTTCCACTTGAAGCCCTGTTTTATTAATACACCCACATATTTTATGTGGCTGGTTTTCTCAATTATTAATTCAATTATCAATTGGTAATTATTACATAAGTCATGCTCATCAACCATTCATAATATTTATGAATTTAAAAAATTTAAAAATTGGCCGATTTAAAAATCACCAATACTACATTACATATTATGGAATTCAAGTTGACAATGTGTTTCCTCATTTACGGTAATATTCCTCGAAAATGCGATGTATTCATTTTTTTTAATGTCTAGAATGTATAGAATATTTCTGGTTTCACTAGCATGTGCCATTTCAATTGTTTCTGAAAATGATAGATCATCAACCTGATGCTAATAACCGACTGCTCTTATCAATACTACTCTTTCACTCACTTACCCAGTCATACTCTCTCCCTCCCTCTCACTCTCTCCCTCTCTCTCTCACTCTCTCATGGTAGAGAGTTAGTGGGAAGGATATTTTTAATATTCTTTCCGAAGAATGGACATTGATATGTCCAAAGCTCCGCCAATTTATGTAGATGCATAACAATATAATTATCTATAGTTATTATATTACAAATTGCTTTTTCACATCATATACAGTTCAATAATTATTTTCTTAGTCTATATTATGTAAATTCATCTATAATTTTGCTGTATTGTAAGCTATTGTATATAAGTGTATAAGCCAGTATATATTGTAATTTACATAAATAAAGTACTCAATCAATTAATCTCTCTCTCTCAGGGAGATTAGAATATTTGTCATGCAGTGCTCTAGAGTTGGACAGACTCAGTCATTTTCTCTATAAGATATTTTTTCAAAGACAAGATAAAGCTTGCTCGGCTCTCAATTCCATGTAATAGAGTTGGAAAGTTTATTCCATTCACGACAAGCACTGACAAGGAACGATTTAGAATAGATAGTAGTTCGGTAATTAGGTATCCTATAAGAGTATTTGCACCAGTTCTAGTGTGGGAAGCATCTATCCTCCTACCATCGGAAACAAATTTAAAATCATTTTTGAAATAGTTGGGATTGCCATATTTTAGAGTATCTCTAACAATTTGATAATTCTGAAACGTCTCTGATCGGGAAGCTGAAGGGTAGAACTAGCAATGTGTACTGGGGTGATCATGGTGTTCAAGAGAGTAAATAAAACGTAGACAATAATTTTGGCAGCGCTGCATCCATCATCCATCTTACATAATACATATTCATCATCTCATCTCAACATTTTCCGTTTTTTAGTATTGTATTTCGTCATTATTACTCAATCAATTTCTAAAATCTTAATTTAATCCCAACCTATAACGTTTATTCCATTTATTTATTTTGAATCATTAATGCAAGCATTACTATGTATATATTGCATTACATATTGTATTTACTATTACTCATTCTAATATCATCCATCTTATTCATTCATCCCATAATTCTAAGATTCAAATCACATATTCACATGTTATAATATTCCCAACAGCTCTATTCCATCACAACCCGGTCGTGTGTTGACGGGAAGGTTATTATTTTGGTACTTCTTAGGGAATCGACAATTATTTTTGTTGAAACACCACCGACTTATGAAGTTACATTACAATTTCATATTATCTTTATTCTAATTGCATTTAATCTTTATTCTCATTAATTCATTTTTTATAATTTGTAAAATTCGTTGAATAATTAGCATTACTGTCATTTAATGTAAATTAGTGTATAAGCCAGTAAATATTGTAACATACATAAATAAAGAAATCTAATCTAATCTCAATGTCACACTTTATCATGTTATTATGAGAATGTAATGAAATCATGTAATGTAACATTTAAAATGATTTGTAAAATTATAAATATTATTGTAACCATGTTACCATAGCCTAGTAACAATTGAAGAAGAAAGTCTATCTATCTTTTGGTAGAGAGTTACTGAGAAGGATATTTTGAATATTCTTTCCGAAGAATGGACATTGACATGTCCAAAGCTCTGCTAATTTAGGAAGATGCATGACAATATTATCTTGTAGTTATTCCAAATTGATTTTTTTCATATCATATTTAGTACCATAAAATTATTTTCTTAGTTTATAATATGTAAATTCATCTAATACTTTGCTGTATTGTAAGCTATATTGTATATAAGTGTATAATCCAGTATATATTGTAATCTACATAAATAAAGTAATCAATCAATCTCACAACTATTATTAGGTCTAATAGAGTTGACGATACTTCATCCATCAATTTATCAATCTTGAATTTTGGTGAACCCACTGATTCATGCCATGATACATGAGAAACAAATGACAGATTTGTTTACAAGATGCAATCAGTTTACAATGAATTTGAAAAAAAATGTTTCTCTGTGGTTAGTACGCCAAAGTAGCAACTAATATTGTAATAAGAATGGTAGTCCTATATAGTGAATTAGATATTTAAAAAAATATATTTATATTATCCCTATGTGGCGAATCATCTGCTGATCACCACCCATGTGAATCATGTGATTAGCAAAACTTGTATTAGTTTTTTGATAAGTTTTTATCAATATTTCAGTTCAATATTTGTTATCATTTCATTGAAGTCAACTTTTTAAATAAATAAATTTTATTTCTCAGTAAACAAAAGTACAAACAAAAAAGAAAACATAGCTTCTGTGAAATTAGTACAATTATGTACTATAAATAGCAATAGTACTAGATCTTGTACTTCATCTAGTTCAATGGTTTTTTTTTGTATTTATAAAATATAATTATTGTACCCTTTGAAATTAATAAAATAATATATTAAGAGTATTTATCTCATTAATTTCAAAGGGTACTATAGCCTAATTCTATTTTATAAATAAAATAAGTAGCCCTGAATTCATATATTTTGTATTAGGAAATATGCAACAAAATCCCTGGGAAAGGAGACGGGACCGCGCTACCTGTGCACAAGGCTATTGTTCCAAAAAGGTACATCCTCAAACTCTCGACTAGCATACTTTATTGTCCTCTGATTCCGCTTCATTGCTCTCATTAGTGGCCCCGTGTGCTTTCTTGAAGGCAATTCTAGCTGGTAGCTAGTAGCACCAACTTATCTATTACTTTGCACTATACATCTGTTACTTTTATTCTCTGCAATTATTGGATGTAAATTAGTGATCAAGTATTTGTAATTATTGTATTATTCCCAATGGTTCATTTAATGAAACTCAACTTGCTCACAAGCTGTATAGAGACTAAATTGAGTTACATACAATTCAATACTTATTGAACGTACGATTTTTTGGCGTACTTTCGAATTCTATTAGATTGAACACAACTTGGCAAATATATGATGTGTATGATATGTTTGTCAAGTCCCATTCGATCTCATAGAATTTTATAAGGACGGCTAACAAATGTACGTCCAAAAATCGATGTGGGCTTTACACACCACGTACGTTTCACTAAATTTGTATTTGTCATCGATAGTATTGTGTGTGTTTATCCAATCACTGTATGCTACCACTGGTTTACAGCTGAAAGTGCCTTCAAGTAACCACACTGGTCCACCAATATATTGCTTGGAGTGGTAAACCTAACAATAGACCACGAAAATGTCGAAATTTAATAACAATAGGTGACCACTGAAGGGTCTTTAGAACTTCTACGTGTCTATCCATTGTTTTCGGCGGCCCCGTCTCATTTCTTCAACCCAAATCCCTATATTGGTGACCCCGACGTGATAACGTCCTCAATTTCGGCGGGGTTGATCCAATTGGGACACCACATGATAAAATTTGGTCATCTCATTTACAATGTTTGACAGGGTGAACTGGGATTCAGCCTGAAGAAACCATAAACGAGGTTTGTCCAATCAAAATGGTGGTAATTTTATTACAAACGCCCGATGCACTTCGCGGTTTTTAATAGGCTGCTGCTGTGGTGAATGCTGGTCTGGTTGATTTTTTTAGAATAGATTTTATTGATCAACAAATATGTAACATATTCTATTCATTCTTTATTGCTGTCTTACATTCATTTGAGTTGAAAATAGACATTAAACCAATAGAAAAACAAGATAAAAATAGATAAGACAATTTCAATTGGTTATATACTTTTAACTACACAGCTAAAATACATATTATCTACTTGTATTAACATTTAATACATCAGTAGGAAAAAAGAAGAAATTGAATGGATGAATGTAAGCCCCACGAAAGCAGAGCTTGTGTTTGGGAAGTTTTTGTTACAAAAATCATAATCAGTAATGGCGTAAATTAAATAGTTGATATTTGACAAATTAAAATGTGGAAAGGTATATAGGCTAGTATTAGATTTAATAGAATAAATAAATGCAGATTTATATATACCTACATAAATATCTCGTCACGTCGGTCAGGTACAAAGAAAAGTGATAGACATTTACATAGATGAAGTAACTCAGATAGAATATAAAACAGATGTCAGATAACATAAAACAGCATAACATGAAAGAACTTTGCCATATCAAGACTAGTTTACAATTTATTCATTATGTGGTCACAAATTCGCTGTTGAGGTATTCCACTAATGTATAGAGCACACTAGTTTTTAGTAGCTCTTTCACTTTTTTCTTGAATATATCTTTTGGAAGGTGCACATCCAATCCATATGGAGCACATTCATAAAATTTGATCAGCGAAAGTTATTTAATTGATGCTGTAATTGTGCATTCTGTGCACTTCGTTCCTCATCCATCGTGGTGGATAACTCAAGTAACGTATCTAGTTAACATTTACGAGAGATATATGTGATAATGAAAATGAATATCTAAACAATGATTCTGAAATAATTCAAACGATTTTAGTGAGGTCATTATCCCTCAATATCTGAATGACAGGTTCCTTTTCATTCTTACGAACTAAAATCTTTCCATTTCTGTACCATACATATTTAAGTATCCATACTTACAGCTTGCTGCTTGGTCAGCCACTTTAGGTTTTTGAAATAGGCGGATAGATTTTCAGATACAAACACTAATTGATCATTCTTAGCACTAAATAATTGTAATAATAATAATAATAATAATAATAATAATAATTCAACAGATGTGTCGACTTTGTAAGTTTGTATTGAGAGATGGCTCGAAAACCTTGAATATTAGCATAACATAACCTGAAATGTTGAATTAGCGGCAATATTTTCTCATCTATTTTTGACAGTAATATCAATAGAATTTTTGTTGAAGCTAGCGCCATCTTGCGGAGCGTAAATGTACTACGTCCGAATCAGATGTTCTACTGTTCCAAAATTAATTATGTAAAAACTTTTAATAATAATGGAATTCTAATTTTAATAATAAAATTAAATATGAATAATACAATCATTGAAAAAAATTGATGATTAAACGATCAGAACAATAATTTGAGTTGTAATGTGATAGGTTTGAGTTACTATTTGGTAAGTTGATAGACCTGCCTAACTCTCACTTTTTTGAAAATTTTTGAATCGAGTTGAATATATATAGAGGTTCCGAATTATTTATTATCCAGGAAGTCCGATAAGTTCAGTCACCAAACGGACCACCTGGTCCACCTATAGTTATACAAACCCAGCATGTTAACCGGTAACCCCGGGGAATGTGACTAGAACTTGACTTTGACTTCCTTTTTGCATTTTCAAGATCATGAATTTAATTTATTATTATATTACTTTGCATTTCGATACTTATAATTATACTGTTCGATAATATAATTCGATAATTTGCTGTTGAATCGTCGAGGTCACCAATATATATAATGAAATAATGATTTTATTTATCAGAAAAACTCATAATACAATAGACAAATAATAACAATTGAAAATTAATATTAATGAATCCTTCTGATTAAATTACACATATGCAAAGCTTTAAAGCTTGACAGCATATGGGAGTATCTACAAAATAAAAATGTATATTCCTTTCAATATCGCTGTAGCTCTCGTTGCAGAAGGTCGTTTTGAACCGATGCTCCGTTATCGTAACCTTCTTATCTTTGCTATGCAGTAACTTTATTCTACAGTCGTGCCTCTCTTTTATTAATTTGGTTAATTCTGTACAGTTTTTCACTTGTTTTTCTTCTTCTTCCGTTTCCGAACTTTTTTATTCTCCCGAATTTACCTCTAAAATGAGTGATTGTGCGAGTTGCAATTTGTCCGTAAATCGTTCGGCTAAGGACGGAGTGTTGTGCTTGCATTGCGGCTTAATTTTCCATGGGAAATGTGTCAATGGTGGAAAGATCTTAAGTGAGCCTGAACTTGAACTTATGTCAAAAAACTGGTCGTGTAAAAACTGTTTATCGAAACTGAGAATGCAGCGTAATAGCAGCTCAGATACGCCAGTGAAAACTACACCAGGGAAAACGGCTACTGGTTCGGATTCTCAAGCTTCAAATAACACTGACACGTCAACAATAACAAATGACGCTTTTAAAAAATTGTTATCGGACTTAAAAAACGAAATTCTTAGTGGTCAAGCCAAGCTGGAGAAATCGCTTGATGCGTGTAAGCAGCAGCTCAGTTCGAACGCCGTTATTCTTACAACACAGAGTGAAATCATTAAGGCTCAGGAGGAGATTATCTCATCTTTAAAAATGGATAATATAGAACTGAAAAAGAATGTCGAACTTTTGACCAATAAGTTGGATGCACTCGAGCAGTATGGCCGGAAGAATACGCTGGAGATTCGAGGTGTGCCGGTTGCTGATAACGAGAATGTGGCAGATTTGGTGATAGCGACATGTAAGGCGGTTGGCGTGACTGTGGGAGCCGAGGCGATTGACGTATGTCACCGCCTAAAGAAGAGTGCAGCGCAGCCGACGCCCGCCATCGTCGCCAGGTTTGTGCGTCGCGACGTCGTTCACCAGGTGCTCGCAGGCAAGAAACAGTTGAGGAAGCTGTCCTCTCGAGTCTTTGGCAATCAAGGTGACGATCAGCCAATTTATATTAATTTGTCATTAACTCTAGAGCGGAAAAGGTTACTAGCTCAAGCTAAAAAAATTCAGAAGGACCTGGGGTTCAAGTATGTTTGGGTTGACTGGGCTGGAAATCTAAAGGTCCGAAAGGTGGATAAGGGAAGGGTGTTTACTATAAATACAGATAATGATCTAAACGCTCTTATGGCCACCTGTACTTGACTCCTTAATTTTTCGAAAGAAGAATCCAACTTAACTGACTGATGGTACCTATTTTTATTTGATAATGTAGATTTTTTCCCAAATAAGAATAATTCTAATAATAATTGATTATGATAACTATAAATTCAAATGTATGGCAATGAACGAAAAAAGCGTATTTCTTTTCTTTTCCCCTATCCATCCTTGCTTTTCTGAAACAAGTGATTTGTATCTTCGTATTGTGCCTTATAACGGAGGGGGATGTAATGGGGAGAATTCTCAATTGTGCTTATTCTAAATGTGTGAATTATGTGAATGAAGTGAGAACGCTGAGATGACTTTTATTTTATATTCGATTTTTATTTCACTTTATTAATGTACATATGTATTTTTTATGAGATGTTCATAGGTCTTAGTTATTTTTGGAGGGGATTATTGCCTTGGAGTGAGCGGAGAGACTGTGTTAACTAGTAAAAAAAGAATATAAATAAGTAAATAAAATATAAAAATTGATAAATTGCATTCTAGGCTGCAACGGCTTACTTGTCAATTCAATGTTTGATTCTTGTTCTTTTCATGATTTTGTTCCTCGGTAAAACTTTCCAAGCAATCTTATCATTAGAGTGCCTAGTCCGGGTAGCATTGTCGACCCTGATCACCAACTTCTCTAGTTACAGTTCTCTTTCAAAAATACAGCAAGATTCCTTCATCTACTTCTGTTCATATCGTAGTAACAGTTTGCAATAGATCAAAAGTGATGCAGTTTCTCCTCTCGCTCACGGCGGTATCTCTCTCTTACATTAAGCACTTTTGTTTTTATTTTTATTTTCGTTCATCGATAGTAGCCTACTATCTCAGTCAACTGAATTATCCTTTCTTTTTTGAGGTAAACAAAATATAGAAATGCCGTACAGAAAGATGATCAAGTTTACCTGATAAAATTTCGTTTGAGGCATGGCTTGAATGTGCCTATACCACTTCTTCTCTATACCTAATTTAAGTAACTTTTAAAATTAAAAACTAACAAATTTTCATTTAACGTTAATTTTTCTTTTATCACATAGTTTTTCAAAGAAATTAGTAGCTTATATCTTTTCTACTTTCTCTTGTCTTTTTTTTCTCTTTCCTTTTTAATCTTGAGTTAAATTTTTAATAACCTTTCATGGTTATAATTGATAATTTTGACAATGAAGCTGCACAGGAATGCTACAGTACAATTGAGTTAGATAATATTCTTCCACCCCTACCAATTAATTTTGTTAATGATGTGGAGAGGAGTTCAATGAGTGTTCTTCACATGAACATACGAAGCCTAAACAAGAATTTCGATGAATTCGCCTACACAATTGAAAACTGTTCCTTAAAATTTAATATTATAGTATTGTCTGAGACGTGGATGAGCGAAGACGAGCCTTTCAACTATGTTTTGAATGGTTACTCGTCAATAAATCAGCCAGGTAAGAGAAATAGAAAGAATGGTATCTGTGTTTTCATCAGTAATGAACTGTCTTTTAACAAATTAAACATTGAAATTATGGAATCAGACTCATTGATACTTAATATTAAAAATCCTATCACTAAAAATGAGATCAATTTAATTGCAATATACAGATCACCCTCTCTATCAGCAAATCTTTTTTTGAATGCTTTGGAAAGTACTTTAGAAAGACTGCTCGCACATAAAAATATAATTCTAATTGGTGATATCAATATCAATCTAAAACAGACTACCGCTATTTCTATTGATTATTTCAACATATTGTCTTCAAACGGTTTCGTCTCCTATATAAATAAACCTACTCGAGTCCAAAATCAATCGGAATCGTGCATTGATCATATCTTTTTCAAAAATAGTTCCTTCAAAGCTGAAGATTTGATAGGTGCTATTTTCAAGACCGATATAACTGACCATTACAGCACCAGTATCCATATTAAAACCGCAGACGGTGGTTCTGATAGGCCTAATTTAGCAAACACTATTACTGAAAAAATTGTTTTCAATAAATTAATTTCAAATCTTGAAAATGAAGATTGGGAGGAGGTAATAAATAATAATAACATCCATACACTAGTACACTCTTTTGAACAAAAACTTTCAACCCATATTGAAAATGCAACTATCAAAATAAAGACATCACACAGAAATAAACCACTAAAGAACTGGATCACCACCGGACTAATAAGAGCTATTCAAACCAGAAATAAAATGCACAAAAAACTACAGAAGCAACCACATAATAACGAAATGAAACAATGCTACACTCGCTATAGAAACGTCCTAAACAAATTACTGAAAGAAACCAAGATTAGGTATTACAGAAATAAATTGGAGCAAAGTAGAGGTAACTCCAGGAAGACATGGAATACCATAAATGAAATACTTGATGTAGAAAAGAAAAATTCAAAGACTGATATTGATCCTGAAATTTTAAATAAACATTTTTCGTCTATCGGGAGAGTACTCGCAGAAGAACTGAATAAAGAAAATAAAAACATCCCTCCTCCAACTGGTCAAAATTCCCGTTTTTCACGAATAGGTTTCCCAAATTCCTTTTTCCTTTTCCCGACAAATGAGGAAGAAATTATCAAAACAATTAAAGACCTCAAATCCAGCTCAGCACCAGGAATTAATAACATAAATAATAGCTGTCTAAAAATCATTGCCCACTATATTGCTAAACCTTTAAAAATTATAATTAATAAATGCTTTGAAGAAGGTTTCTTTCCGGAGGAGTTCAAGGTGGCTAAAGTCATACCTTTACATAAATCGGGAGATGTTGACGATCCCAATAACTACCGCCCAATAAGCTTGCTAAGTGGATTTTCAAAGATCATGGAAAAGCTTATTAAAAAGCGGCTAGTACAATACATGGTTGTGAGAAAGGTGATTCACCCTAACCAGTTTGGATTTCAAGAAGGAAAAAACACAGAAGACGCTATTTCGTTATTAGTAAAAACTTTAACTGAAAATTTTAGTAATAATAAAAAATCTATTGCAATTTTTATTGACTTGAAAAAAGCATTCGATACTGTCCCACACACCAAACTGTTGGAAAAGCTCAATAGAATTGGAATTCGAGGTTTGCCCCTGAAACTTTTTACAAGCTACCTTGAAGGTCGCTCTCAAATATTATCAATTGAAAATAAATCCAGTACTGAAAATCTTTTAGATTACGGCTTACCGCAGGGGACTGTACTCTCACCAATTTTATTCATACTATACATTAATGACCTCCTGAATCTCGACTTGCAAAATGGTCAAACAATCTCATTTGCCGACGACACCACTTTAGTTTTTTCGGGTGATAACTGGGAGAGTACTAAAATATCAGCTGAGAAGGGTATTTCCAGGGTCAAGAACTGGCTTGACTATCATACCCTGACTCTGAATCATAAAAAATCTTCATTCATGACCTTCACACCAAATGCTGCTACTCAACCTGTAAACCGAATAAACTTGAAAATTCATAATATCAAATGTAATAAAATAGGTTTGAATGATTGTGACTGTCCTAAACTAGAGGACTCTAAAACCGTTAAATACCTGGGAATAATTGTTGACCGTCATCTGAGATGGGATTCCCAGATCCAATCTCTATGTCACAAGGTCAAGTATCTAACAAATAAATTTTACAAAATGAGCCAGTTGAAAATGCAACAAATTACTAGAATGGCCTACTTTGCTTACGCACAATCTGTGTTGCAATATGGAATTAGGGTATGGGGGGGTACTGCTGAATGTCATATAAACAAGATCTTCAATGTTCAAAAACATATAATAAAAGTGGCACTAAGCAAACCAAGGCTGTATCCTACTAGAATTCTCTTCCAGGAATCTAACATACTTACAATCAAACAGCTCTACTTGAAAAATTTAATTTCATATTTATTAAAAAACAAAAATCTTTTCAATACCCGAATTACTCCATATAACACGCGCCAAACTTACAGGAGATCTGACTTACCTGAAACTAATCTAACAGTATGTAGAATGCAATTTCCGTATAGATGTGACAAACTAGTAAATATTATACCACAAGACTTCATATCAGACAATCAAAATTGCTATAAGAGAAAAGAAATCTTATCATGGATCAAAACATCACCTGACGTTTTCAGTAATCAAAGGCAGTAGCTTATAACAAATTCTAAATTTACGTTTCTCCACTCACCTCTTCTCATCACCAGTTGACTTGTGCATTCACTGTGCTTCTTCTCTTTCTCAGGTTTTCCCTCTTATATTGTAAAAAAAACTGTTCTTCATTTCACTCTGTATTTCAAATTTATTTTACCATTAGGCTATTCTTAGTCATTTATTATATTCTATTTTATAAATATTTTTTCTTTTCTACGTTTCTCAATCTTTATATTCTCTTACTCATGCTCGCGAACAGACGAAAGTCTTGCGAGCTACACATTCTTTTGTACTCTTTATTTATTTTGTATTTTTGTGTATTTAAACTATGTAAAATGTGCAAAGAATGAATAAATTGAATTGAAATTGAATTGAATTTCAGTCTGGTCAGAATGCTTGGATAGAGAGGACGTGATAGTGAGAAGCTCTGTCGTTTTCATCAAATATCTTTAATTTACTAAAAGCTAAATCAACTGTCTTTGGTATGAGTCTCAAGTGAGATAATAGCTAGCATTTTTTGAAGTTTCTCACTCTATATAGTGTGGAGCAGTGGAGTTATAGTGATTTTAGTGTCAATTATATTGTAATTCGGAGTGTTCGGAGTTTGCTTCGTTTGGTTAAAACATGCTTTCAAGGGCTGGGGCTAAGAAGAAAGGAGCTGCTGACTGTGATACTGAAGAAGATAAAAAGATAGGCAGGCTGATCAACAAACTGATAGCGGTTCTCAACCTGATAAGCTAGATATGATTCTAAGTGAATTGAAGACGGTCAAAACCGATGTTGAAACTATTCGAACGCAACAGGAAGAAATGATTAAATCAATTGATAGTCGCTTTACACTTTGTAGTGAAAATAAAAACTCTATTTTGAAGCATCAGGAATTGATAAACACTTGTACTAATAACATTACTACAGCCTCCAACGATATTATTTTATTGAAAAATGAACTACTGAAAGTAAAATCCGATCTTGCTCAGTCTCAACAGTATAGTAGGAAAAACTCCGTGAATATTGTAGGCGTGCCGTATGTCAGCAACGAGAACATCTTTGACTTGCTATCGAGAATTTCTAAGACTATTCAGTTCAACTTTAAACCAGATATGATAGATAATTGCCACAGACTGTCCAACAGAATAAAAAGTTTCCACCTCACATTATAGTTAAGTTTAATAAGAACTTAGACAAACAAATGTTTTTGCAACAAAAAATGAAGAAAGGAAATATATTTTTGAAGGATATTGGATGGGAGGGTAGTTCTCAAGTTGTTTATGTCAATGAGTCCATGTCTCCACATAATCTACAAATATTCAAGAGGGGTAAAGAACTTCAAAAACAAAGTGTTTTCAAGTATATCTGGTTCAGAAACGGTACTGTGCTGATTCGTAAAGATGATTCCTCAAAAGCTGTTGTCATTCAAAATATCACGGACTTTAAGCTTGTTGAATAACCTAAACCAAAAATACTAACGAAATATTGATCTTGGCAGATTTGAAGTATTATAGTAATTACCATCTTATGCTAGCTAAGCTGTAAATTTAAGCATTTTTTTTTAATATGAATATAATTTACTGTCGATTTCCACATGAAACATTTAGAAGGTTATCTTGAGTTTCAATTAGCCTCTTCTTTATGATGATAAATAACTATTGCTGGTATTGATTCTGCTATACTTTTTCATCATTAAGCTTTGTAGCGTTCATATCAAATTGAGTAATAACTTAATAAGTTCAATAAATTCTATAAAATTCTATAATTCTATAAATTCTATAATTCTATAATTTTTACGGTGATTCAATAATATTTTCGGTAGTGATTGATGACAGCTTCATATGATAGCTACCTATATAGGCATTGATTAAAAGCAGTATAGAAAGTATGAATATATACACAATAAAGAGTCCTTTCGTGTATATGATTATGTACAGTACCCCAATAAGTTTATATTTTTTAATTTTACTTACTTTTTTCTAGTATTAAGCTTTTTTTTGCATCAATTTAAATATGATAGATTTCGACAAGTTGTATTGTAGGATAATTTTTTTTTTGTTTCGTGAATTAAAGAGTAATAAAGGTAATGGATTCCATCCTTCTAAATTGTACAGATAGCGATGGATTCTCACTATTTACTTTTCACTATGTTGTTTTCCCTATCACTCAGTTTTGAGTATTTTCTTTTCATTTTTCCCAATACTCTTATTTACTTTAATAAGTTTGTTTCTTATTTAGTTGGTTCATGTGTGAATGTGTTTTGTATGAATGTTGGTAATAGTATTATAAAATGTACTTTTGTTCATAATGGAAGGTACCGGTAGCTGTAGTTATATTTTAGGTATAGATGAAATAAATTCATCCTCCTTAGCAGAAGATGGTAATAGAACCATAGTGCATCAGAATATACGCAGTATAAATAGAAATTTCGACGATTTTATCACTTATATTAATTCTTGGAAGAAGTTACCATCAATCATTGTTTTGTCTGAGACTTGGCTTCAATCTTGTCATGATCATCGATTATTTAATATTGAAGGTTATGAGAGTTTCCATGCTGGTAGTGATTTTACTGCAGCATCAGGTATAATGGTTTATGTTTCAGTGGAGAGTGGCCTTCGATGCTCTAAAATTGATAGTATAATTATTGATGGATCTGACTCCATTTTCTTAGAGTGTGAACTTTTGAATTATAAATTTAGTATTCTGTGCTTATATAGATGGCATGGAGTTGAGATCAGTCAATTCTTGAGTGGCCTTGTTGCTTTCTTGGAGCAACATCGTGACTCGGATTCTTTAATAATAGGCGACCTCAATATCAATATAAATGATATGAATAATAGTAATACGCTCGAATATCTGGAAATTATGAGTAGTAATGGATATAAATCGCTTATTGATATAGACACCAGAGTGACTTCGTCAAGCTCAACATGCATAGATCATATCTTCTTCAGATCAATGTTATTGATACTCTGCTAACCGATCACCGAGCTGTGTCGATTGCTATCTCAGAGTCAAATGTTCATAAAAATAGCCAAGCTGATTTTAAAAAAGATAGAATTGATTATGATAAATTAATATCATTGTTGATGCACCATGATTGGGATCCCCTTTATTTGAGTGACAATATAAATACTAAAATGTCTTTATTTTTAGATGTATTAAAGAACTATTTGAACCAGTCCAAACGCACAGTGGTATTAAGTCAGAGTCATGCCCGACTTAAAAAGCTCAAACCTTGGATGACAGACGGTTTATGTATAGCAATAAAAAATCGTGATAAGATTTTTAAGGCACTAGCTAGGAATCCTAATAATAATAGGCTCAAAAATTCGTATATTGCTTTGAAAAATAATATAAAAACATGGATCAAACTAGAGAAAACAAAGTACTATTCGAATTTGAAAGACCTATCTGTAAAAAACCAATGGAGGGAAATAAATAACTTATGTGGACAGACCTCGAAGAAGAATCAGACTATTGAATTGAAAATAGATGATGCGGTAATATCTGATGAGCAAATGGTAGCTGACTCTTTCAATAATTACTTCATTGGAGTTCCTACCAGACTAATCTCTTCAATGAGTCCATTGACTCAAAATACTATAGATAATTACAAAGCTTGTTTCAAATCAGAGAATGTCTATAATACTATTTTCATAAGACCAATAGATTTCCATGAGATCCTTACTGAAATAAATTCTTTGAAGGATGGTAAGTCTCCTGGTCCTGATTGTATCTCCTCACATCTTTTAAAAAAAATTGCCGTTCCATTGGTTCCAGTTCTATATGATATCTTTAATGCAAGTATATATACAGGTATTTTCCCTGATCCCTTGAAGATTGCCAAGGTGATTCCTATATTTAAGAGTGGGAGTCGTTCGGATCCTTCAAATTACAGACCAATATCTCTTTTGTCTGTGTTCTCAAAAGTATTTGAGAAGATTGTGAGAAGGAGAATTTTTCACTTTTTGAAGAGTAATAACTTTTTCTATAAGAGTCAGTTTGGATTTCAGGAGGGTTTGAGTACTGGAATGGCATTATATAACTTCATTTCACAGATTTATTCGGGATTGAATGCAAGAAATGTAAAGGTTCACGGACTATTCCTTGACATAAAGAAGGCATTTGATACGCTTGACCATTCTATTCTACTTAAAAAACTAAATACTGCTGGTATCCGTGGCCGGGCTTCAGAATGGATGAAATCATACCTTGAAAATAGGCAGCAGTATGTTTCCATTGGAGATGTAAACAGTAACATTCTTAGTATTAGCAATGGTGTGCCCCAAGGATCTGTTTTTGGACCCCTACTATTTCTTGTGTACATTAATGACCTATTCTCTTACAAGTTCAATGGCATTGCAACGTCTTTTGCTGATGACACTGCATTCTCTTATTCATCTAAAAATGTTGAAGAACTGCAAGTGATGATGCAGCAAGATCTTGATACACTCCGCCTTTGGTTTAATTACAATAAGTTAACACTAAATGCTGCAAAAACAAATTACTTAACTTTTTCTTTGTCATCACCACTCATGTTGAACGTCCCTATCTTCTATCATGAAATTGACTGCAATAGGATGCAGTGTAACTGCACTGTTGTAGAAAGAAATCAGTCTATAAGATATCTTGGGTTGGTTGTAGATGATAAATTGTCATGGAATATCCATGTTCTGGGTCTAAGGAAGCATCTATTCTACTTGTTAAGAGTTTTCTATAATCTAAGGCAATTCCTTCCCCCAAATATTTCGCGTCAACTATACTTTGCTTTCCTTAACTCCAAATTGGATTATGGGATAGCATGCTGGGCTTCAACTTACATTTCTCACTTCAAATCAATAATTACATTACAAAAAGCAGCAGTTCGAGTTATATTTGGAGTTCACAGACAAACCCATTCATTCCCTTTCTTCAGACGGATAAATGCATTGCCTCTCAGACATATGTACGTCTTCAAGGTCCTAGCTCTATTCTACAGGATGAGTGGAAGCTATGGTCAGCCCATGGTTGAGGGTAATCATTCCCAGCAAACGCGGCAGATAACTCTGGGATTGGTGAGATGCCCTAAAGCAAGCTGTACTCTTTTTCAGAAGTGCTTTCTATTTCTTGGGCCGAAGTTCTACAATATTCTGCCTGCAGAAATTAAAAATTTGAGAACCTTCAAAAAATTTAAATCAAAACTAAAGCCTTGGCTTTTCGAAGCTCATCCAAATTATGTTGAGGAATGGTTTATTGTGCTGCATTGAGCATGATTATACACCCTTTGAATAATTTTGTATCTCAAAATTCGAGTCCTATTAGGCATTTATAATTTTTTTTAATGTGTGAATGTGTGTGTGTGTGCGTTTGAAGAACCAAACGACTCCTGCTTGCACTCAAGTGATATTTCTCTCACTTTGCAAGCTAGTATTTGTTCCACTTGCATCAATATGCATATTATGCATTATTTTTTGGTTATACAATGTCAATAATTATAATATATTTGTATTTTCAAAAATATATATTTTATGTTCATTTGGTCATAATACAAAATTCCATTCAAATTTTAAAATTTACAGTTTATTATTTATAAACAAATAGGTAATATGCTAGTTATGTATTATATACTTTTTATTTATTTATTTTTAAATGCTTGTAATAATATTGTATAATGCATAAATATATACTATGTACTATATATTCATATTGTATTGCATTTTGAGCAAGTGAAATAAAATTTATTCTATTCTATTCTATTCTTTTGATAACAGTACATTACCAATTAAAAAGAAATAATAATAAAAGATGACACATTCACTTGAGTTTTGCACTACCAGCTAAATGAAAATTTATAAAAATGGCATCCAATCACAACAAAACAATAATATTCATGAACTATAAAACTATTTCCACGCTATTTGTTCAAAATTTATCATATTGGGAGCCATCAAACAGTTCTTATCAGAAATCCAAAGCTAAAACTAAATAGAAGAATTATACAATTATATTATACATACTTTCTACATCTTCTTCACTCAGATTTGACAGGTAAGTCTTCAAATTACGTTTAAACAGCTGTGGTGAGCCACTATACACAATGGATGAAGGCAGTTTATTACAGAATTTTCCTTCTAAGAATAGAAACGATTTTATAAAAAAAGTAGAATTGGGTGTTGGCACTCTAACCTGACCAGCCCTCCGAGTAAGAGGCGCATGCTCAGCTAAATCTACTGTATTCCTCAAGTTTTCACTAGCCCGATAAAATTGCAAAAGTACTCTATATATGTATAGTGATTGAGTGATTGAGTGATTGATAAATATATGTATATAGAGATTTTGTTGCATATTTTCTATAATACAAAATACATTAGACTAATGAATAAGTTGATTTTAACTAAATGATAATAAATATTGAACTGAAATATTGATAACAAGTAATCAACAAACTAATATAAGTTTTTCTAATCACATGATTCACATGGGTGGTAATCAGCAGATGATTCGCCACACCTAAATATACTATTTACACATATAAATAAAATTAGAAATCTAACCTTTTAAAATTGTTCAATCATGACATGTCAATATGCTATAATTGTTCAATCATGCTATATAATGCCATTATCAAGTCTTAATCAAGATCAATCTTGATAAAGATTTAATATTGACATTATATAGCCGAAATATGTCGTGATTGTACAATTTTAAAAGGGTAGGTACTTGAATTTCTAATTTTATTTATATTTAAGAGTAGCCCTAAAGAAAAAAGACAATATTATTTACACTTATAATTATTCTCTTCAAAATATTTTTTACTATACATTCTACACTATATTACCTATACACCTATATATATTTATAATACTAATTTAAACAGGAAACCACGATACAGATAGGTGGAAAACACTTGGAAACTTACATTATTTTTGGAATTTTTCGTTGGCTGTGCCAACCTTTGTCGGCCGTGTAGTGAGTCTACATAGTAAGTGTCGACCATGACTCACTACATGGTCGACAAAGATTGGCTCAGCCACCGAAAATTTCTAAAAATAATATAAGTTTCTAAGTGTTTTTCATCTATCTGTATCGTATCTCCTGTTCAAATTAGTATTATAAAACTGAAAAAGTGTTTTCTGTTATGTGCTAAAGTGTTTTATGTTATGTGCTATAAATATTTAGTTATTTGTGTATAAGAATTTAAGAACTATCACCATTTGGATTCAACTGTGCACTAGTCTCCAGTACATCATTCCAGCATGACTCATTTCCTGGGCTACAAAAGTAAACAAATACAATATTTAGTTACAATCAGAGATATCTATAGACCAAATTCCCAACATTTAACAATGTAGAAAAAGTTGAATGGATATCTATTATAATGTCTTTGAAATGAGTTGAAAAAAATCTACAAGTGAAATATGCTGCTATTTGATTTAAATAATCAATAAAATAATCACTCTATATTGAGAAATCATATACTGTATGCTTCTGTAATACATTGCAGCAAACATCTGGAATCTATATAATATTCACTAAAGTGTATTACTTTTAGTATTTTTTTTCGTATTAAAAATGAGGTCCAAGCATAAGGCAAAAAACTCATTTTGCTCCGTCAAACGCTTTGTTCTATACCTGGCAGAGTAATTGCCTTTCACACATTATTAGATTATGATTATTATAAAAAGTGTTTATTCTAGGATTCTATCAAAAACTCATTTTGCTCCATATAATAATAATAATATCGTGTGACCTGGCTGGCTCAGGTCTGGTGTCAGAGTTTTCAGGTCGCAACTGATCACGTTCAGGGCTCAGAGTTCAGGGCTCAGGGTTCAGAGTTTATATAATCAATGACATGACCTAACGACTGCTTTTTAGGTAACCGGGACCGACGGCTTAACGTGTCCATCCGAAACACGACTACGGCCACTCCCGTGAAACGCTTTGTTCTATACCTGGCAGAGTACCTAATTGCCTATCACACAGTATTAGATTATGATTATTATATTATATTTCGTATTAAAAATTAGGTCCAAGCATAAGGCAAAAAACTCATTTTGCTCCGTGAAACGCTTTGTTCTATACCTGGCAGAGTAATTGCCTTTCACACAGTATTAGATTATGATTATTATAATTATATTAGATTATTGTTTATTCTAGGATTCTATTATATTCTTACTTTTACAAGATTGTATGACTCGGGTAACATCTATGAAGAAGTAATAGCACAAGAGTACTGTGTAGTGTATTGTGGTGTAATTCCTTAGCGACGAATCAAGCCGCGCGACCAGAGCCGCGTGGTTAGAGCCGACGCGACTGGAGCGCATAATCTATAAATTCATATGTGGAACCCAAGAGCTTTGAATGCCAGGATTGTCACAGTAGCTGGGATTTTTTTTAGATTATGACTGCACTAGCTTAACTTTTTGGTTTCTCATTTTCTCCTCGCTCCATCTATTTCACTTTTTCCGTCTCTTGCTGTTCTTACCCTATACCTGCCTATTACATGAGAAACCATAGTTGGCAAGTTATTCTTCTCTCCTTTCTCTTTCCAGCACACCACACCATTTAGCAAATTCCATGGTCTATTGTTTTTTTTTTATTTCAAGGTAACTGTTCTATTGTGATTATATGTATGTGTTTTGTGTTGAAATGAATTTATCGATTGGTTGTGCATACAATGTGAGGAAGCTCCAGATAATGTATATTAATTCGCACACACATACAAGATAAATAAAAATGAACAAATGAAACATATTATTTGTTCAGATTATCCACGGTTAATCTCATAGTTGAATAAAATGATTGAAACTATTTATTTTTACAAAGATAATAACGATGATTTATATTTGAGTTAACCCAGCTGACTTTTATTATTTTACTTATGTTATTTTTACCAAAAAAATCCTTTTAATCAGAAATTCTTTCAACTAATTATAATCAATGATAAATTCGTATTAAACGATGTGATGACCGAACGTAGTGAGGTCTATGTTTCAACTCGATTTGCTTTTGTCTGTCTGTATGTAACGCGATTACGGCCAAACGCGTTGATAGAATTCCATGAGATTTGGCAGGAATATTCCTTTTTCTACTGCGCGTCGATATATACACAATGTTTTTTGAAAGTTTGCATTTTAAGGATAATATGAAAAGAAAAGGAATTCCTCCATACTCTGATATCACTATATATATATATAATCTACTTTGAAGATAGCCAACCAGCTGACAAGTGTAATTGCATTACACAGATGTCTGGCCGTGTCTATTTCTATAAGGTAGGGTTTCAATATTTTTCATGACGCGTGCTCATCAGTATCAATATTCTCACATTTGAAAAACAAATTTAATAGGTGATTGAGAATAAAATAAAAATTGATTAAATGAACCGAATAATGCCGAAGAAATTATAATATTCTGATTGAAAAAAATTAATTTGAAAATAGTTGGAAATATTTTTATCAGATGGAAAGATTTTCACGAAACTGGATAAATCATCATATGTGATACAAATTCAAACGTGAACTGAGTTTATTAACATAAGTGAGTTTTTGATCTTGGAGAAACCAAATAGCAGTTTTCAAGAGTAAATTATGATTCAACTGAATCAACTAGAACAGGTGACATCAGATACTTGTGGATGAGAAAACTGCGTGAGGTCTACTGTTCACAGAACTACTAGTATTCAAGTAAGGTTTCAAGTTTTTAAATAAATTTTTACTTGAGTAAGTACAGTTGTTGAATACTGACTTACAATTTAGTGACTTTTATAATTAAACTTGACTAAGAACGCTTTTCTGAATACGACCACAAGTCTAAACCCTTTTTTATAGATCATATACAAAGGTATAACTTAGATCATATACATAAGTAACAAAGGTTACTTACCTTTCCAAGTAGGGTAATCCATGTTCACCGTTAGAGCAATAGTTGTTGAACATTTCTAGCTTGATCAAATTAGGATGATGTCCTTTGAGAAAATAAATCCAACACTCAGCTGTCTTTTGGGTGTCTAGTAGACGAACACATTCTTTTCTTCTTATGTAATATTCTGGACATTCTTCAAAAATGTCAAGTTTTTCCAGCATTTTATCATTTATCTCATAGATCTCACCAGTAACGTTCTGAAAAATACAGGTAAGTACTTATTAATTAACACACATGCAATGAAATACATCTATGTTTACAATCATGCCACAATTCAGACAAGATACTTAAAAATATGAATTTATATTGAACAGACTTATGCTCAGTTTGTAGGTCACTCATCACAAATGGATTGTCATTTTTGTAATATTATAACAGGTATTATTAGGTATTTTGTTGTTATTGTTGCATTGTTGTTGTATGTGCTACCATATATTGTTTGTTTCGCTCTGTTCGTTTTTATTCTAAATTAAATTTTAATCAAACAAATTTATTTTTACTTGATACTTCAAAGAGATCCATTGAATTTTCATTATTTTGAAATAATTAGAATGATTTTGATTATAATGCTCACATGGTAACTGGAATGTGAATGGGAGGGGCAGTATGGCAAAGAATAAAAACAATATATGCGAATGCTTCTCAGATCTGCACTTGTCCGTCTCTAACTTTAGTAAATAGTACCCGTTACCTTGGCATTATAATCGATAGCAGCCTGAGATGGTGTCCTCACATAGACTACATTTCAAAAAAACTTCAAGCGCTTAACGCAAAAGTCTTTTATTTGCATAAAAATATCACCCCTGACTGCTTATATCTGATTTATAAGTCCTTGATGGAACCAATAATTAGATATGGCATTGAATCATGGGGAAGTGCAGCAAATTATCTTTTATCTAGAGTTGAACGAATACAATTGAGAACATTAAAATGTATAGCTACCAGAATTCCTTATGTTAATAATATTGATCCATACAACCCACGTAGCTTACAAATATTCTATCATACCTTATCGCCCAAACATTTCTATCTTTTCAAAATTGTAATACTCCACAAAGAAAGAAAATTTATACTATAGACTCCTTGCTCCTCCCTCACCCTATAATTTAAGATCTCCCTCAATATATGTAGTACCCAGCAACAATAATATTTATGGTAAAAGATCCCTACATTATGTAATTCCCTACTTATTTAAAACAGACTACCTCCAAATATTCGTGATTACTCTAAGAAGGATGTAATGTATCTCAATAATAACAGCACAATCAATTTATGAAACTAATAATATTACAAACGTACACATAATTTAAGAAACGTCAAGTTGAAAAATGACAGCATATGCTTACATTATTAGAATTTTTCATTTTTTGCTGGCTGAAGATTTAAATTTTTCCTTTTATTGTCACTGCCGCCTGCCTCAACGATAAAAATGTACTATTACTTGTGTAAAACAATTTTTCCCTTTTCCTTTTTATTTCATTCCTTTCTAATAAATTTTTATTTTTCCATTTTTCTTATTAATTCTGTATCAAAATCTGATGTATATTTCTTATTTTATTTTTCCATTTTGTATTAGTTTTCTTTCATTTTTTACTTAAAATCTTTGAAGTGTAATATTTATTTTGTCTAAGTTTATTTATTTATCTTTTGTAACTCATTTTTTTCTGTAACTGGGCACCCGCCGAAAAACCTTTTGGTTTGGCAGGACCCTCAACTGTTTGTATTGTGAATAAAAATTTTGATTGATTTGATTGATTGATATAAAAACTTTTAGTAACCTTTTATTAAAAATTTTTATATTGTCTTTATTTGAATCAAGTAGCCCATATAAGCGAAGTGATTTATGACAAAGAATGTTCGTTTAGAGTGGATTACTTTGAGGAACGATTTAAAGATCAGCCTCTAAGCCTATTTCTGTTGAACTTCAAATCTGGGCATGATTAAGAGTGGTTTTGTATTTATTGTTCAATAAGTATTGTATAATTATTATAATAATTAATACTTATAAGTATAATTATTTATGCACAAAAGCCTGTTGAATTTTAAACGTCAAGTGGACCAAACAGACAAGCCTTCTTTTGATAAACATCTTCTCTGATTGGTTCTCTTAGAATTTAATCATAATTAACATTCCACAGGCTTTTGTGTAATCGAGCCTTAGTGTGATAAGTCAGAGTTAATTCCTACTTTCACTTACATAGCCAGTTCCAGGTAGATTCAAGAGAAACGGAACATTATGCTTGGTTGCAATAACTAGCGGGTATTTCTCAATAGTCTCTGCTTTGCCTATGAATTGAGATTGAGGTTGCTCTTTTCCATCGATTTTGTTTTCTGTTTTTATTACATCTTGGTTTGGTTCGCCTTGTTTAAGAGTTCCATAGACAAATAACAAGTGATTGAGATGACTCGCTTCCATTTCTTCAGAGGACATTTGCCTGAAACAAAAATTTTTTAAATATAGTTTGAGTTTAGCCATTAATAAAATTTACACTAAGAACAGAGATGTGGAATTTCTCCATAATTGACCGAGCGAAGTGAGGTCTAAGATTCAAGTCGACGGTTTGGCATTTCTCTTAATGTTTATATGTTGCGCATTTACGGCGAAACGCGGTAATAGATTTTTATGAAATTTGAAAGGTATGTTCCTTTTTTAATTGCGCGTCGACGTATATACAAGGTTTTTGGAAATTTTGCATTTCAAGGATAATATAAAAGGAAAAAGGAGCCTCCTTCATACGCCAATATTAGAGTAAAAATCAGACTATGGAGAATTATTAATCATAAATCAGCTGTCGAGTGGATTATAAATCGCATGCCATGATGCATGCAATTCAATATCTCAATGTAACTTGGTGAAAAATCAGCAGCTGTGTAGACTATAATTGCATGCCTCATTGAATGCAATTTTTATGCACTATTAAATAGGATGCAAAGAACGTATAACAGCTTGTCTGGGCGCCTAGATGTCTTCTGGTTTTCTCGCGCTTAATTCTGGAAAGCGTTATATGATAATTAAATCTTGTGTAAGCATGATCTGATCAAATAAATAGTTGGTGTATCAGTGTGAATGTGCATATGGTTTAGGACGTCGTTCAGTTATAAATGTTATTTGTTTATTCTATTGATAAAATTTTTGTTTATTATTTGTTATTATATTCTTCAATTATAATAAGTTTTTGAATTTTGAATTATCAATTTGTTTTATTTTTACTTTCTTCATAAGTATTTGAAATCTTTGTATTTTTCATTTTGAATTAGGTGGTATTTTTGTTGTTTGTAATATTTATTTTGTCTAAGTTTATTTATTTATCTTTTGTAACTCATTTTTTTCTGTAACTGGGCACCCGCCGAAAAACCTTTTGGTTTGGCAGGACCCTCAACTGTTTGTATTGTGAATAAAAATTTTGATTGATTTGATTGATTGATATAAAAACTTTTAGTAACCTTTTATTAAAAATTTTATATTGTCTTTATTTGAATCAAGTAGCCCATATAAGCGAAGTGATTTATGACAAAGAATGTTCGTTTAGAGTGGATTACTTTGAGGAACGATTTAAAGATCAGCCTCTAAGCCTATTTCTGTTGAACTTCAAATCTGGGCATGATTAAGAGTGGTTTTGTATTTATTGTTCAATAAGTATTGTATAATTATTATAATAATTAATACTTATAAGTATAATTATTTATGCACAAAAGCCTGTTGAATTTTAAACGTCAAGTGGACCAAACAGAGAAGCCTTCTTTTGATAAACATCTTCTCTGATTGGTTCTCTTGGAATTTGATCATAATTAACATTCCACAGGCTTTTGTGTAATCGAGCCTTAGTGTGATAAGTCAGAGTTAATTCCTACTTTCACTTACATAGCCAGTTCCAGGTAGATTCAAGAGAAACGGAACATTATGCTTGGTTGCAATAACTAGCGGGTATTTCTCAATAGTCTCAGCTTTGCCTATGAATTGAGATTGAGGTTGCTCTTTTCCATCGATTTTGTTTTCTGTTTTTATTACATCTTGGTTTGGTTCGCCTTGTTTAAGAGTTCCATAGACAAATAACAAGTGATTGAGATGACTCGCTTCCATTTCTTCAGAGGACATTTGCCTGAAACAAAAATTTTTAAAATATAGTTTGAGTTTAGCAATTAATAAAATGTACACTAAGAACAGAGATGTTGTGAAATTTCTCCATGTTAAGGTGAAATGAAAGAAATTTTGTCAGTTATATAGTTAGGCAACTAAAGTTTTTGACATTTGTCAATTGACTAATGACATTTTGCCATTCATTTAGACAACTAAAGTTTCAATGACATAAGACTGAGGAAAATGGATGGAGTCTCAGTCTAACCAAAACATACCACTGATGATGATGCCTTAAGTGCATTGAAACTTAATTTGCTCAAATAAATTATGTAGAACTGATAATATTTCTTTCATTTCACCTTAATTAATCCGTTAATATGGATTACATTTACAGAACACTTTTTAGTTTGAAAAGTTGAAAGAATTTATATGTTCAACTGTTGTGATCCATTCTTGTATTTATCATAGATATTCATCTATTTATACATTGATAAATACAATGGGCCATATGAATAAAGTTGAGCATTTGCGTATGCTTCTAAAATATTGAGCATATGCTTCATTTTCTATGAATAAACGTGAGCAAAACCTTTTGCTCATGCTCATAAAAAAATAGTTTTAGCATTTGCTCAAAAGTAAAAGCTTATACTCAAAATTGTATGAATAAACTGGAGCATTTGCTCAACTTTTGAAGCAAATGCTTCAAAAAAGGTGAGTTAAGTCTAGAGCAGCTTTTAAACTTTTGCCCATAGTAAAATGGCTCAACTAATTCGTGTGAGGAAGAGGAAACTATACCAGATACGATCACAACAAATAGTTGATAACTATAAAACTCTTTTTAGATTCAACCGTGATATATATCACCATTATTCCTACATCACAGAATAGGAAATAGACATTTAAGAAGATGAGAGTGTAGACGATTATAAGAAGGCTATTGAGATTATAAGAATATGCTGAAGATTATTATAGAGATGACATTTTTCACGCTATTATTTCAAAATTCAGAACTCAACTAACCTAAAACTCAATTCATAGATAGAGAGAACAGAACAGATGACCAAACACAAGCATTATCTATACGGTACTTGCATATTTAGCACTTATGGGAGTAGCAAATTTCACTATAAAAACAAAGTAAGGCTATTCAGCTGATGAAAAATCTTTAAAATACGTGTCAATTTGCTCTGGAGTTCAGGAGCATAAGGTAAGAGCATAAGGTGAAGCTTATTCATATAAAAATGAGCAAATGCTTATGCTTCTACCTAATGCTCATGAGCAAAACCTTATGCTCCATGCTCATGCTCATGAGCATATGCTCTGTTTTTATTCATATGGCCCAATATCAATCTCAACTATGAATGATTGGGAAAGGAACAACAGGCTTATAGCCCAAAACTGTTCCTTTCATTGTTATTACTGTTGTTGTTAATTGCCACTTTGTTCTTTATATTAATGGAGTAACAATTATAATTTATAATAAAGTGACAAATACTATTACTTTTGAAAAAACAAATATCAAAATGGCTTACTGGATGTCTGCCTGAAACTATTCAGAGTTATTTTTCTGTAATTTTCTGATTCTCATTCTATTACAATACTTCTTTTACCTTTTTTGCACATACCAACTTGAAAGAGAAAGATGTGTGAGTGTGTGTGTGAATGTAGCATTAAAATAGTACTTTACGTAACAAGTCCGGTAACGATAATTTATCGCATAAGTATGATTGTTTCTGCCCGAAACGTAGTTGAGGGCAGAATTATCATACGAATGCGGTAAATACGTTACCGTACAAGTTATGTACAATATATTTTGTCATACTTATCTGAGAAAGAATAATATTGCTGAAAAACAGAAACCATTACCTGCTGCTGCTCGAGCTACTGCATTCTATAAACATTACCTAGTCCGTAGCGCCTAGTTCATAACAGACAGACCCTTCGAGCTCAAATAAAATAATAAAGGCCTAAATTATAAGATTTCAGATGAGTTCTTATAACTTGAAACTCCTTAAATGAGTTCTTTAATATTTGAGTTAGTATATTAATTACTCAGATGTTATTAGGACTCAGTAGAGTCCTAACATACTCGACTGTAAAGAGAACATATGATCTCTTTACAGTAATAGTATGCTGTAATGAAAATCACATGTTTTCTTGTTTTGCAAACAGCTGTTTACCGGCTTGATTTAAAGCATGGAAAACAGCTGCAACTGAGTAAGTATGACAAAACTTTTTTTTCACTGACCTCCTACTTGCATACAAATTAAGCATAATTTAGCAAGTAGTATTTTTGTTTTGACAGGAACTAACTTTATAGAAGTTTATTTCTTTATTTCACTGAGTTGTGTTTTTTGTCAAAATAAAAAATGATTTGATTTGATTATTAAAAAAAACTTTTTGTATCAATACTATTGACAAATGTGAGGTAGAATTGTACCATAATGAAATAAAAACAAAGGTATGTTGTCTATTCTACTGAAAAGATTCTATTGATACAAAACTCAATCTGCAATAAAATTGATGTTGATTATGCATTGAGCAATGAAACCTAGGTTTTGAATCTATGGAACCATTTCTAGAGACAAATGTTTTCTTTTTTTTATTTATAGTGTTACAAGTATACTACTTGTCACAACGAAATGTACTAAAAAACCGAATTTGTGAATCCTGAGGAAACTGTCTCAACTGTAGTGATTTAAAGAAACATCCCCGTATCACCTAAACACACAGGATATTCCCAATTTATGGAAAAGCACCACAGGCAGACTTCTAGAGTTTGCAAAGACAATCATTCTCCTATCGAATCTCCGGAGCTCCAGTGGATTTCAAGAAATTTAAGCAACAGAGAAAGGAAGGTTCTATAATAATAATATTCTTATGGCTTTTATTAGTGGGGAGTTCTTGACGGAAGTTCCACCTCGCCTGGATATATCATTAGAGCCGTCAATGGGCCTTATGACTGTCATACTACCAGGACCGACAGTTTAACGTGCCCATCCGATAACACGGTAGTGACCTGATCAAAACCTTTTGGCTCTGAGTGGGTTTGAACTGGGATCTCTAGGTTGCTACGCAATCACTCTATCCACTAGATCACGGAACACTCCAAGGTTCAGTGAGCTGTGCTGACGACTGGGGATGCAATTAAATTTGTCATCTTACTGTTACATATGATAATACCGGAATGAGTCCTATCAGCCTTTCAATCTTCAAAGCTTGATGAGTAATGAAATGAACAAAACATAATAGTTCAATCTCAGTTGCCTTGAGCAGTGTACAACAAATCACAAAAGCAAATAAATAGCAAGAAATAACCAGATTGTTGCAAAACTAAAGCAGAAAGTAACAAAAGAATAGAACATAATTTTCATTTGCCATGTGATACAGATTAGTACAATAGGCTTCGTCATTGGAATAAACATGAAATTAAGAGATTTGATTTGGTTTATTTTATTTGCTTTATAATAATACCTCTCTCCAGATAAAGTTTTGTTTTATTTGTTACTCTAGCATATTCTATCTTAAACAATTTCTTTCATTGTATTTAGTCATATTTTCCATAGCTATAAATAGTTTAATTTAAGATTATATATATTGATGCTACTAGACAACTCGCTCCTCTCTCACTGGTATTTGTGCCCATAGAGGAGCCTCCAATGAAATATATTTTTATTTTTTACATGTAAATATAATTGTATTGTTAATCTTTTTTTGGAGAATAAAGAATTTCAATTTCAATTATGGTTGATCTGTTCCTTGCGCTACTCCCGTTGTAAGTTTGACCACTTCAAGAGCCAATTTGTAAATTAAGAGCCACTAAAGTAAATTCGTACGGTATAGCTTTTGTTTATTTATTTATTTAATCATTCAGAATTACACAACTTATAGAAAAGTACTACAGTAGGCTTATAAGCCCAAAACGGTTCCAATTCTAATTTATACAACAGTCCAAATGTAGCTAGGTTATGTGTCACTTAACATTCTTCTATTACACACTCAATTCACAATTCAAAACACACAAAAATCATTTTTAAATTAAAAAATACTTCAAAATTAAATTAAATCAATCACAATTAATTAGAAAATTCCAAACTTTGAAAAAAACTTTGTTGGTGAGGAGTCCCTTTCGGGAAGGTCCCACTTCACCTGAGTACATCATTTAAGACTGTCATACTTCAGCTGGGACCGACAATTAACGTGCCCATCCGATAACACGGGAATCACCTGTTCTAAAACTTGTGGTGAGCGGATTTGAACCCGGGATCTCTAGGCTGCTAAGCAAGCACTCTATCTACTAGACCACTCCATTAAAATGGAGAATAACTCTTCTAAATACCATTTATTAATTAAAATCGTTTTCCAGTGGTTCGGAAACCAACTAAAGCTACTGGTCCACTCATCTCTCATCATCAGTTTTATTAGGAACGCACAAGCCTGAAGCTCATTTGGGCATAATCCTCAGCAGAAAAATCATAAAGTAAAAAAAGCAGAAAAATCATAATCAAATCATCATAATCGAAGTAGGTACTCATGAATACCATAAAATGCTCAAGGCCTAACCTCGAGCCATTTAGATGATGACACTTATACTTTCTTTTTATCAATAGTAGTCTAAATTGGATTAGAAAGGAAATTGGAAGATGTGATAAAGTTGTTTCTCTTCCACGTATCTAGTTGGATTCTGTTCTACTAGACTAGACCAGTCTACTCTTCAATATATTATAGACGCGCGGTCATAGCCGCTCAGTTTCTACCGGTTGTAACAGTCTCAGGTTATTTTAATCTAAAGCCTATGCCAATATTCCACATGAAATCACATGTTAAGAGCAAAGTTCTAGTGATGTATGATACGTCACCTTAATTTGAAAGGAATTATATATTGAATGAAATTCATAATTCATACTAATTCAACTATATTATAGTTGCGGCTACAGCTGTGTAGCTAAAATTGTAGAGCCATCGCTAAGGAAACGCACCTTCAACCACTTGATAATTTCAATTCTGCATGGCTATTACAAAAAAAAAAAAAAAATAATAATAATAATAATAACATTTTATTGTCAGAAAGCCATATTATATAGCATGGACAAAGTCATATAACTAAATTACAGTAATAACTAATAATATTATAGTTAAGTCACAATCTAGGATTTGTTATCACAATATGTTCATAAATTATGACACTCATAAAATTCGGTTAATTTATAAAAAGGATTTGAAATCAGCCATCCGTACATTTTTTGTTCAAATGTTTTTTGAGACATATTACAAATATGAGGAGGCAGTTTATTAAACAGTTTCTGCCCTGTGATTTCAAAACTGTTGAGAGACTTTGACAATGTTTGGTGCTGTATATTGATGCGACAACTATGCCTAGTGTTAAAAGAATGGACGTCACTTCTAAACTGCAGACTACTCAGATTTTTCCGGGTATGAATGAGGACATAATATATAATATAAATTAATCACAGTTGGAATTTTTTCAGTAATGAACAATGGTCTGCAATGCTCAAGATAAGATGAACCTGTAATAATTCTCAGAGCTTTCTTTTGAAGAAGTAGAACATCATTTATATGAGAGGCATTACCCCATAAGATCAGACCGTAAGACATAATACTGTGCAAAAATGAAAAGTAAGCCGTTCTCAAATACTTTTTTGGCACAAGACCAGTGACACTTTCAAGCAAATATATTACTCTGCCAAGTTTTAAGCTGACATACTTCAAGTGTGGGTCCCATGTAAGCTTCGAATCCATATGGATGCCCAAAAATTTCACACTTGCATGATTTTCAACTGGGATTCCCCTCCTCAAATTGAAATTCATTTGCTCGGTTTTACTATTATTAAGAGCAAGGCCGTTTGCTTTGAACCATCGAGATGCTTGCTCCACAGTAAGCTTGCTTTCCTGGATAAGGCTATTGAGATCATTGTTGATATTCAAGAGTGTGGTATCATCTGCATACAAAAATGTATCAGAATGGACGTAAGCTGGGAAATCGTTGATCATAATCAAAAAGAGGAAAGGTCCAAGTACAGAACCCTGAGGAACCCCGGACTCGACCTTCAACATTGATGACTTGTTACCATTTCTACCCAAAGTGACAAGTTGACTTCGATCCACCAAGTAAGACTTCAACAATTTGAGGGCATTTTTACCTGTTCCATAATATCGTAGCTAAAAGAATTCCATGGTCAACCAATTCGAAGGCTCTACTCAAGTCACAGAAGGTGGCGAGAGCATAGTTCTCCTGTTCATAGGCTACCAATATTTTCTTTGTTAGTTCTAGAAGAGCGTCTACAGTAAGTTATTTTTCCTAAAGCCAAATTGAGAAGAAGCTATTATGTCTAAACGCTCAAAGTGTTTGGAAAGTTGACGATAAACTATGGTTTTAAGAATTTTTGCCAGAACAGGTACAATAGAGATAGGTCTATAGCTACTCGGACATTTCCTATCCCCTTTTTTATAAATAGGCACCACCCTTGACTTCTTGAGCTCATCTGGAAATACTCCTTCCAACAAGCACTTATTAAAACAGTGTGTCAGCGGTATTACCATACTATCAATTACTTCCTTCAATAGATTGACAGATATACCATAAAAGTCACAGCTGTCAGAGGACTTGAAACATTTGACTATGTCTGACACATCTTCAGGGAGCACCTCACAAAAACTAAAACATTCAGGCAAGCTGGGTCCCTTAATAGAATTTAAATCTAATGATGTTCCACATGTTCCCGTCAATGAGCTTCTTATATCTTTCACAGACTGAATAAAAAAATTGTTCAGTATATCTGGATGCAAAGGTACACTTTGTCTAGAAATATTATTATCATTATTAGCAACTGTGTTAATTATTTTCCATGCAGCCTTGCATTTGTTATTAGAAGTTTCAATAGAATCGGTGTTATAATTATGTTTAGCCTCTCTAATAGATTTCTTATACTTGTTTCTACATTCAATATAAGCAGATTTTGTTTCCATAGTTTTTAATTTATTATTAATTTTAAGCTCATTAGTGATAGCACTTGCTCCTTTAAAGCTGCCAACTGAGAACTGTACCAACTCCCCCTTTTATTCTGCCTACCTCTATTATTGCTAACTTTACATGTTCTCTCAGGAATATTATAATTGAAAATCTTTATAAATTTAGCAAAGAAACATGAAAACATATCTTTAGCTGGTTCATTTTTACAATATATATCGGGCCAGTCAAAATTATACAACGCATTTTTTAAACTATTAATTCTGTCTGCAGTTATGGGTCTTGTTGTTACTAGCTTTATTACTGTATTATTTATCTTATGGCTATCAGTACTATCCTTATCAAGATTCTCACTTACGATATAATCTATGGTCAGAAACTTATGACCTGAGTACGGGAATGGCAGAACCCTGGTGGAAACGGCTGTACTCCTAACATTAGTGAGTATGTTATCAAGACAAGCATTATCTCTTGTATTCTCAGTATTGGTAAAAATCATGTTGAATTGTCTTAGTAAGCTTTTTAATTCAAAACAGCTACGCTTGTCTCTATTAAAGTCAAAATCCGAGTTGATATCACCACCTATAAACAATTTGAATTTTTTAAATGCAGGTCTACATAAAAAGTTTAGGAGTTTGTCCAATTGTTCCAAGAAGATTCTACAGCTTCCATTTGGAGATCTATAAATTGATAAAATTGCTAATTTTGAAATATGATTGATTACACATGTAACTTCGAAATCCAACTCCCTGCAGAGAAAATCAACATTCAAAGAATCAAACTCTCCAATTGTATTTCTTATAAAAATTGCTACTCCACCTCGAATGTGATTTGTTCTGTGGAAACTATTGCCAAGTCGTCTAGTTTTACAAAAGACAATAATTGAGCCTCTCTACACCAGTGCTCACTCAAACAAATAATATCAATGCTTTTATCAACTGCAAACTCATTTAACATATCCTCCTTATTCAAATTCAAATTTATTTATTCCACACTCATAAATACATATACATAAATCAAACAGAGCTCAACATGACAATACAATCCAACCAAAGTGCAATAATAATAAACGGTAAGTGAAAAACCCTTATTGATAAAACCCTGCATGTTGATAAACCCCAATTTCAATTTTCTAAAAAAGAGTTTTGAAGCTGTATATCAATCACAGATGAGTCACTGATTTCCATGTTTGAACCACTAGTTTGAGTTGACAAGTCTATCAGGATTGAGCCAATGCGAGAACGGTCACAGGGAACAGGGTCACATGGCGAAGGGGGCTGCTCTCCATCATCACTCGAGTTCAAGTCCGTAGATAGTACCTCCGTCGTCATAATGGGCGTCTCCGAGTTGACACACAGTCCCGCTGCGATGTTCATTATGACGTCGGCAATATATTTTTTACCCAAATAGTTCAGGTGAAGACCATGTGTTGTGTATTACAAGTTATGGGACCCTTATCGTCCCACAACTACTGTCAATGTCAAACTACTGTCAATGTTTGCCCTAAGGAGCTCAAGTCCGAAAAATACATGTTGGAGAATTGTTCACTTATGTCTTTCAAGCGTTCATTGGTTTTTGCAATTTCCTCATTTACACATGACCAAGAGGGTAAGTCATATCGATGCGGCACTGAGAAGATCAGAACATTAGTGTGTTGCAAATCCTCAATTCTCACTTTGAATGATTGAATGAAATTATTAGCTTCATTACAGGTAACGTCATTTATTTGTTCCTGCGATAATGACAGCAAGGTCTTTGTTGCCCATATCAGAGCATACACTTATACACTCTTCAGTGACCTTATCGAATTTCACCCCAGGTTTCATCATGTGAAAAGTTTTAAAATCACTCATTGACCTGATTCTATTAGCCATCAGTCTTTCCTGACTGGCTGAAAAACATCGTATTTTAACTTGGAATGAAATTTTCGTTTTTGTTTGAGTTGACACATTTACATGCGCTCTAGAACTGTTCAACTGTTTCCGAAAGCCGTTATTCACTTTATTTAGATTACGAGACTGATGTGAGTCATTTGAGAGATTAAGTGTCAGAATGTTGGATTTATTAATAATATTGTTCTATGGATTTTCCTTCCATTGTTATTGTACTGTCTTGCTGGTTTAAAGGCACCATCTACGCCTGATACTGCAGAGACTAAATTCCCAGTTTTCTGCCTTGAGAGTGCATTCTTGAACCTTTCTTTCATCTCAACTTTATCCTCCCAACGACGCTGTCTCAGTTCCATCAATTCCATTTGTTTACCCTTCAGTTTTTCATGTACATTAGAGCAGTCAGGACATGAAATTTTTGTTTTTGTTTGAGTTGACACATTTACACGAGCTTTACATTCAACAGCTACTTCCTCATTCTTTTTGCTATCTTTTTCACCAATTAACTTCTTCAATCTATCTTCAGATTTTAATAAATCATTCACCCTAGCTCTTAATCTTTCGATTTCACCTTCTGACTGTTCCTCCATGTTCAGAGAATCCTCAAAACATTGGGCTCTCCTTTGTTTTTCATCATGCAATTTTTTCTTAAGAATGGAGTTCTCTTCCAGTACTTCAGTCAAATGAAGCTGCAGACCAGTATTCATTTTCAAACAAGCATCTAAACGATTTAATTTACTAATCAGATGGGGATACATCAACTAATTGCATCGCTTGACTAGCATGAAGAAATGACACCAAGTGCCCCGTGAATCTGTACAGCTAATTCAATAACCTCGACATTCAATAACCTCCGTCAATTAGTTGCACACCATCCTCACTTGACAATTTTGATAGCTCACTACGTACTCGCCTTGTAAGCATTTTGCTAAGTTAAACGGAGATAAATAAATAAATTAATCTGAACCAGATAAATCTCAGCAAATAGGACAGGATACTCAGGAGAAAAAATGAGTCGCCAAGAGAGCTTTCATGGCCTTATTGGTATAGAAGAGGAAGCTCCTGATAACATAGGAAACAAATATAGGAAAAGAGGGCACCTACCTAACAGGAAACTTGTTTGAAATTGGCGCGGCTATAAATTCAAACAGCACTGTTAGTGTTCAGTAAACTCTGTTGCTATGGACGCTGTTGCTAAGGACCTGAGAATTCCGGCACTTGAAAAGCCGTCAAAGATAAGATTAATTCTTCAATTCACTCACTCCCTTCAATCAGCAGGTATCTCACTCTAACAATTCAGTTGAAAACAAGCCTTATATTATAATCGTTATCACTTCCGTAGCACTGAAAAATGTCTGTTCAATAACCTCTTTACGAAAAAGAAAGATTAAATCGAAATAACTACTCTATACTTAGTTTTAAACGATTCAGGTGAGGTAAGACACGCTCACATGCACATGAAATTTACTCACTCAGAAAAACCACAACTTAAACCACCAAAAATACTTCAAACATTTGAAAGATTGAGGAGCCACAAAACCACGTCCAACCTAGCCGAGCACTCGGTTCTTGATTCGCCTATCAATTAGCAATATTGGGTACACACTTTGTTCAACTGATTTTTCTGAACTAACTTGATTTAAATCAATATTGTCCACCTCTTTCTGCTTTTATTCTTTTTCATTATTTTTCTATGGAGAACGGGGTATTGCAGAGTAAAGTAGCTTAATTGAGAAATAATAATTATATATAAAGGTGCAATTCTCAAAGGGGCAGATACATTAATCAAGTTTACTTCCATTCAAGTTATTCAACGTTTGAGTTAAATAGGCGATTTTGAAAACTTGAATTCAAGTTTTCATAACCTCAAAAGTATATAGCGTAATCATAAATTAAAAAATATCTCAATGGTTTCTTCTCACTCTTCATACTTCTCTTGCAGATTACTTATCTATAAAAATGAACTTGGAAACTTTAGTAAAAACTATTGTTTTAATTTGATTAATTTGGAGGTTAGAACTTACCTACCATTCAGGTTCAGAGTCGAGACTTTCAAATAATCGATAGAGGATCAAAATATCGATTTTGAGTGATCAATCAAACACAATCGAACAAAATATCGATTTGGAGTGATCAACCATTACCACAGAGAAACAAATTGATGAGAGATTCCTTTTACTTTGTGCTGGATGCAATGAATGCTTAAAAACGGGTATAGAGGGAAATGTTTCGAAGATAATTTTTGATCCCACAGTTCAATCAATGGTAGTAAGGAGGTAAACATATCAAAAGTCCCCACCCCTACCCACTGTGATAAGTGGGTGGGGGTGGTTTAAAGGTACCATTTTTTGGTTTCTTGCATAAAACTCAAAAACTATGCATCGTAAGGACTTGACTGACATATAAAAAATAAAAGCTTACATAATTGTCCACAATATTCATCTCACAACTTTTTTTATATCTCCTCTAGTTTTCGTGATATCCGCTCTTGAAGGTGTGACATTTTTGAAAGAAACACGTTTGCCACCAATTTTTTTTCTATCTTTGCTCATAACTTATTAAAAATATATGGGAAAAATCCATGCTAATTATGAGCTTATAGAACATTAAATTCTCTTCAATTTTATGAGTAATTTCACACTTTTACGAATTTCCCTACTCCTTTTGCAGCAGCTTTATTAGTGTTGAGTGTGAAATCTCCATTTTTGCAACAATAGACCAATTGACAAAGGAATTTGGAGGGAATGTTTCAAACAAAACTTTTGACTTTGCAGCTTTGTTGAGACTGGTTAGGAGGAGAACATATCGTAAGTCATCATTCCTAACTTATGTGCTAAGGAGATGAGGGTGGTTTAAAAGTTGCATTTTACAGCGTTTTGCTTCCACGCTCATATCTTGAGAACAATGCGTTGAACTGACATAACTAACTATTCAAAAATGAAGCTTGATAAATTCTCTACATTTTCTGTTCAGTGGAATTTTGTGATATTCCCAAGAGTTTCTGAGATATTCGGTCTTGAAGGTGTGTGTTAAAATAACAGGTTTTTATCCAATATGTTTTGCCCTTTCAGGGCTTATAACTCTCCAACAATGCATCATAAAAACTGATGCTTATCGTAGGTTTGTAGAGCATTGAATTCTCTTTGGAATGATGCATTATTTCACTATTCCAAGTTTTCCTTTCATTGTTATATCAGCAGCAATTTTCATTGCTGCAACTAGAGGAGATATAAAAAAAGTTGTGAAATGAATATTGTAGAAAATTAGGTATGCTTTAATTTGTTATATGACAGTCAAGTCCTTAGGCTGCATCGTTTTTTAGTTTTATGCGAGACACCAAAAAATGGAACCTTTAAACCACCCCCACCCCCTTAGCACAGGCGGTAGGGGTGGGGACTTTTGATATGCTTACCTCCTTACTACCCTAAACAGAACTGCGTGGTCAAACCTTTCTGTGACTGGACTACCATAAATTAGTTACTTTATCTTTGTATCTTTCTGTATCAGTATTCAGTAGTCTATCAGTATTTTTTTATCGAAAACTATATTATACGGTAATATATTATTTGGTATTACTATACTATAATGGGAGAGAAGAAAATAAATACTGTATAATTTTGTTATTCTTTTACTTGGGTACTGTAATAAAAACCTAACACAACTTTCTAACGAATGAAATATTTTTACAATTAACAGTAAATTGGGACATTTAAATGATTGATTTATAAGACAGTATATTAAATACACAATAACGTCTGGAATACACAGTATACATTTATAATAATTATATTTTAAATATTATTTATTAAATAGAAATATTTTAGTTTTTCCACTTTCTGTAATAGAAACCTCATGCAACTTTCTAATGAATGAAATATTTTAACATAATTGTACAATTAGAAAAATTACAATTGTAATCGATTGTACAATTAACAGTGAAATGGGACATTGTGGTTACATAACACATTTTCTATTAATACAACTCACTTCAAATTCATATTTAAAAGCATAATTTGTTGAACTTTATTATTTGTTGTAAGCCTTGTTCTTCTTTCTGATAATATATATTGCCAGTTTTCGAGAATATCCATTCACATGGCACTGAGGTTGCAACAAAATTGAATTTTTATTCTCACCAGATTTGAAAGGTTAGGGTATACACATCATGATCATGGTTCCTCCACCACTCCAATGAATTTTTCTTGTTGTCTAGTGGGATGTCGTCCACGTACCTTTGTACTTCCAACATAGCCATTCATTATGTGTTTCCTGTAGTGGTTTTGACCTTTACTAATGGTCTTTTTGTAATCATCCCAAATTGACACTTTCAGTCTTTCTTTCTTCATGAAACATTTCTGATGCACTCTCTTTGGTTGGATCTTCCTTATCTAGTAATTAAATTTTATTGATTCACCACCTATGTAGCTATCTTTTTTGTACTTTCAACAGTTTCTTTGTTTTCAAACATATGGTGTTTGAATTTTGGGTCCAGGAATGTGCACAAAGAGAAAGTTTCTTTTCAAGTATTGAAACCAATGTTCAATGCCATTTAATAACTTTCACATCTTCTTCACACTGTTAGATAGTAGACTGCGTTATTTATAGTATAGGAAATCTTAGATATATTAGGGTAGATGTTTAAGTTTAGTTACTTAAGGCTGTGCAAAGGCTAAAAATAAACTTTTTACTGGTGATATTTTTCAAAGTTTTTCGATTTATATACCATGAAGCTATCAAAATAAAAAAGGTTTCTCAGGAAAACATTTTTTTCCAATCATTACTTTTTGAGATATGAGCTCCTAAAGTTTAAATTTTTGGGACAGAACATTTCAAGTTCGGTAAAAGATAAATCCATTAGATTTAGAGGATAGATTCTTAATGGTATTGTTGATCTAATAAAACAAAAATTCTCTGAAAATATTGATTTTTGAGAATGTTATTCAATTTACCAGAAATGACCAAAAAAAACTATAATTATTGAAAATTTTTGTGCTACTAGATTAACAATACCATGAAGAATCTATCCTCTAAATCTCATGGATTTATCTCTTACCGAACTTGAAATATTCTGTCCCAAAAATGTAAGCTTTAGGCGCCTTTATCTCAAAAATTATTAATTGGAAAAGAAATGTGCCTGAGAAACCTTTTTCATTTTGATAGCTTGATGATATACAAATCGTAAAACTTTGAAAAATATCACCAGTAGAAAGTTTATTTTTAACCTTTGCACAGCCTTAATAAGCGTGGTGTTTAGGTTTACTGAAATCCATAATGGTTTCTAATTTACATGGAATAGTAAGATATTAGATAAACCCAACACAAATAAAACGAGAAAGGTGAAGATGATTGATTGATTTGCTGCCTTTATTAAACCTGGGAGGGCGAAGTTAGGGCGCAGCCGGCCTCTCTTACACTTAATCTCCAATACAATTCTAAGTAAAACTAAAACACTCACAACTTTACAAATGTGAAAAATATAAAAATTTTCATATACAATACATTACAAAAACTTAAAATTAAAATATTTTCCATTTAAACATCGATTATAATATTATCATTGGCGTTACCAGCAAAACTAAATAGTTTGAGCGATGGCAACGAGTAATCAGTCGGCTATAATTAGTGGCTTGAGATTCAGTCGAAAATAGAAAAAATATAATAAAGAAAAAAGAAACATATGGAATGTATGAAAAACTAGAAAAAAAATAATAAAATTTCAATCCGAAAAGAAGAAGTACTAAGAGTGAAATACTAAGAGAGTAGAAAAACTAGAATGAATTCATAATAATTTAAAAACTCAAAAGAAAAAGAGATGATTCATGTAATTATTAATCTACAATTCACTGTACATATGTAATTATAGTAACATTTAGTAACATAATGTAATTCATTTGTAGCATATATGCAATTCCTTTTGTAAGCAAAAAGAGGAAAACAATACAATACAGTACACATGACACAAAAAATAAAACTTAAACTCAGAGAGAGAAAAATTAATCTGGGAGTATAGCCCTACTAATAATAAATTCAGAGGAACTGAGGAAGACAGTATATGTACATCAAATTAAAATATTTTAGGTATAATATCTTCTGTCTTTATCCAGCTTTCAATTTTTAATTTAAGTGCTTTTGTAGGTTTTCCTGCAATGAAATGTTCTGGCATAAAATTAATAAGCTTTTTTGTTGTATAGTTGAATTGTCTTCTGCATATAGTTAGATCTGTTCGAGGAACAAAGCATCTATTTACTGATCTAAAACTATAATTAGTTGAATGAGGTGTAAAAAGATGTATATGGTTGCTGATATATTTAACAAGATTTCTGATATACAGTTGCCTAACTGACAGAACTCCGAACTCCATAAAAAGTTGCTGGCTAGGGTACCTTCTATGCACTCCTAGTGCTGCCTTGAGTATACTCTTTTGAATAATATTTAGTTTATTGAAATGAGCATTAAAAGCACCACCCCAGACCCTAATTCCATACTGAAAAACTGATTGGGCGTATGCAAGATAGACCATTTTACTTAAAGATTTCTCTTTTAGTAAGCTCAGTTTATAGAATTTATGAATCATGAATTTCATCCTGCTACACATCTTATCTATATGCTTATTCCATCTTAGATTTGGGTCCAAAGTGACACCTAAATACTTTGTTTCAGTTACCCTCTCTAACACAGGACATGGACAACTCATATCATCATTGTTGGGGTCATTCAAGCAAGTCCTTTTATGTACTCTAACTGCATTTACATTATCTATTTTGTCAGTTGGCTGTGTACTCGAGTTCGGAGAAAATGTCATATAAACACTTTTTTTATAATTCAATGTCAAAACATTCTTCACAAGCCAAGACCTCACCCTGCAAAGTCCACTGTTAGCAAGAGATATAACACTGTCCCACGAGGATCCAGTAAAAGCTAATACAGTGTCATCCGCGTAAGACAATATCCTACACCCCTGAATAGGAAGACTCAATAAATCGTCTATGTAAGCTAGAAATAGAATCGGGGATAATACTGTTCCTTGAGGTAGGCCAAATCCTGACAAAGCTATTTTACTCTCCCTTCCATTCAAATTAATCACTTGTGTTCTGTTTTCCAAATAACTAGCAAATAGTCTTAATACTGGACCACGAAAGCCATTTCCTTCAAGTTTCTCAAGCAGGTTTGAATGAGGGATGGTGTCATACGCCTTAGCCAGGTCCAGGAATACAGCTAAAGTTTTTTTATTTGACTTATAGTTATTTGTTATTATATTTACAAGTTCAGCCATGGCATCCTCAGTGCATTTATTTTCTTGAAAACCATATTGATATTTGTTTATTAAATTGAATTTATTCAAGTATGGAACAACCTGTTGTTTTATAATTTTTTCAAAAACTTTGGATATATTACTTATAAGGCTAATTGGACGATAATTGGTTGGGTTTGTTTTATCTCCTGACTTGTGTAATGGAATTATGTTGGCAATTTTAAAATGACTTGGGAAATGCCCTGTTTCCATACATTTATTGAAGATTAAAGTTAGAGGTAGAGCTATGAAGTGGGCTATTCTTTTAAGACAAACGCTACTTAAATTATCGAAACCAGGAGCAGCACTATTTTTTAAACTATTTATCTGATTTATAACTTCATCATAATTTGTGGGACGTATGAAAAATGAATTCAGAAATCGAAAGTTAGAATTATTACCAGTTTCTTGAGGAAAATTTTCATTTTCTTCAAATAGTTTTTCTGCATATGTCTTTCCCACCTGTGAGAAATAATTATTTAATAATTCAGGATCAATATCAGGGGGGAGCTTATGACGTTTAGTGTCTAAAATTTCCTGGATGCAGTTCCATACCTTTTTATTGTTTCCTTCACATGATTTCAGTTTGTTTTTATAGAATTCGAATTTAGCTGATTTAATAAGTTTCTATAGGCTCTATACCTCTCTTTCAATGTGACATTAAAAGGTTGTTTTTTCAAGGCATTATGCATTTTGTCTCTTGTTCTTATACAATTTACCAGGCCTGAGCTTATCCATTCTTTTAGGGGTCTATTCCTCCTTTTTAATTCTATTTGACTAGTTGATAATTTTATATAAGATAACAACTTATTTACGAAACGGTCAACTATATTATCTAAGTTAGTAGAGTTATCCAATTCTGAAATCTCATCTATCCAGGTTTCTTTTTTTAAAAAATCCAAGAGTTTGTCAAAATTTATTTTTTCAATGAAATTATTGGAGTTATTCGATTTTTCAGATGCCTGTTTTTCTATTCTAATGTGAAAAGTTGTACAATAGTGATCAGTTATAGAAGTCTTTTGAATTACTCCTAGAATGTTTTCTTCACTAATTTTTGCACTTCTATAAAATATATGATCGATACAGGTTTTCGTATTATTCATTACTCTTGTTGGCTTGTTAATAAATGACTTGAGACCGTTTATCTGCATCAAACTTATATATTCATTTGATATTCTACTGTTTTGCAATAGATCTATATTCAAGTCGCCCACCAAGATAATTTTTTCCATTCTGTTAATATCTCTCAGTTGTATATCAAGATCAGATAAGAAACCACCAATGTCAGCGGCAGGAGACCTATATACGGCAATCAAATTATTATTGAACCATTCATTTTTAATTTTATTGTAAGAGTATCCGCTTCTTTGTTTACCCCAGTGACTTCGTTAAATTCTATATTATTCTTTATAAAAACGCATATACCATTACTGTTATTCAGTTGCCCTGGTTTGCTTATTGCAGTAAATCCATCCAAACTATAGTCAAAAAACCCATTATCACTTATCCAAGTTTCTGATAATACTATGATATCATAACTCACTTTACAATTATGTAACATATAGACGAATTCATCAAAATTTCTTCCTATACTCCGAATATTCATATGAATAATATCAAAAAAATCATTGGATAACTCATTCTCAAACTGATTGGGGTGAAAATTTAATATATTACCGTATCAATCTCAGCCGTATTGTAACATTCTAAATCTATAAGATCATCGAAACTATAATTATTATTTGTCATATATCTTGAAAGATACCACTATTTTCCTCCGTTTCCTATGTATGTTGTTCCTGCTGCTTGTCCTCCGATCCGTCATTGTTGTCGGTTGATGTTAACTCCTTCAGTGTGTGGGTGTCGTATATCCGAATCGCTCGTGAAGCTTCATCCTTCTTGACAAATATCTTCCCATTCCTTATCCAGTTGAATTTATAGTTGTTCTTCTTTGCCTCCATCTTAGTTTCGTTGAATAGGTGTCTTGTGTGAGGTGTCAGATTTTCGTTTACAAATACCGGTCCGTCTTCAAATTTTTTATCAATGTGAGTGCTCCGCAATCCATTACTGTTGTTTTGTCTCATTTCTTTTTGGTATGCTTTATAGTTTGTTATCCAATTGTCTCTGGTTTTTCTTGACGCGAAAGCAACAATAATAGGAGGCACCTTTCTCCTATCTCTGACAGGAATTCTATGAGCAGCCTCAATTCCCAGATTTCCTTCCCAGATTATTTATTTTTAGGACTCTTGCCGTTTCTTCGATTATTTTTTCAATATTCTCATTATTTGTTACCGGTATTCCATGAATTTCCAGGTTTTTCATTCTTCCATATTGCTGGAGCTCTGTTAGGTCTTTTTCCAGCACGAACAATTTTGTTTTCAATACTTGGTTTTCCTTTTCCAAATTAGAGTGATCCACCTTATACTTTTCAATCATTACATTATATTCATCGATTTTATTAGAGAAAAAATCCACCGAGTTTCTTAGGTCAGAAACGTTTTCATTTGTTTTTTTAATCTCAGCTCTTATCTCTTTCATTTCTTCACTTATTGCATCTCTTATTTCCTTTTTTAGTTCAGCGATCAATTCTCTACTTAATGATACCGGGTTGTCTGGCATATTTATTAAATTATTATTCTTAGAACTCTTACATGTATTGCAACGCCACCTACTTGTAGCTTGCTTCATTCACCAGTTGAGGTGGAAAGCTTCTTTAAGGTTTCAAGTTGATAAGCTTCAATATATATCCACTGATATAATCAACCTTGAATCAATTACTAAATTAATATTCGATCAATTTTTGCAGTGTAATACGTTTTTGTCTCGACGATCTCACTAATAACTGTCATTCGGTTGAATTATTCTCAATCTATTGTAATATTTCCATTTATGCTCTTTTATTTTTACTACACTTTGGAATTGATTGATATTTTAGTTATATTATTTCTCTGTAGATTGATAGGCACTTACCGCTCTTTTTCTACAAATGGGTGAAATTTATAATGGCAAATGATACAAAAAATCCTTGTTTTGTATGTATGTGCGAGCTTGCACTCAATCATCTTCATTACATCATTCTCAAATTTCTAAATATTTCTTCTTCCCAACTCCTAAATCTTCAACTATATCAAGTTATAAATTAAATAATCTTACTTATAACACTTTGGATCTGACTCCTATTCGCGGACAAAGTCCAGTAACAGATGGAATTAAATAGAGAATGCATTTATTCAAATGCTAATTTATATATGATTATTATTTAACGAAAATCCTAAATAAATGCTGTATATCACCCCGGAGACTCCTGCTATTGCAGACATTGACAACAGGGTTAACAGCTAGATGAAAATTCGATGAGAACTACTATCCAAAAATTAGTTGCCAGCCCGGGAATCGAACCCGGTACCTCCCAATTGCTAGTCAGGAATGCTTAACCTTACACCAAACTGACAATCAGACAGATCTCTGTCAGACAATCTCTGTCTGATTGTCAGTTTGGTGTAAGGTTAAGCATTCCTGACTAGCAATTGGGAGGTACCGGGTTCGATTCCCGGGCTGGCAACTAATTTTTGGATAGTAGTTCTCATCGAATTTCCATCTAGCTGTTAACCCTGTTGTCAATGTCTGCAGTAGCAGGAGTCTCCGGGGTGATATACATTTATTTAGGATTTTCGTTAAATAATAATCAAAGTCCAGTAACATACTGTACTTTTTGTGAGTAGTATCTTGTTCATTTGTAACTTATTGTCGTGTTATACTTTTTTTGATATTTTGTATGAATTTCGAGTGAATAAATTTGATTTGATAATGTGCTCTAGCCATGACGGCTGTAAAGACTTGCCTCGAGATGCCGCGCGCGTCCCGACACGTCTGATAAAAGCTGGGCGTCTTGACACGCCTCTACGGAATTGCACCTTTCGCGCGACACTACTTTCTGCGGCACTACATGGTGGGCGCTGATGCGCTGCAGACTGTCGCTAGTGGAGCGATCTACGTTTGTTTGCTACCGTCTAATTTTTATCTCTGACTTGACAGCCAGTCAGCCACACTACAGCGCGATACTCTACAGCCAGTGGAGCCGCGGCCTTAGGGTGCAATTCCTTAGGGACGACGACTAGATTCCTCTGCGTGGCCAGAGTCGTCGCTAAGGAATTTATTGCACCATTGGGAACAATTAATAGAAACCAATGGACTAACAACTTCAATTATTCTTCTTTATAGAATAAAGTGAAAGAATAAAAACAATATAAAAACTTTTAGTACCCTTTTATTAAAAACTTTTAAATATTTTAACGACTAGTTTTCAAGTTAAAAATGACCTATGGTCGAAACTAGTCGTTTATTAAAAACATTTAAATATTTTAACGACTAGTTTCGACTAGTTTTCAAGTTGAAAATGACCTATGGTTGAAACTAGTCGTTAAAATATTTAAAAGTTTTTAATAAAAGGGTACTTAAAGTTTTTATTTTAATCAAGTAGCCCATATAAGCGAAGTGATTGTATATGTAAGTGAAAGAATATCCTGACTGAGTTCCATCGTGAAAGAGTTGGCGGTGCATCTAGTGGAGATGCTCAATTCACCATAACAAGATCGAAGGTAAGTGTTCAAGTAATTTGGAAGTAAGAGAAATCCCCTATTTGTTTTTCTAATTAACATTACCATATAACGCAAGCGGCAAATGTCAGGTTGAATAGGGTCCATAAGATTCAATTTATCTCAAATCGAAAAAAGTACAGGTTCTTTGGACAGACGCCACAACATAGAGGCCCACCCAGTCGTAAATAGAAGTGACGACTACTACTTCCCCAACAATAATTTTTGCAAAACCTGAAAAAATTGACACTCTGTTAAAACTTCCGAATTGGCATGCAGGGGCATACTATTTTGGAGTGAGATGGAGAGCTAATAACAAGGAGGATAGCGTGACGTGGTTTCCTTAGTAAAACAGCCACCATTGCTGGTTTACACACACAAACGCAATTTAGTGCAAATTTTAAAGCTCAACTCACACTTACGCGACTCAGGTCGAGAAGAGACTCGACTCTAGTCGAGAGCATGTGTTTTCAAATGGTGTCACTCAGACCAGTCGATTCTAGTCTCCGCGACGTCACCATTTGGAAACACATGCTCTGGACTAGAGTCGAGTCTCTTCTCGACCTGAGTCGCGTAAGTGTGAGTTGAGCTTTAAAATTTGCACTAAATTGCGTTTGTGTGTATTAAAATTAATTAATACACTAGTAATATAGATTATTTTCAGTTCCAGAAGTGCCAATGTCCTATCTCAAAGCAATAAAACGTTATAAAAATTTATACTAACAATGTCATGATTAATGTCATAACTATTTGTCTTTAGTTATTCCCCTCTGAATGCGAAAACACTTCGTGCCAGAACTACCAATGTCGACTATCGATTATTTTCAGTTCCAGAAGTGCCAATGTCCTATCTCAAAGCAATAAAACGTTATAAAAATTTATACTAGCAATGTCATGATTAATGTCATAACTATTTGTCTTTAGTTATTCCACTCTGAATGCGAAAACTACCATTGAAGACATATGTTTTTAGATTGTCATTCATACTTCGTGCCAGAACTACCAATGTCGATTTCTGCACTTCTAGCACTTGCATTTCTGTATCGAAATGCCGTAGTTCGAAAATACACGGTGAACTTTCACGCTGATTTGTGAGAAAGTTGATATTTTGACATAGGTAGTTCTTGCACCAAGCTACAGAATATTAATCAGCATAGAACATGTGTCAACGCATGAAGGACAGTCAAGAAAATAGCATCAGCTGTTATAAATTAATGAAAAAATTGTCGAAATTGCTCGTGATTAATAATCAAAATGAATAAATGATAAATCACAACACATTTCTTTTAAAATGCACCTTCAATGTTATTTTGTTATATCCTGAAAAAGAATGAAAGTGTGAGTTAATTATGTTGTCCAACGAACTTGATCTGTGAAAAGGTTCAAAGAATATGTGTACAAAATTTGAAGCTGTTTGATCTTTGGGTGCTGTTTGATGTTTATTAGGTGGATGTTGTGAACAAATTTTCTTTAAAATGTAATTTATGAAATAGTTACGATTATTTCAAGCTCTTATAATAATGATAAACGTTATTATCAAGTGATAATAATGAAATATCTCTTCTATGTTTGGTTTTGAAGCATCTACATTTAAAAATCTACTTTATGAAAATAATTAAGGACTGAAAATTTTGTGAACAAGTAGGCTACAAGATTTAACCTATTTCGGATTATGTGTAACCTTATCTAAATTTGAGAGGAATAGCACAAGGTTACCTTATTTTTCTCTCCCTATCATTTTGATGATGTACTTATTGTATGAATCAATAAAGAATATATATATATAATATATATATATATATATATATATATATATGTATGACCAACGACAAGAATTAACCTACTTCGGACTATATGTAACCTTATCTAAATTTGGGAGAGGAATAGCACAAGGTTATCTTATTTTTTCTCTCACTATCATTCTAATGATGTACTTATTGTATAAATCAATAGAAAAACAATTATAATGTTATGAAGTTATGTTTGATTTTTTATGATATCATGCTAGCCACTGAGCCAAGAACTATGATTAAAACACACTTCCATGAGTTGCAGATGACAAAAATGATAAACACACTTAGTTATATTGACTAGTCAATACAGTTGTCAGTGATGAGGGTGTGTGATTTGGAATTGAGTTGATCGTTGACTGTGAACTCAATTTCAATTCAAACACCCTCTCAACCATTTTCATCACTGACTCCCCTAAAATCCACCTACTTCACCCTCACCCATACCTACTCCCACCTCTCACCAACTTGTACCTCAATCTACCTAACTTGATTCAAGTAAATCATCTTAGTGCAGAACACCGAAGATAGACATAATTGTTCGAAACTCGTCCGTGACTTTCGAGGCCCAAATGATACAGGAGTGGCGAATGGCACAGACTTTTCACTCCTGTATAGACATATGGTCCAAGAACATATGTGGTGCCAAGTCTCTATTTTGTGTTAATTGGGTCTTATGGTAAGTGAACTGTACAGCAAGTAAAATATTACATAATATTAATTCTACCACTCCTACCTTTCACTCACCTCAAAAAATGTAAATATTATTTTTAAATTTCATCAACTTATTTTTTATCATTCTTTCAAAAATTATTCAACATTCAATCAATAATTTGTTCGTTTATTCTCTTTCAGACACCAGAACATATTACAGAATGTATATAGACAGATAGAAAGTGTGAACATCAAAAGCCATCTAGTTTCCCAGTATACCTAGTTTTCATTCTGAATCTAACAATAGGAACTGAGCTTCTAACATCATGAATAAATTTAATATATTTTCTAGTTAACTATAATTTAGTTAATATAATATTAACTAAAAAACTTTCCTCATAGTAGATTTTTTTGTGAATATTTTGTTTATTTTTTTCAATTTAAGTATACAAAAAATGAAGTATAAAGTAATACTAGAAATTAAGACATTGCATTGAGTTTGCCAAAGATGATAATTTTTAATGTGCTTTGATGTATAAAAAACATAATATCATGGTTATTTAATGTGTAGAGGCTTAAAAGAGTGATGACCATTCTGCACTAAATCGTAATAAGCCTATATAAGTTTGTATCTATTGCACTGTGTACTTCTTACTCATTTTGTTGCTTCATTGGCAGGTATCAGTCCTCTGACATTCATTTGTTAGTTTTATCCATTCTTTGAAACATTTTTTATTTTAATTTAAGAATCTTTTCATTTCTATATTCAGTTTTATGATAATTTTCTTGTATACATATATTTTTTTCCTTCTCTTGTATTTCTATATATTTTTTTCTTTTAACATTATTGGAATTGTAAGTTACATTGCTCATTGTTAATCTTGTATTGTTGTATTTGTGAAGGAGACACATTAGGGGTAACCTGTTGTCTCCATAAATAAATAAATAAATAAATAAGTTGGTTTTCAATTATCTAGTTTTTACGTCTTATTACTGAATGGAAAATTCATAGCTGTTATAGAGCTTTTTTGCATTAAACTCAAGTTACTCAATAATCAGGTTGTTTCATTTACAGTTGAGCTGCGTTTACACCAGAGTTGTCAACTGAGTTTCAACAAATAGCAGTAGTTTGTTGCCAATTTGTTTCAGTGTGCAGCGTTCTTAAAAATGCGATCATAAAAAAAACATCAATGCTTTGCATGCAACCAATGCTGACAGTCAGTTTGATGTGAAGAGTAACACACTTTCACCTAGAGTGAAATGATTAACGTCTCTCTGACCGCACTGTTGACGAGTTACGTTGTCCAGACCTTCCCCCTCCCCCCGCTCCACTACTATCACTCCTAGATGCCGATTTTGACTTGTTGACGGACGACAGAGGCACCTGAGGGACCAGCTGTGGCGGCTCGTTACTGTACCGGCTGCCACTGCTCTTACCTGTGCTGGATTGATTTTGTGAAGACTGCTGCGAGGTTACTGTCGCTGCCGGGGCAGAGCTGGGGGTTAGAAGTGGGGGTCGCCTCCCCCAGCCCCATTCCCGCCGTTGCCACCGGTTCCACTAGCCCCCCCTGACACTCCTGCCAAGTTAGGGTTAGGTTCGCTCATGTTGAGCTGTTCGTTGAACACCATACAGAACTCGCCGATTTTGTCCAAGTCGCCGTTTTTGCTGGCGTAAAGTGTGAGACATGTGCGCCAAACGGCCGCGTAGCCTTTGGTCATGCGCACTATGTCTCCTGGCATCAATAACCTACCAGGCTCATCCCAAACCGACAAATTGATGCAGGCGGTCGCGTCGGCCACCTTCAACGTCCGCACTTCCCGGTTGTCCTTCAATAAAGTCGGATTTCCCACTTCCAAAACTATGAAGGTCAGATTCATGTTTTTAGAGTCGGGTCGTATGTCTTTTATGTACATCGGCTCCATTGTTTCTCCCACTTAGAACATCCAATACAAGTCGCAAAGATCACGCCATTGAAAAATAATTACACCTGTAAAAATAATGAAAATAATAATTTCTCTGAATGCCAATCATTATCAAATAATATTTATTTGTTCATAAAAAGGAGTTTATTTAGAATTACAGAGACGTTGCTGATAATAAATTTAATCCTAATTATGTAACCTCTCTATAGCCTAATAATATGTGTTGGGATGATCAATATGATACATTCATTTATTCAGGCATGATTTTTATTCCAGATATTTATCAAGATTCTAAGTCATTTTTTTATTCAATAATTTATATGGTTTTAAAATTTGTGATTTTTGTTGTTAGGGTAACGACGTGAGTATGATATTAAGAAATGAGAGAATTTAAGGGCCATACCATACTAAGCGTTTTTTCAAGCGTTTTCAGACAGTTTTCTAGAGTCGGCAGAGCAGGAAGCTCTCCGATTGGCTGATTGGGTTGGCGCCTGATAAAACACTTAATATAGTGTGGCTCTAAAGCTGTAAGTAATCATATACGGTAATTTAAAGATTTTCAAATTGAAATTTCTTAAGCAGTACTTTTATTGGACAAAATTGATTATAGGCTACCCACTACAAAGACTTTCTGATGCGAAACATGGGTACTTAGGGCCGTTTGCACAGTGACAGTTTAAACTGAATTTCATTTTAAACTAGATTAAATCCGTATCAAGTATCGTTTGTTATAATGTGGTTCATTTCGAGTTTAAGCCAACAGCTGATTAAATTCAGTTTAAGCTTTGACTGTGCAAACGGCCCTAAATAATATAAAACTTAAACGTTTAATACTGTACTGTAAATAATAAAGGGAAAAGCTTACATAGGCAACATAATATACTGCCTGTGCGTAAGCTCGAGCCAAGTTTATTATTGAGTGTTATAGAAAAAACATTGAAAGTTTCGAATCTTGAGTACCTATTACAATCATCAATTAGAAAAAAGGCTGAAAAATAAAGATAAGATTGATGAAGCAGTAATTTTAAAGAAGCGGCGAACTAATAATCAAATTCTTTGAAGTAGAGAAATAGTATCACTAAATGATAGAGTGTGTATTATACAGCATGTCCCGAGCACCAGACGGAGAGAGATAAGGAGGGCAAGTCAACGGGACCGACCTCCCAACGATAAGGAGACGGCAAACTCTTCGTCCAAATAGCCAATTTTTGAGGTGTTTTTTGAAAATTGAAAGAGACGCAGCATTGGAAAAAGTCTGGATGCAATAAGTTGAAAGTTACGAAATAAAATACGTGAAATATAGAGGTTTTATTTGTAGAAGATCTTGTGCTAACACCGACATTTGAAGCGTACCTAGTATTACGGCTGCTCAGTATTAATTTGAAACTAAAATATAATTCAATATCACCACAGACAACCAGTTTTAACTGCGATATCACTGTTATCAAGCCTAATTAATGCTAATTATTTCTTTGAGAGCGAACTAACTTTTTAATTTGAGGTTAGTTTTGACTTACCTAGCGTCTGAGGAAATTTATCTCCCAACAACCTTATTTTTTAAGAATATGGAAAGAATTTTTCAAATTATTATTATTAATATTCAGAATAAAAGCTAGAAATTTAAAAAGACCACACAGTCAATACTTCATAATCAATAAAAGTTTGGTTATGCTTAATATATTACCATCGGGTAGACAATAAATTTAGAATGTTGACAAGTTGGCCGACTTCAAGCTGAACAAGGAATGTTAACTTCATGACCGACTTGATTTTGTTTTGTAATTTCCAGTTTGTCGGTAATATTAGAAAATTAAAATTTTTCTATATTATTTATGATTCATATAAACAATTCTCATCATTTGAATATTTTTATAATACTATAATCAAGTTGGTCCTTGAATATGAAGCAAGATTTTACCGGCAAATTCAAAAGTATTTAATAACCGGCAAATTCAAAATCTGTATAACTATGAATTTGAATGCTTTATAATAATAGTGATTTATTAAAAATGTGCTAACTTGGGATCATAATTAATCTAGCTGCATCAATGATAAGTTCACCTAGAAAAATCACACCAACCTGAAAGTATAAGCCTACTGAAATGCATTTTATTAGTAAAACAATACCGCACTACTGACTACTATACTAATATTATAGTATTAGAACATGGGTTCATGCGATAAAGCTTGATAAAAGCATTTAATAATCGAAACTCTCTGACTTGATATAATATTCTGATTGTTCATGCAGCAGTATTGCCGAAAAACTATTACTTGATACTAGGATGTATTTTTCTATACTATAAACCCTATTAGGAGCTGTTTGTTTCCCAGGAACAGCCCATGTGTGTTGGTTTTACAATACATTACTGGATTCCTGCATCCTTTACAAGAACCAGAAGTTTTTTCCTATGCTAACATCCCATTCATCACCTGGTTGCTTGTCGCAATTCAGTGTGATATGCTTGGCAGTGTCTTTAGACTGATTAGTCCTTGTGACCTACATGAGTTCCACTCCTGGTCTTCTTTGAAGGTCCTTCCGCTGAGGTCCTTCCCCTTCCTCAGCGGAAGGGGCTGCCAAGTTGCCTCTAGGGTGCCTGGCCACCCTTGACTCAGCCTCTTGACCCTCATTTGTGCCTGGAGTTTCACCCATCTCTGGTCTCTTGGGTTTTCCTTTTTGTCCCTCCAAAACTTCGCAGGGTCAAAAGCCTCACCTCTTCTGAGACGTTTTGCCTAAATGGCCGCCCTTCTTTGAGCAGTGACGAGGTTTGGTCTGTCCACCCACAAACTCGTGAGCTATGTGAGTTACACTCCTGGCCTATTTGTAGGTCCTTCACTGAGAGAGGGGACGCCAAACTAGGGCACCCGGCAACCAGCCACCCTCGACTCAGCCTCTTGACCGACATTTGTGCCTGGAGTTTTTCACATCTCTGGTCTCTTGGGTTTTTCTTTTTGCCCCTCCGAAACTCTGCAGGTCAAAAGCCTCACCTCTCCCAAGAAGTTTTGCCTGAATGGCCACCCTTCTTTGAGCAATGGTGAATTTTGGCCTCTCCTCCCACAGACTCGTGACCAACATGAGTTCCACTCCTGGCTTTTTTGTAGGTCCTTCCGCTGAAGGAGGAGTCACTAAATTGCCTCTAGGGCACCCGGTCATCATCGACTCAGCCTCTTGACCGACATTTGTGCCTGGATTTTCACCCATCTCTGGTCTCTTTGGTTTTTCTTTTTGCCCCTCCAAAACTGCCCTGATGGTGCAGATCTCGTGGCTTTGAAGGCAAGGCAACTTCTGGAGTTGCCTTGGAGTCCCTTTTAGTCACCTCATACGACGAGAAGGGATACTGTGGGTGAATTCTGGTTTTCAACACATTCTTGAGTACATGTTCGACTCAAAGCTCCCCTAACCCACAGGAGGCAAAAACGCTAATCTTTTCTGTATCATTCCAGATTCCAATTTTAGTATTATGTACTGCCAAAGCAAGTACAAGCTACCTATATCATTACATCATCTAAAAGTACAATCATCATTATCTTTATTAGACCCTAGTCGATCAAAACAAATCATCTTCATTGAAGTAAAATTTGATTCTCTTTCAATAAACGTATCAAACAGTATCACTCTTATGGACATTGAAATATACATGTTAAATGTTATAAATGTATAAATGTTATCATACTGCTATAGCTTAAATTGAGATTGAAAATAATACTATTTTGACACAGCTCTTTCATTGCTAATACATTATTATAACTCACTAAATAAATAAGAAATAACAAATGATCTATTTATCATAAATAAACACATTTGCTGCTAAAATAACAATGTTAGAACATAAATAATTCAAAGTTATGTAGTTTACGAAACACTCACTAGAGCTCTGGCATCGTTCCATGTGTACCCTCAAAGGTTTTAGCCATCTTTTTAAACATTCCAAATTCATTATTTACCATTAGGTCGACCAAAGGTCTATTAGATCGACCGAAGCCAACAATGAAAATGAACTCAGCTCGAGGACAAAATGGCCGGTAACCCTAACCACTAACCACTTACTAGGAATAGAGCAAGGTCGTTATGTTTATTTCAATGATACTATCCTAGTTAATTACTTTATCTGAACTGGAAGACGTTGTTTCGTTTACATAGCTTCTATAACCATCAATATTAATCATGAAGCTTGTACCGTTTTTGTTTAATAAAATTCCAAAAATGTTGGATTTTTATTCTCAATTCAACCCGACTCCGATGTCAATCAAGCAGTTCATTGACTTTGGTAAGTTTAAAATTTCAGTATTTATTCATTTTACTATTTCCTAGTTTTTGGCTCTACTTAATCTATTTGACATGACTGTTTATAAATTTAACCTGGTATTAATCTATTATGTAGATATTATTGGCAACATGACTATTGTCACACCTGATAATAGTACAATGCCCCTGGGTTTGTTTTTGTTTATTTTCTTGCCTTATCATTTTAGACTTATACAATTATTAGGGTTAAGGACAGCTATTTCAATTGATGAATTAATTTAAAAAATGTATTGAAATATTCATTTTAATGCCTTCTACTTATAAATCATGCTATTTAATTTTCGTCGTTCACTTGGGTCTTGTGATTTGAAGTAAATAATTTCAAAATGAATCTTATTCAAGCTCGCGTTTGAAGTACTTTGTAGACTAAGTATAACTTTCATTTTGAATTCTTCTCTTTTTACCAGGACTAGATTGAATTTAATACATTATTGAATCCAAATTTAAAGTATATAAATTATTAAGGGTTAAGAGACAGTCATACCACACCTAACCTTTTTATTAGGTAACCATAATAATTTACTATAACTTCCCGTTCATTACTTTTATGTAACTTTGCAATCACCTCGTCATTTTATATATAATTCGGTTGCTGTAATATTTTTTTCAAATAAATGTTTATTGTAAAAAATCAGAATTGGTTTATGAGTCAATCGGCAGTTGAATTGACCTAGCCTATCATGAAGTTGTCATTGTTGACTCATCTTAACACATTGAATGATTGGACCCGACTGTTGAAATTTCAATATATTAAGAGAATTATATTTTAATATAGAAATAATTGTCAATAATAAACGAAATTTGCAAATATTGCTTTTAAAGTATGCAATGTTTTGGCCTAACTGAAAATGGCGGGAAGTTGCACGTTTTACATGAATTTCAACTTTTCATCATGTTTTGTTGCATCGATGTGGCGAACAATTTTCAGAATATTAAATAAACTTATTTGACGGTGGAAAATTAAGGTTCAATTACTAAGCGACTACTATAGTGAGGTCCACGTTATAATGGTAGTATTTTATTAACATTGGTGTTGCTATCCTTGTCTATCACTTGACAAAGCAGGTAACGCTATTCTATTCTAGGACAAAAATATAATTTCAATTATAAAAATTAATTATTAAATCATTGAGAAATATTTTTTCTTGACGAATAAAATATAATTAATTTTTTTAACAAGAATGAACACTAAATATTACATCAGATATACCGGTATCAGCTATTTCCTAGAGAAGGCATTGGCTAGGTAGAGAATCGTCAACGCTATTCTCCTATATTTTCCCACTGCCATTATAACGTGGACCTCACTACAGTCCCGCGGTTATAGCCGTACTGTATTGACGGCTGCAGTCTATCACTGTATTATTGTAGTCTATATATGTCGCCTACAGCCATTAATACAGCGCAGCTTGTGTCGTAACAGTCGTCGCTTGAGTTTTAGACCTTAAGCGACGATACTAGTCGCGCGGCAATAGACTACAACCGTTGATACAACTTGACAATATATCTGTGCGCGTACAGTTTTCGCTTAGAATTGACATCTCGTAGTAGGATTTTGCATCTTCTATAAGTTCAATTCCTAAGCGACAAATATAGCCGTTCGGCTACTGTCGCGGTGTATTAACGACTGTAGTCTATTACTGTATAATATACAGTAATTGTATTTTGCTACTCTCATTTGTTACTAATAATCATTATTTATTATTTTATCATTGTAGTCTAATTATGTCGATATGATGAATAGGCTACAATAAAAGGTAATAGACTTCAGTCGTTTGTACAGCGAGGATAGTCATTACAGTCGGCGCTTAGGGATACACATAATAACAAAATGAGAGGTAAATAGTTATGTTGACTACATGAAAGTAAAATTTGATTATTTTGAACGGATGAATTTTGCAGAGCATTCAATTCTGAATAGTAATTGTGCATAATTACTAGCTTAAATTTACTAGTTATTTGGTGAAATGAGCTATGTTATGAAAAGGTGATTTTTTACTATTGAAGCATGTTAATTTGATTATTAGACCGATGAATAGGTTTTTATAATAAATTTGAAGATAATTTAATTGTGATCGCCGTATCTGTCCAGACGTCTTGTTCTTTCATAAGAAATATTCTGGAAATTCTGTAATCGCAACATTTCTAGACAGGGGTTAATTTCTCTCAGAACACATTTTTTACTTTCCTTGCCCTACTACCATAGGTAAGGAAAGTATTGCTTTCCAAAAAAAATTAAGGTACCCCAATTTCCAGTTTTCTAGACGTTTCAAGGCCCCCTGAGTCCAAAAACGTGATTTTTGGGTGTTGGTCTGTGTGTGTATGTGTGTATGTCTGTGAACACGATAACTCCATTACCAATCAACCGATTGACTTGAAATTTTTAAACCTAAGGTCCTTATACCCTGAGGATCCGACAATAAGAAATTCAATAAAATTCAATCCAAGATGGCGGAAAAAATGGCGGGTAATTACTAAAAAACCATGTTTTTCACGGTTTTCTCGAAAACGGCTCTAACGATTTTCTTCAAATTCATACCATGGATAGCTATTTATAAGCCCTATCAACTGGCATTAGTCTCATTTCTGGGAAAATTTCAGGAGCTCCGTAATATTCTTGAGAAAAATGGCGGATAATGACTAAAAAACCATGTTTTTCACGGTTTTCTCGAAAACGGCTTTAACGATTTTCTTCAAATTTATACCATGGATAGCTATTTATAAGCCCTGTCAACTGACATGAGTCTCATTTCTGGGAAAATTGCAGGAACTCCGTAATATTCTTGAGAAAAATGGCAGTTAACGTTGAAAGGTACCAAGGAAAGTTGTGTGAGTGTACCACACCAGATTTTTAAAAAAATGATTCTAGCTCCTGTTTTACAGCTAAATTCAGATTTTCTGTCTTATCAATCGTCTGAAGTATCAGTTGAGCTATTCTGAATGCACCTAATTATTAGAGTGCATCTTATCACAATGTACTCAACAAGTGTTCTCGATTGAGTTCACTACTACTCAATTTTCCAATCGCTTAATGTGTCATTAATCCATTTCCTGCATTGATCTGTTCAATATTTATTAGGCTACATTAATATTCACCATTTACTAATCATCTTTTATTGTTTACCACTTGATATCAATATTACTATCTACAACTTGTAATCCATTGCACCAACTAACCTACTACTACTTTCTGTTTCCCTTCATTTATGACATAAAGTCAGTATTATCATAACATTCATATTTCCTTTCAGTACTAGAAGCTGTGCTTCTAGTGAAGAGGATTGTTTTAATTTTCGGAACAAAATATTTCAAATTAATATTTATTTTACAGTTTTGAGTGCTAAGTAGAATGCATTTTGTTATCAATTCGGATCTTAATCTTTCTAAATTCAAAATCGATTGTTTCAAGTGTTTGTGTTTTGTTTCAATGTGGAAGTTAGTGAAGAATTGAAAAGTCGCACATAACCTTTATTTGGTCAATTTATTTTATGAAATTGGGATGAAAATAAGTTTTGGACTGTAGTATGTTTCTTTGTCCTTAAGTTGATTGTAAATGATGAATAAATTATCATAACCTATACATTTGTTAATGCTATCATCATTTTCATACCATCTATCCAGCAATCACTTCAAAATTATAGTAATCATGTTATTATTCAATTCAAATTTATTTCTTCCACAAAATACAACAATTACTAAGATTGCATTAACATGTACCTTAACCTAGTTGGTGAGTGATTTTGTCGATATCCCAGCCTGTTTATCTTCAAAAACTTCTGTCACAAATTTGAAAATTGAAATTACTGTGATTATTTGGCTTCTGAAAATGAATGTACGGACTTGGATGAGTATTCTAGCGCGATGCTTATTTTTCAACATGGATGGCAATGAGGAAGCTGCTTGTTTTGTTTAAGTACTTATTGAAAGGACTTGTCTGTGATGAATTTTAGGCGTGCCGTATTTGAACAATTGCTTACATTCAGTATTCAGATTTGAAACGTGGTTCAGGGTAACACGCATTTCTAACGATGGTTATTCGATAAACAAAATGCTCCAGTCGTTTAGGAAACGACCGAACTTGAAATTATTATGCTTGTAGTATTTTTTTGGGATTGAAAATATTCAAAAAATGGATATGAATATTAGGCTCAAGTGAATGAAGATAAGTTTTTTAAATTGAGGTGATATTAGAGATCAGAGCTCAAAAACATATTCTGCTTACAACTGCAAATCTGTGTAATTTAGTTCTAAATCCCCAAATTTATAAGTAATCTCCCTATAAAAATCAGCCCTGTAATAGAATAAAATATATTATTTTTCGATTTACTCCTGGAAATAACACTCTGACCTGTTGTAATCTGCAATAATCTTCAATATTGGAGGTTACTTCCACTTGAATAACTATAATTTTTTCTGATTATATTCATATTTTTGTTTTTATTGGAGGCTACTATTAATAAATTACTATTTGTTTATGAAATATTACTAAAATTTAGAATTTCTTTCAAGATTAGATTTTCTATTCAATTGACCGTGTTTTCTCCAATACTTGAAGCATTATTACTTTCATATTTCTATCTTTATTAAAATAATAGAAAGGGAGTGTCAAAACAGGATGAAGAAAATTCGAAGCAACAAGGTCACATATATATTGTTGATGGAAAATTTCAATTTCCATTCACAATAAAAACATTGATCAAATTACTCATTCTCTCTATTTTTTCTTTCTTTCTCTCTCATTCAACCTACTCTTATTACAATAATATTCTTCTCGAATCTGAACTTATTTTATCACCCACACTTGACACTCCTTGAAGTTCATTTTCTTCAAAACTATACTAACTTGATGTTATTATACCAGTATAAATAATTATTCATGGATTTCAAGTTAGAATATAAAATAATGCTCAGTAACCCAATTCTAAAATCAGCACTGGCTGATCTCCAGTGAAGAACGAAGAAGTTAAATCCCACAAAAATATTTTGTAAGAAGTATTTGAATTGAACATAAATTTCTAATAGTTGGGTATGTTTTTATGAAACAGACTATTCAGTCACCGAACATATTTTTTGTAAATTTTATTTTATTCAATATTGCACTTAGTGAAATGACCAATTACTCAATGATCAACTCGTCACTGAATTCTAAATTCATCATTTCCGACCTGAGAAATTACTCTAGCGTATTTTGTGAGTTACTAAAACTACTGCAGATAATGCATATTTATCGGTTTCTCGGCAAATTAAAAATATAGTAAAATATTATTCCTGTAAATAAATATTGTAGTGTATTTACGTACATTATAAACCCTTTTCTATTCTCTCTTCAAAAATTTCACAGATAAATCCTCTTAAATCAAGAGAATTCTTCATTCTCTTGTAGTAGTAACCAATAGAATATGCCTGCAACTGTTTAAGATTCTATTTCTCTTTGGTAGGCTAGTAGCATGTCATGAAGACAAAACCACGGCTGTACCATGACATTGAAACGTGATTGGCTTCATATATTATGAAGGCTAGACTACGTGCGATCGAACATAATTCATTCTGCCATGGATCAAGGAGGTACTCCACCTCCATACCCTACTCGTCTACCAAAATTATACTTTTTACCACATTTTTATCTGCCGATTTTTCCCACCAAATCACTTCATAATCTAGCGTGTCTACTTGTAGTGAAATCCACTCCAAACTGTCAAAATTCGTTCATGGGAAGCATTGGTTTACTTAAGCAATGCTGAAAGTATGAAAATTACTCTATAGTATTTCAAGGATTATAATCAAATTTTAAATATTATTGAATATTGATTATAAAATCAATATAGAAATTAATTTCAGGTACGTTTTTAAAGTTACTTCCGATAGTTATAAGTTCAAATGTGAGATTCAAGTAAATAAATAAATGAATAATCATTTAATTTGTTCACGGACTAACCTTGCAAATACAGAGATGCAGTTAAATGTGAGATTCAATTAATAAGTTTCTAAAATAATGAATGAATAATGAATTTATTGCCAAATACAAGGAACATTTTTACAAATAAAAATAATCATTAAAATACAATAGTTTTTGGCGTGACTGGAAAAAGAAGCCTTGAGCTCCAGCCACGAGTTCTAAAAATAAGAAATACATTTTTTTAATCTAATAGCAGCAGTAGAAATGAAACAATTCTGTTGGTGGATGATAATCTATGAATGTTGAATTGTATCGATAATCCAAGTACTTGTTAAACAAAATATAAATGCACAGAAAAATAATATAATAATTAACTTTAATTAATTAATATAATGATATATAATATATTATTAATTAATATAATAATTAACTTTTAATTTAAAGTTTTCAAGTTACTATGTTTACTAAAGATTGATTTCATACTCTCAGTATTCCTTATAAATAATATCAATGTGGGCTGAGATGACTAAAACGTGTTATATTGAAGTATGGTAGAATATCTTTCAACATAGTTTCCATACGTAGTTATATAAGCGGTATTGAAGTGGCTAATTGAAAAATTGAGCAGTTAAATAGAATAATTACACGTAAATTGGTAGTTGAAAAGTCGTTTGATCGTTATTTCCGATAGAATGTTGCATGTATGAGCTATTTATAAGTGAATGGGTACTCAGTGAGTTCAGTAGAGCAATAACTTTTATGCACGAGTTCTTGACCGTATAAAAGGCATCCTGCTCGAATACAGCTATACTTGACTCGTGTAAAGTTCTACTTTAGAATTTTATTATATCTATCAATCTATACATTTCAATACTTGTATACGATTTTTGTATATTTAGGTATGTCATTTGTTCGTTAAATTTTCTTCTCGTGCACACCACTTTCCTCATTTTAGTAGAAATATTTTCAATATTACTAGTAGTTGACTTGTGACCGGATAATACATGTCGATATACGGGACCTAACCATAATACATGTACTTGGAGATAGCATCTTTAGTTCAGTCCACTTTCTACGATCACGGGGTTGAGTCTATGACAATTCCCCACAATTTTCTCCTACTTTTGTTAATTCGTAACTCGTTAGCATAGTGATACAAGTCATATTGAAACAGTTAATCTACCAGAAAATTTTGAAGACACAAAAATTTCTAAACAAGGCTCGAATATAAAAGAGAATACCTGTGATGATTACAATACTTGAATTAAATAAAAACACACATATGTTGTCAAATTCTACACAACTGTGGAGTTGTGTAGAGTTTTACAACATATGTGTGTTTTTATTCAATTATGGAACGGTTCCACAATATTGACAATGACTCAGTCGGATTACAATACTAATGTATTAATTGCAAATTTCACGAAAACCGTTTACTTAACAGAAAATTTACAAGAGATAAAAAAGTTAGCAAATTTTATCAAGATTTCATGGATACCTCAAGTATTGGTCAAAGAATAACAGAGAAATTTATTATTTTCGTATTGCATGCATGACCACTTTTCACAATTTAAACATCAATATTACATTTTTAATTCCAATTGTATTCTAGATGAAGCTTTGAAACTCGATATGGCTCCATATGGCCATCCAGCTGATTTTACAATGTTTTTCAGATGATCTTTTTTGTTCAAGATCATGCATGCTGTACGAAAATAATTAATTTCTCTGGCCAATCTTAATAAATGAAATCCTTGAAATCTTGATAAATTTGCTAACTTTTTGTCTGTTGTAAATTTTCTGTAAAGTAAACGGTTTTCGTGAAATTTGCAATCAAAAATTTAAAATAGCCGCCATTTTGATTATGTACATCGAACATTTTTTATTTTATTTTTTAAAGTTGAGTCGTTATAGCATAATTAATATTCATGTCAAATTTCAGATCAATACAACATTTTGTTCTTGAGATAAAAATTTTTAAGTGAAGAATACAAAATGGCAGTGTATAAAGATAACCGCTGAGTTTTGGACACTTGAAATACGACATTTGTAGTCTCCTATCATCCAAGAACAATACCCTAAAATGTTCGACACTACTTCTGAAACACTCTGTATATCAATGAATAAATGCGAGCTTTCAAGGACCAAAGAACTGTTCAGAGCTTCAATTTGGTTCTACGATAGTAATACTCACTTCAAAGTGTCAGCATTGCATGAATGGGAAGTGTTATGATGTTATAATGTGGAATACTGACAGTAGTGATGCTCCGAAACCGAGTTTAAATGTGCTATAGTGAGGTCCACGTTATAATGGCAGTGCTTGATTAGCAAATGTATTGCTATCCTTGTCTATCATTCAACAAAGCGGATAGCGCTATCTCTTTCTCGCTTTGCTCTGTTGCCAGATTGTCTTTTAACAATGTAGAATTAATAACTAATTAACAAAATATTTCATCTTGAGTATGAAAATACATTATTAAATTATTGAAAAATATAATTTCTTGATAAATAGAATATAATTTATCATTTTAAACGAGAATGAACAGTTAATATTACATCAATAAACCTGTATCAGCTACCGTCTATTGAATGCATTGACAAGACAGAGGATCGGCAACGTTGTTCTCTTATCTTTCTTCACTGCCATTATAACGTGGACCTCACTATAGATCCAGTAGGAAGCCATTTGTCTCAATGTTGCTCACTTATCTAATAGCTGCAGTGGTACTGTAACAGTTGCCAAGCAATAAACCTACTTATTACTTGCTAATAGATTATTAATTCATATTTTAGTGAGATGATTTCAATGAAGTAGGTGATATGATGTGGAAGTATATAATTTTCATGAAGTATGGAATGTGTGATAGTAAGGATGTAATTGATTGACATTGAAAAATCTGAAAAATTCTTGACATTCAATTTTATTTTTGGTGCTGTAATCTCTACCAGGGTGTTGAACTCAAGTCACGGGGTTACTGGTTCATGAAGACCGCCCTGATAAGTATGAAAAGTCTCTTTATCTACGACCATTTTGTAGCGTATTTATTAGTTCTACACTCTATGCTAAACAGCTCTCTTTCTCTCTCAAACGTTTTGCATTATGAACTATTATGCAAGTGTTGAACAATTGTTTAGAACAATTCCAAAATAGCACAATTTTAAATTAACCTTCCGGTAGTCGCGCCCTTCTCAATCACACGAGCAGTCGCATGTTGTAATTTCTACAACATCCAATTTTCCAAGTGTTATGTACTCTACTGTCAAAACATATAAATTAATTGTATAATTAATTTTTCCATCTTCTTGGATTATTTTACGCCTATGAACATTTAGATGATTACTATTTCATAGCCCAATATGGTACATCAAGCAAAGCCATCAATTCTGTATTATTGGTTCGTTTACAGTCCCCGTATACAGTCTTTCCCTATCTTATGCACTGTCGCGACTAAATTGCACCTAAAGACTGAACCATTGCTCGGTTGATACTGCATCTCAGTGGAGTGATGGGGGGAAAGTTTTGGAATGCATAGGTGACTCATTCACTGACACCACCCCATTCAATAGTTTTGTGCAGCAAAAAAACTGACACTGTTGTACTTTTTACAACAGCGCGACTGCCGGAAGTTTTAAAATAACATAATTTCAATTAGATAGCAATATTATTGTAGTTTATAATCACACTTTTAATAGTTCATAATAAAATTTTCCAAGGAAAAAAGTGTGCCCCTTTCTAAGTGATTCTCTTAGATTGAAATCTAGCAAAATATATTTGAATACATTAGTTTTTATGCATATATCAATGAAAATACTGTATCTCTCAGTAGAGAAATCATTTCAGATTGGTTGAAAACAAAGTGAATTTAAAATTGGAGATGAATAGAAACCTTACAACTGTGTAGTAGGGTACGATAACCTTAATACTGTAAAAATGTTGTACGATAACACATTGATACATTTTATCTCAAATTCTCGGTCTATTCACTCAGTAAATGAAGTAACAATTAATTTTGTTATCAGCCCATAAACTAGATCATCTATTTTCATGTTCATGGGTCTCCTATCAAGCTTCACGACTATCCTTGTTCATGAATCACATTAATTTTTCCGTTTCATCAGTTTATCAAATTTTTCTGCCAGATAAAAAATGATTAAACCAGAAATGCATGTAGAGTATACCTGACAATGTTTCTTTTTCCTGACCTGTCAGGAAATTGACTGATTTGTCAATGTTTCTTTTAATTCAATGTATTTTACTTCTGCATTGAAAATATTGTTCTTGAGAATGGTGTGTTGTAGGGCTACTTCATATCTTGTATATTGAAACTCTGGATACTCAAATTACTTTCTAATTAGGTCTTCTTTCAAATTCCTTTTACTTTCCTTGCCCAATTACCATAGGTAAGGAAAGTATTGCTTTCCAAAAAAATTAAGGTACCCTGATTTCAAGTTTTCTATACGTTTCAAGGCCCCCTGAGTCCAAAAACATAATTTTTGGGTGTTGGTCTGTGTGTGTGTGTGTATGTGTGTATGTCTGTGAACACGATAACTCCATTCCTAATTAACCGATTGACTTGAAATTTTAAACTTAAGGTCCTTATACCATGAGGATCCAACAGTAAGAAATTCAATAAAATTCAATTCAAGATGGCGGATAATTACTAAAAAACCATGTTTTTCACGTTTTTCTCGAAAACGGCTCTAACGATTTTCTTCAAATTTATACCATGGATAGCTATTCATAAGCCCTATCAACTGACATGAGTTTCATTTCTGGGAAAATTGCAGGAGCTCCGTAATATTCTTGAGAAAAATGGCGGATAATTACTAAAAACATGTTTTTCACGATTTTCTCAAAAATAACTCGACCGATTTTTTTCAAATTCATACCCTGTATAGTTATTTATCAGCTCTATCAACTGGCATGAGTCTTTTTCCTGGGAAACTAATGGGGGGTCCACCCCATCCTTGAGAAATGGAATTTGTAACCTCCTTCTCGTGCATGAGGGAGGTAGGTAGAGCAGTTTATAAAAAGAACACAGTCATAGTCAAGATATTTCATCTGTAGATCAGCTGTTTTGACGACTTTTAAAAAATCATGAATTTCACAATTTACACAAAGGAAAAAGTTCTCTGAAAACAATTATATATACACATATTATACAGAAGTGTTATCGTAGTTTCAAATATGTTGCCGCCAATCATCATTATGTTATTCCCCTAAATTATTCTCGTTTAAGAACGGGGCTTACAGTTCAATGAGCAAGGAAAGTTGTGTGAGTGTACCACACCAGATTTTTCCTAATTTCGTTCAACTCTATTTCTGTATGTTTATGCACTGGTAATAGATGCTCTATGCTGTATTGAGAGAGGAATTCGTAAATGCTTTCAAGCAAGCGAGTATTTATGTGAATATTTTTTTGGTAATAATACCAATTGTGTCAGAAACTGTGAACTGGTGATGAAGAATATTGTTGCCGAATTTCAGGTCCCATGTGGTCTAGTGGCTAGGATATCTGGCTTTCACCCAGAAGGCCCGGGTTCGATTCCCGGCATGGGAAGGATTTTTTGCTCTTGAATTATGAATAATTGGGTTTAATACTTTTTTAAAATGTTGTATAGGAGAGTATTCTCTCAACTGGGTACATAATTTTGCTAACGGAAGTGTGCGTTTTAATTTGAAATTTTCAAGTGAATAATCAATGCTAAATGGTATCATAGAATAATTGATTTCACATCACACATGAAAATATATATTAAGCTACTACTGTACTTCAAAAATAATAGATTGTCTACTTATAACAGTACAGGTTTACTTGATTTTTAATCAGTATATTAACAATTTAATCACAGTATTTAAATATTGATCAGGTGCAACCCTGACACCAGAACTGAGCCAGGTCCCTGGGCATTCATTTATTTTACTGTTAATAAGTAACTATTGTTACTTTTTGTGTTCAACAGTAGCTCATAGTTTGAGTTCTTATTCAGGAAGCCTAATAAGTTTGATTCTGTTATCTTGAAGAAGAGCTGATCAATACTCATCAATAAGATACTCACAACTCCAAGGCTAAAACTAGTGAATAGTTCATCAGAAATGTGAAGAAAGAAAAACACATTTCACCTTGAGAAGACATGCTATTAGGTTTGTCACAGTGGTATGGAATAAATAAGTGATTTGTGTTACTAAAAACATCTACTTCTTCAGTTTTCACTCATCTTAAATAACTGAAAAGTATTGTTGCGTGAGTTTCTTTGATAAGTAAAATTCAATCAAATCTTGCAATTTTCCTCGTTGCTAAGTTGATGAAAGACGTGAAATATGCCATTCAAGGCTGTCAATATTCAGAATAATTTACAAAGTAGGAGTAGAATACTCTATTAATTTGATCATTCATTCATGAACCGATACGATCGTATGGATTTACAGTAATCATTATTCACATTATTTAAATTAAACTCGTATGGCTTTTATTGGTGAGGAGACCCACCGCCTGAATATATAATTTGAGCCGTCGATGGGCCTTACGACTGTCATACTTCAGCCGGGACCAACAGTTTAACGTGTACATCCAATAACACGGGAGTGATCTGGTTAAAAAACGTTTTGGTAATAGAGGGTTTGAACCCGGGATCTCTATGCTGCTACGCAAGCACTCTATCTATCAGACCACGGATCACACTGATGAAATGACCTGACATCATAATCAAACAAAACAATCAAATCTTTAATAGACATGGTCACACCAAGCACACAAAGTAACGCAAATCAGTGATAAGAAACTGCAGAAGTATCTTACTTTAGTTGTGGATATTAAGCACATGTAAGTGTAGAAATTTATCAACTGTAGGTGCAATAACAGAAGAACTGCCTGAAAATTTGTAAAAAGTTGAAATTGTCTGTAAAGGAGCAAAATTGATACGATAGCTGTCAAACTATGCACACCACTAGTGAAGAGAAGAAAGAAACAATTTAAGTTATAGAAAGCCCTTTAGGCGGGCCGTCCACTAGAACCGTTTTCGTCCGAACTAGCATCGGCCGAAAACTACCGAACGATCCCCCAACAAAGAAAGGAATAGATGCTCGTCCATTGCAACAGGTTCCGGCTCCGGCCAATCAATTTTTCGATCCGAATTGAATGGAATTTTCCGGCTTTATCTGGCCGAACTAACTAGTCGAGCTGAGACAACAAAGTGTTCCTAACCTAAAATTTTTGTTTGTTCTTTGAAGTTGATAAGTTTGGTTCAAGAGCATGTTCCATTGTGGGATATGCGAGGCAAAAGATATCATCGTCGTGATATTCAAAGGAATCTGTGAACAAAGATTGCTTAATAATGAATAACTAATCTAGTGGATATTTGTTTATTTAATTTTCAAAATCTCAATATAATAATTGTTTTTGAAAAATGTTATTGGCTATGATAGTAGTTAATTCAATAATTGGCAACTACACTGACGTAAACGGTTCCAATGAACGACCATATTCGGCCGAATTAACGGCCGGCAGATTCGTCCGATCCAACGGCCGAACGGATCGATTGAATACGGTTCCAGTGGACGGTTACCCTTAGAGTATTCGTTATTGAAGTATGATTTTTTTTACCACTTATCAGATAGGTGACTATTTTTCAAGTGTTTTTTCCCCTTTGTTTAGTAATATTATAAGTATGATCTGTCCTCTTTTTGGGGTAAAGATTGATTGAAAAATTTAAAATAAACCATCACTAAAGATTGAAACCATTGCGTTTTAGGAGAGATCTTTATTGAAGAAAACAATTTGAAATTGACACAAATTTCCTGAAATGAGTGGTTATGATTATTTTAGTCGTTTACTCATGTATTATGTATTACCAGAACATCACCTATATTTCAAAAGAAATGCTTTTTGTTTTTAATTTTTACATTGTATTTTGAAAAATAAAGAGAGTTTTGTTGGGTTTTTTTTCAGGACTGAGCGCTTGTGAGAAGAAATCTTACACGTTCCTGCGCAAGGAATTGCCAGTTCGTCTCGCTAATATTATGAAGGAAATTCATTTGCTCCCTGAAAATTTGTTGAAAATGCCCTCTGTAGGACATGTCAATGAATTGTACGCTCTATCCTTCAATGAAATTCTCGAGTTTGAGAAAGCCGATACTACCAGCAAGGACCTTGACAGGTTAGTCAATTTTTTTCAATCATTCATGTTTGATCAGTGTGGTCCTATATATAAGAACTTGTTTGCAACTAAAAAATTATTTTGGTTTTGTAAAGGTCACGTTTTAGGGATTTCGCAAAGCTTCATCTCGCCTTTTTTACCTGGTATGATAAAAATCGACATAAGACTCAAGATAGCTCTCAACATACTTCTCAGGGGAAAGAATTTTGTCTTTTCCTCATGTTACTTGAAGAGATCATCCATTTAGTTGCACGGGAGCATAATAGTTTGAGAAATTCCTTCCTAGTTTTATAACAAGATGTAATATGTATCCCAATTTTCGTACAAAATTTCAAAAATATGTCTATTTCAGCAATAGATCTTATATTTGTTTAACAACTGGTTCTAAAGGTTTGAGAACAAACGTTTTTTTTAAAGTGAATTTTTCATAAAAAATAGCTTTCTATAATTAACTTATTTTATTATCTATACTATAATAAAGGAAAGAACTGGCTTATACACGTACGGGATTGGAAAATTATGTTTGACGCATCATCACATCTGAACTACTGGACTGATCAACTCGAAAATTCTCAATTAACAGAGGATGGGTTATGGGCCTATTTTCAATTCTTCAAGATTTCATTACGTCAAGTTTTAAAATGGAACCTTGTGGAGCACGGGTTACCTGCTAGTATTATTATAAATTTATTATTATTATATTGTCGATGTGCTAGTATTTATTATTATAAATTGTAATTTTACAATTAATTATGAACCATCATTATTATTGTCGATGCGGCTGCACTGTTAACTTATTCGATTCTAACATATTCACTTGAAATTGTCAGCATTCCTGATAAATAACGTCAGTGCTTCCCCATTCAATCAATGCTGACAGATGAAAGTGAATCTCACTATACCAAGAATAGCTTACTTGGATCTTTCGCACATTTAGATAACTAATTTTGACAAAGATTCAATTTTTTAGAAAATGCACTATACTGACGTTTGTCAAAAGCCCAGTTGCCGTACTCTGCGGCTTATCTCACTGAATTTGTATTGACAATTTATGAAACTAATCACCTGGTGAGATCATCAAAAGATCAGCTTGTTTTCATCATTTCTAATAAGCTGGAAATTACTGAGATATTGTAATATTCAAATGCTAATGAATAATTATTAATTATTATTAAACGAAAATCCAAATTTGCAAAATATGCGAAACTGCAAATATTGACAACAGATGTTCGAATATCGAATTTCCATCTAGCTGTTTACCCTGTTGTCAATATTTTCAGTAGCAGAAGTCTTCGGGGTGAATTACAGCATTTAATTTGGATTTTCGTTTAAATAATAATTGTTATTATTACTAATAAGCCCATTTACTGCACGCTAGGGCTTTTTGTGTTGAACAGTTCAGAATTCAAAGTTATCTCAACAAAACCATGCCTAACTAATCTATTGACATGGGCTCATAAGTGCACCACAGCCAAATGTTCAGTGTAAAATATGGAAATAAATATAATTTTATTGCTATCTAAATTAATTCATTTTGAACACAGACAACGTCAAGTTTACAATGACATTGGATGTTAACCAAGTCTAACTGACCTAATTGACAGAAGCTCATAAGTGCACTACAGCCAAGTGTTCAGTGTAAAATATGGTAATAAATAGTTTTATTGCTATCAAATGCATTGAACGTCAAGTTCAGAATTCAAAATTATCTCAACAAAACCATGCCCAACTAACCTATTGACAGGGGCTCATAAGTGCACCACAGCCAAATGTTCAGTGTGAAATATGGAAATAAATATAATTTTATTGCCATCAAATGCATTGAACACAGACAACGTCAAGTTTACAATGACATTGAATGTCAAATAACAATGGATGTTAACTAAGTCCAACTAACATAATTGACAGAAGTTCATAAGTGCACCATAGCCAAATGTTCAGTGCAAAATATGGAAATAAGAATCAATAAAAACAATATGAAAACTTGCAGTACCCTTTATTATTAAAAACTTCAAAATATTTCAACGAGTAGTTTCGACCATAACATGTTTTCTACATTTCAACTTGAAAATGACCTAAGTTTTATGGTCGAAACTAGTTGAAATATTTTGAAGTTTTTAATAATAAAGGGTAATACAAGTTTTATTTTTTTTTTGTATTAATTTGTACAAAAGTAGCCCATATAATTGAAGTGTTTTAGGAAATAAGAATGGATATTAACCAAGTCTAACTAACCTAATTGACAGTGCACCACAGCCAGTGTAAAATATGAAAATATCAATGAATGCCAACTTACTCGTACATATTTTTGATTGCAGGTTCTGCAAAGCGCTGATTAAAATCAGAAACCGCCATAGCGATGTGGTGGTGACAATGGCTCAGGGAGTACTCGAACTCAAAGACTCCCATGAAATCGACAATCAGACCGAGAACAGCATTCAATATTTTCTCGATCGATTCTACATGTCTCGTATCAGCATCCGTATGTTGATCAACCAGCACAGTAAGTATTGCTATTCCATGAAATTCACAAAACATTGTAATGTAGATCTCTCGAATGATGTCAATAATTATTACTGTTTGATGGTCAACTGAATTATGGCTAATTCAACTAGAAATTGATTGTTAATTCAAATTCAAATTGAGTTTTATCATAGAGAAACAATAGCGTAAGTAGATATCCCATGGTATAGGGAATTTATGTCGCATTTTTTACTGTTATCTCAAGCCGATTACTGTCGATTATTGTCAATTTTCACTGTTTTGTTGGGGTGATAGTGTATGAACGGCACAATTTGATTGATTGATTGATTGATTGAGTACTTTATTTATGTAGATGTTGTACTTTATTTATGTCAATTTGAGAGACTACCAGCGTCACACAGCTGCATGGGAAAGAACTACGTGAACTATCGGCTTGGGATAACAGTAAATGTTGCGATATGAACGCCCTATACCATGGGATATCTACTAATGCTATCGTTTCTCTATGGTTTTATTCACAAAATCATTACAAATGCAGTACATGTATAAATAATATAAACACTTGTGAATTTTCCCCACATAGACAAGTCTCAATCGATTTTACATTTATTAATCGATTAACATTTATTGTGTTTTTTATCTTCCTCATGAATTTCTCAGCTGTAATGTCTGGTGGTGAAGTGAATTATTACTGGAAATTTTGTTTCAATTCAGTTGTATTTCAATAATTTCTTAACTATTATATCATATCCGCCCTTAAGTGGTTAACTAATGAAAGTGTTTATTGGTGGGCAGCCCCTGAAAGTTCCACCTCGTCTAAATATATAATTTAAGCCGTCAATGGATTTCACAAGTGTTATATATCAGCCGGACCGACAGTTTAACTTACCCATCCGAAAACATGGAAGTAACCTTGTGATCTGTGTTTGAACCCGGGACTTCAAAGCTGCTACGCAAGAACTTTATCCACTAAACCACGGATCCCTCCGTTGGGGCCATGATTTTTACTGAATTTGTGCTGAGAATTTTGTTTCAATTCGCATTATTGTTGATATTTATTGTGTTATTGTTGTTGATAGTAATTGTGTTAATAATTAGATTTTATCGGAGGAGATGTATTTAACTATTTATTCATTCATTCATTGTTTTACAAAGGTGACTTTCTAGAAGTATTTTAAGCCTAGGTGATCATGATGGGATGAATGATAATACAATGAAGGTAGAGTTATGAATGAATAAAAATTATAGGTTATGCTATCCACTTGAAATGATTTGAGTCCACTTTTCAGTCCAGAAATGAATAAACTAGAAATTTTGAATTTGATTTGATTAAAAACCGAATATAATAGAATGATTACATTCAATAAATTCTCAGAACTTGAAAACATTGAGTTGAGAAAAAATTTTGAACCAGAAAAAAATGTATTTTGTGTGTGCTATAATTAGACGCTATAAGCAATATTGATGTATTATTTCTCTGTAATAAAAATAAAAGACACTGATATTTTAAATACCACTATAAATAGATCTCAAAAAGGGAGTTTTTACAAATAAGAAATAAAGTAGCCCTGAATAAATACGTTTTCAGACCACTATATTTGTTTGAAAACACTTTACATCACACAACCATGTTTCATGTAGTGTTTTAAACAAATAAGGTGGTATTTATTTATTCATTTTTCACATTTAACAATACACACATTAAATACTTGATTAGGAAAGGATCAACAGGCCTAGCTTAAAACTGCTCCCTTTCCGAATTTTGATAGTAGTAAGCCAATGTCTAAAAGGTAGGTTAGATTGCTTCACTCAAGTATTGACAATATTTGTGTTTTTTTTTCTTTTATTAATTGTGTCAATGTTTTTGCCAGCTTTGCTGTTTGGTGGTGAATTGACCAACGACCGCCATCACCGCCATATTGGTTGCATTGATCCTCAATGCGATCTCGTCGCGGTCGTCAAGGATGCTTACGAGAATGCTCGTTTTCTCTGCGACCAATACTACTTGTGCTCGCCTGATCTCATCATAAATCAGCACAACGGTAAGCTTCGATTTTGTTTCTCTTTCAATTACTTTCACTCGAACTTTGCTTTTTTAATGAATGTCTTTGGGGTAACCATCCACTGGAACCGTGTTCGGCCGTTGGATCGAACGAATCTGCCGGCCTTTATTTCGGCCGAATATGGTCGTCCATTGGAGCCTCTTACATCAGTCTAGTTCAGTAGTTGGCTGGTTGCCAATTATTGAATTAACTACTATCATAGCCACCAAAATTTTGCATAAACAATGATTATATTGAGATTTTGAAATTTGAATAAACAAATATCCACTAAATTAGTTATTCATTACAATAATTTTACCTTCATAACCTATTTGTTCAGCAATCTTTGTCCACAGATTCTTTTGAACATCACGACGATGATATCTTTTGTCTCAATGGAACATGCTTTTGAACCAAACTATAAACTTTTCATTGTCCATAGTTACAACTTTATAAAACATAGGCTAATAACTTCAAAAAACAAAAACAAATGTGGCGTGCGTGACGAGCATGACAGTGCTCTCCAGTAGCGCTGCCACTATCAGGTTTTTAGGTTCCTGGGCCCTGCTACTTTTATAGGATAATATTATTAAATAAATAAGCAAATTCACCAACACAATCTCACTCTATTGAAAAAATCCCATAACAAACATCTATACTCTCTCTCTCTCTCTCTCTCTAAACATAATCACTCCTCAATCACATTACTAAAAACTACATCTCACTATCTCACGCACAACCTTCCTCTAGCGCATCTCGGAACGTTCTCCCCCTAGTTTCGCCTCTACGCGGTCATCACTCTCTCAGCTCACCGGTACAAAAGTCCAATTTGGTGGACTGAATGATGACTCCGCTAATCTAATAATTAATATCCTATGAGAGCGGGGTGTTTGAATTGTTACATAAACAAGACTGTGAAACAATTTTAGGTTAGGAACACTTTGTTGTATCAGCTCGACTTGTTAGTTCGGCCGGATAGAGCCGGAAAATCCCTTTCAATTCGGATCGAAAAATTGATCGGCCGGAGACGGTCGTGCACGGTCGTATGAACCGGTTTCAATGGACGATCTTGTATGGATGGAACATCTATTCCTTTCTTTGTTGGGGGATCGTTCGGTAGTTTTCGGCCGATGCTTGTTCGGACGAAAACGGTTCTAGTGGACAGCCCACCTTATTTTGTGAATGAAAGTGGTGTGACCGTGCATACGCCTCTGTGATTTGATACATTAAATTCAAGTTTACATTAAATACAGTAGGCATCCCGTAGCTTTGCCTCTGTGACTCTGAAACGGCATATTGGCAAGGTATGGTTCGCGGAGTAGTATTCACGGCGTTGCAAAAACATCAGCCTTCACATCATCAGTGTTCTCATGGAAGTCATCACACTGAGCAAATAGTAGAATGGTATGCTTTAATAAAACAAAATAAATCTTATAGCACCCTTTATTCTTTAAAATAGTTGAACAACTAGTTTGAAGTTTTTTAATGAATAAAGGGTGCTATAAGATTTATTTTGTTTTATTAATTCAAAAGCCCATGTCAATAAGTGTTTTATAAAATGGTATGCTTTAATTTTGTTCCTCTTCAATTACTTCTATTAAAACTCTGCGTTCCAAAGTATTTCAGCTTTGGGTAAAAAAGTGTACCACTGGTTCTTTTATGGAAGTGTTCACACTGAGCAACCAGTAGAATTGTATGCTTTAATTTTCAATTACTTCTATTAAAACTGTGTTCCAAAGTATTTCAGCTTTGGGTAAAAAAGTGTACCATTTGTTCTTATGGAATTGTTCACACTAAGGAACCAGTAGAATGTTATACTTTAATTTTCAATTACTTCTATTAAAACTCTGCGTTCCAAAGTATTTCAGCTTTGAGTAAAAAAGTGTATTATTCGTTCTCATGAGAGTTTTCACATTGGGCAAAAAGTGTATCATTGGTTCTTATGGAAATTAACTACTTCTATTGGAAGTAGTGTACACACTGAGCAGCCTGTAAAATGGTATGCTTCAATTTTGTTTCTTTTTAGTAACGTTCATTCAAACTCTGCGTTCCAACGAATCTCAAAATAACGAAAGATCGTTAGTTACATTTAAAATAGCCATAAATTTTTTTCGTGCAAAACGTATCTTGGTGTTCAATAATAAATCTTTTGTAAAGTGTACAATAATAAATCTTTTGTAAAGGCACAAGAGCACAACAGGCTTTAGCCTAAAACTTCTTCCTATTCCAAATTCTAAAGCAGTCCAAATACGTAGGTTGTGAGTTAAATTTATGATACTGTGACGAATCATCTGCTATTTTCCACACGTGTGGAAAATGTGTACTAGTTTGTTTACCAGTAATTATCAATATTTTCAGTTCAATATTTATATCACACTATTAAATTTCACTGATTCATTAAATCGTATTTGAAGTATCTTATATCATAGAAAATTATCTATCAATTAAATTTCCTGTAATACTAAATTATTCTTCAGTTTCACTTCCCATTAGGAACTGCTTGTTAATGATCACTTTTCAATACTTGAATCACGACATAGCAGTCTGATTTTTATGATTAAAATCTATTAGCTTCTACTTAGGTTTGTGGAGCGCCTTCCAGTGTTGGGAAAGGACACAGCGTCAGAAAGCGCTCCTCAAATGTCAATAGAAGTTAATAGCTTTTAATAATGAAAATCGGACTGCTATGTGGTAATTTAAGTATTGAAAACTAAATTATTGCAAATGAAAGAATTGATTTGAAAATATTATCATTCTAAATTAAAAATTTCTAGCTCTTGTATATATTTTTGGACATAAATTGAACTTTAAATTTCCTCAGTAAGAACATAACCTATTTTTTCGGACATTTTATTATTTATCAAAATTTGGGAACAGAATAGTTTTGGGCTATGCCTGTTGTTCTATCCCGATCACATCATATGATTTGTAATTGTATCAACAAATAAATGAATAAATAATTATTTTGCAGAATTGGAGCAGGGTGCGCCGATCCATATCGTGTATGTGCCTTCTCACCTGTACCATATGCTGTTCGAAATATTCAAGAATGCAATGAGGGCTGTCGTGGAGTATCACAGCCACAAGAATAGTGACAGCTACCCGCCGATCGAGGTGACTGTGGTTCGCGGCAAGGAGGACATTTGCGTCAAGGTCTCTTTTCATTTTTTAATAACATTTTTAGAACACAATATTGATGATTTAATCTGTGCAACATCAATTTTACCATTTGGTCGTTTGCACAGTAAAAGCTTAAACTGAAGTAAATCAGTTTTCAGCTGTGCTTTTAGAATTAAGTTGTTTCTTTGGTCCTTCAAAATTATTTCTAATATGTGAATATTTCCTTTTTTAATGATAATAATGTGAATTTTTTTTATGTTTGGGTTTGAAGCATACATTTAAAAATCGCTTTGTGAAAACAATTAAGAACTGAAAAATTTTTTTGAAGTGAACAACTACAAGACTTGACCTATTTCTGACTATGTGCAACCTTATCTAAATTTGGGAGAGGAATAGCACAAGGTTACCTTATTTTTTTCTTTATCATTTTTGATGATGTACTTGTTGTATGAGTTAATAAAGAATAAAGAATCAGTTGCTGACTTAAACTCAAAATGAACCACATAAACAATCGTGACTTGATACGGATTTAATCCAGTTTTAAATTAAATTTCGTTTGAACTGGCACTGTGCAAAAGGCACTTCGATTGTCGAAAAACACTACATTTAGAGCGTTACCTATAGAGGTAATTGAGTGATTTCCTTTAGAAGTAATTGGAAGATTATATTTAGAGGTAATTGAGAAGTTACATAATTTTACATTTTAGTGTTTTAAAGTGTCAGACTTTTAAAAGTGTATCTTTTTCAGTATAACTTGAATAAATCTATATGAAAATGAGTGATCAAGTTTTATTACTATAAATATCAGTGGACACTGAAAGTGATTCATTCTGTAAGCACTTTTGATATCGATGGTGTTTTACTAAAACCAGAATTGTCCTAGCATTAAATAGAGGAGTGCCTCCGAACTGCGAGTTTCAATTTGTCTAGTGTATGAAAATAACTTGAAAGGTTCTTCTGTTCAAATAAGTTGTAAAGGTAGAATGAAAGGCTAGGGAGGTTAGATTTAAACTTTTGTTAATACTGATTAGAAATTGTGTTGACAATTTTATATAATGAACACAAATAACGGAAAGTTGAAATACTCACACTTTTGAGATACTCAAGTGCGGTATATCCTTAAATAGTAGGGATCTGCTGATCTCTATCATTTTATACCTCTAAAGGTGCGTACAGATATACGCTCCGCGAACATGAGCAATTCACTTTTAATCAGCTGACTATATCTGTATTTCTACAGAAACGGTAAGATACAGATATAAAAAGCTTGGCATCAGCTGATTAAAAGTGAATTGCTCATGTTCGCGGCGCGTAAATGTGTACGCACCTTGACATGATCCAAAAAGAAGTATCATATTAATTTTATTTTAGTTGAATATCCTGTTTGTGATAATGAAATGTTAACTTTTACTGATATTTAATTTACTATATTTATAAAATTTCAATTTTCAGATGTCTGACCGTGGAGGAGGTATACCTCGTAGCCTCACCGATCAGCTGTTTCATTACATGTACAGCACTGCTCCTCAACCGTCCAAGTCTGATGCTCACACAGTTCCTCTTGCTGGTAATTCAAATAATTGGTTCATCCATTAATGATTCAGTTTTCAATTTCTCAAACTGTTCATTTTTATATTTTAGAAAACGTGCATCTAAAAATCCGACAATCTTTTTCTTCAACATCTTCATCTTCCCCTTCGTCTTCATCATCTTCATCTTCTTCTTTTCCTTCTCCTCTTTCTTCATCTCATCTTCTTCAAATTTTAGCCAAAATACTCTTTTTCACAAAATTATTCAGTCAATGGTTATTGAGATATTACAATAATTATTAGAATATTCCATGAAATCTACAGAATTGTGTACATTTAAAATTAAAAAAGTATCTCAACAACCATTGAAAATGTGAACTTGTAACCAGTTGCATTGGACTTCAGATAAAATGTTACAATTATTATTATTATTATTATTAGCGTATGGCTTTGAATGGTGGGGAGACCCAAGAGTAGTTCCACCTCGCCGTATATAGTCCAAAGTTCCCTAATGGGAAACCGGACACTAAGGTTATAGTGAGCACAATACTTTAAATTTACACTTTTCACTTCGGAATAAAGTTCATTTTGATGTTGAAAATATTACAATGTTTGACCATTTGGTGTCACCAAACAATTCAACCAATGGTTATTACAATATTTTATATTATTATTACAATAATAATTATAGTGAACTCACTGATGCTCACTCTCAGCTCAAATTTGTAAATTTCAAATTACAAACTGTTCATTTCTTCAGGCAAAAAGACTTGGCCAACTTGCACTTTTGACTAGTAATAGAAAAAGCAATAGTATTATTCCATAAATGATTTTCATACCTATCCCTAGCGTCTTATTTTATTCCAATGGCCGTTTCCACTGACGATTCTGAGATGACACCCGATTGTCGGGAGGGGGAAAACAGCCAATCAGATGACATTTTGAGTTTCTGTCGTCGCAAAAACTTTGTTTGTGAAACCGGTCATCCGTCTACTTTGGTCATAGCTGATGTTTAATTCAAAGTTAATTGAAATATTTGCTGATATTTATTTAATAACCCGATTTAATTCAAAGTTTATTGAAATATTTTAAATCAGTGGTTAATCATATCTTATATTTTTTTCTTTATTTTGCATAAGTTCCACAACATCAATAATAATATTAATAAATGGTTACTTATCAATGTATCAGTATAAATTGAAACTTATAGGTGTATCAGTATAAATAGAAGTATAATCGTATTTCGAATTTCAGGATACGGATACGGGCTACCGATATCTCGGCTGTATGCTCGCTACTTCCATGGAGAGCTGAGCCTCTTGTCGTGCGATGGATATGGTACTGATACCATAATCTACATGAAGGTAAGTACAAGTTAATCAATACTTAGATATTATCTGGATATTTTTCAATTATTATTAATCCATAAATTCTAGTCCTTTATTCGGATATTTTTCGTCTCAGTTGAAATGCACTAATGTAATACAGGATCCATAATAAGAAATTGAGTGTTAAATACTATAGTGAGGTCCACGTTATAATGGCAGTGTTTGATTAGCAATGGTAATCATATCCTTGTCTATCATTCAACAAAGCGGATAGCGCTATCTCTTTCTCGCTTTGCTCTGTTGCTAGATCGCTTTCAACAATTTAGAATTAATAATCAATTGACAAAATATTTCATCTTAATTATGAAATTATTTAAAAATATAATTTCTTGGTTACTTTTTTGTGTAGTTGAGAAGTTGATATTGTGGTAATTATTCATATTGAATGAAAAAGACTAAGAAATTGTCAAAAACTACAGATTTAAATCTAAAAAAGAGTAAGAAATTGTCAAAAACTACAGATTTAAATCTGAAAAAGACTAAGAAATTGTCAAAAACTACAGATTTGAATCTGAAAAAGACTAAGAAATTGTTAAAAACTACAGATTTAAATCTGAAAAAGACTATGAAATTGTCAAATCTACAGATTTAAATCTGAAAAAGACTAAGAAATTGTTAAAAACTACAGATTTAAATCTGTGGTTTTTGACAATTTCTTAGTCTTTTTTATTCAATTTCTTGGTTAATAAAATATGATTGATTATTTGAAACGTGAATGAACAATTAATAAAAACAATATAAAAACTTGTAGTAGCCTTTATTATTAAAAACTTTAAAATATTTCAACGACTAGTTTCGACCCTAACTTAGGTCATTTTCAAGTTGAAATGTATAAAATAAAAGTTTATATTGTTTATAGTCTACAAGTTTTTTATATTGTTTTTATTAATTTGTACTAAAGTAGCCCATATAAGTGAAGTGTTTTTATCAATAAACCTGTATCAGCTACCATCTATAGAAGGCATTGACTAGACAGAGGATCGGCAACGTTGTTCTTCTATTTTTCTCCACTGCAATTATAACTTGGACCTCACTATAGTATCCTATTTTTACTCCATACAAATACAAATACAAGTATTCTATTTCACCTCTTTTTTTTAAATAATTTCATTTTGATAATCATTAACAGCTGAACTGACAGTAACAGAGACGCTTCAAACTGCATTTTATACAAACTGTAAAAACAGACATTTCCCGATGATTTATATCTTAAATGAATCTAATATATACTTTGTATCTTATGATTACAACGAATCATGTATTATAATGCTCGGTATCCTAAACATTTATTTCTCGGTCGTATATATACAATATACTACTAGCATAATAGACTATTTCCCAGCATGGTACGTTCTATAATAGAATAAGAATATAGAAATAAACTTGAATTGTAAAAACACTTTTGGAGTGAAAATGCACTTACTTTGGTAGTGACGATCGTTTCGACCTGTTGTTGGTTATCATCAGACCTTTTTTACAAAAGTGTTTTATAAAATTCAAGTTTAATTCTAACTGTGAAAAAGTATGGATATGCAACAGAATATAGAAACAGAAAGTTTGTCACCATGTTAAGAAGTTATGCCAGAATTTTAAACTGCTGCTAGCAAATTTGAAATGCTCTATCTGTTGGCGACTGTGTGTAACTTCTTGGACTTTCGCTTGAAAAATAAAATATGTTTGAACGTCGAGACTCTTATCACCACATAGCTCGAAGTAAAAGAACTACGTGGAGGATTGGATTGAAGTAACTTAACAGTCAAATCTGTGTATCCCATGAGTAATCTTTTAGATAGAGAGATATCTCTCTTGGTCCATGAGAATGTATAGAGATGCATAAGATCGCGTCAAAAAAGTAGACACCTACACAAATAATAGAGTCCAAGTTAATAAGTTATTGAATGATATAGTCAATAAGTTATAATGCATATATGGTTTCAGTGGTTGTAGAGCATTACAGGTCAATGCTGGATTCAGACAGTACCTTAGTATCTATGTTCTCTCTATGATTCTAAAAAAATTCAAGATAAGTTATTAAAATGAATGTACGTTGTTCAAAAATGTTAATTAGATTCTCAACTTCTAGGACGTTTTCTCTCAAAGGGCCAGTTGTACGTACGTCTGTTAAATATGGACATTAAAGTTGATTAACAAATCAGCATTAGTATTACGGATTCATTTCTTTTCCACAAAGATCGGTTGGTTTTTAATCCCGATTAAGTTTTCAAGATTTTAACGGTTTCACAATCCGGCAACACTGTAATTCAACCGACAGATGTTATTATTCTGAACAAATGGCACAAAATTGAGGTTATGTTGTTGAAGCGATGATCATTCATTAGGCATGCGTCATAAAAATGTGCTATCTGTCGCCAGTGTCAAGTGCTATCTGCAGACGAACCAGATCGAAAGCTAACCTCAAAAATCAGAATCTAATTTTGAATGCTAATATCATCTAAATACGCTTCTCTATTTTATTAACGGATAAAATTCATGCATATATTTAGCTCATACTTTGAATTTTGTAGTTTTTTTTTTGCCAAAAACTAATTGTAAGACGGCTATCAGTAGGTACCTAATCGACGTTAGTTGGATTTAATTCCCCTTTTGAATGGCCTGTACAACAAAAATGCATCGGTTAGCGCTAATCTCGATTAAAGTATAGCATTTTATCGTGATTAAACGTTAACCGACGTACACAACTGGGGGAAAGTGTTGTTTTTTCAAAAATGTTATTCTAGTTCTTAACTTTTGGAACTTTTTTGAACAGGCGCTGTCTAATGAAGCCAACGAACTTCTTCCGATCTTCAATAAGACTTCTTCGCGCTTCTACAAAACTACCATTCCGACCGGCGACTGGAGTCACAGCACTTCCATGAACCATCGCCACTTCACAAGCAGCTCTACCAATAGCGGCAAGACCCGTTCAGTCGGCGATGTCGCCTCTTAAGAACAATGTTCTTAACTTTGAAGTACCTTTTCTTTTCAAGGAAGCTCCTCATTTTCGTTCAGTTTGTTTTTCCTCATTTATCTTCTCTAAGCGTTTCATCTGTTAGTTAAACGATCTTAGACTTATTTGCAATATTTACTGATTAAGATGTTTCTCTATGCGTTCCAATGTTGAACGATCAATGGTGTTCTGAGTTTTTGTATAACGCTGTTTGCGTTTTCTATGTTTGTTGATGCTCTCTGCATTTTGTGACTCATTAAGAGTCACTTTTGTTTGTTTTCATATGTTTACCTACTATTAGTTACTTCAGGTAGTTGTTTACCTCCTTTGAATTTAACGTTCAGCATTAGCCAAAAACATTCCATGAGGAAATTACCTTGCAGTAAACATGGGCTAACTGCACATGGACTAACATGACAGCATTGGTTTAAATTGGTGGTGGTCCTTATTTGTAATAGTTTGCCTGGTATTATTCACAAATTATCTATTTTAACATTTCAATCGAATACTGCAATAATATTTCAACCCATGATTTTTATAAATAACTGACTCTCCGTATACGAAACTACGGTACGCTGTTGATATTCTAAACTTTTGAGAATCATGACGATTGATATTTAATTGATTGAGTTTTTAATTTTTCAAAATTGTTAATTCCATTTACTATCAACTCATTTCAAAATATCATTTTCAAAATTCAAATATTGATAATAAAGTAGATATCCCATCGATCGTTCCACACAGCTATTGCCTTACCTAAGTTGATAGTTATTAGTGTGATATTGAAAATTGAGATAACTAAAAGTTAACTATGTAAATGATAACAAACTTACCATGTTTGAAATACTGTAATTAGTTGTATAATGCGGCGGTGTGTGATTAGAATATGCTATTTTATGACAAAATGATCATTAAAATAACATTTCTATTTACCAGGCAAATGTAGAATACTATATATTCGTGATATCATATCTTCGAAAGACTGATTGGACCGTTAAATAATTATCATGTTCTGTTTTATATCAAATTTATTCAAGTTTTCATTGATAATATTGTTAATTTTATTACATGATGATCTTGGTCGTCAAGAGTTGATTTATGATGACATTTCGTGATGAATAGATTTATACTAGTTAAAGGTATAAAGTTTTTGTATCTTGATCCTTAGTAATTGTGATTTATTATGTAAAGGTACGTTCACTAAAGTACCTTTTTGTTTTGTATTCGTAAAGTTTAATTTCATTCAATTTGAAAAAATAAAAAGAGTTATTTTGAAATATAACTGGTATTGTTATTTTCTATAATGATTTTTTTTCAAATACTTTGTGTCTTATAAAAGTTCCATTCCCAATTCAAAACATCAAACTTGCCCCATTACTCACGCATAAGCCCGGAGAGCTTATATGGGCTTATCACCCTCATAAAACGAAATCAAACAATTGGATTCCTCTCATTATTATCATAGAGAAAGGAAAACATAAGAGGATATCTCATAGTATAGGGCGCTTATCCAAATATCACTGTTACGCCAAACCGATTATTGTCTAAAATCGTCCACCTCATACGAATATATATTAATCAAGCCTTAAATTATTTCGCTTGCAAATTATTGCATCGAAATTTAATTTTATTAATTGAAGAGACTTGAAATGTTGTTAAAAATCCACTTTATTTAAATAAAAATTAATATTTTACAGGAGCATGCTTTCGTGTGTGCTCACACATCATCAGCTGTAAGTTACAGTACAGTTGGGAAGTAGAAAGATTCCAACCTAATACAAAGAAAGCATGCTCCTGTAAAATGTCAATTTTTATTTAAATAAAGTGGATTTTTGACAACATTTCAAGTCTCTTCAATTATGGAAAAGTTCCACAACATTAATATTCACTCTACAAACTTGATTTTATTTTATTGTTTTGAAGCAGTTTTATTTGCCGAGATATTTGATGTGCATTACATATCCTGGTAGGATCAAGGATTGGAAGTAAATTTAGAAAATTTAAAGATAGAATAAGTTTATTTGGGTTTCATTTACAAAATTCAGCACAATTTAAATAGTAAGTAAAAAAATATTAATTAGAAATGCCTTGTCTTAAATATTTATGTACACGTGATGTGTACAAACAGTCCACCTTGTCAATCGTCTGACATTTAATTTGTCAAATAATGTACACACATTAATGCTTACGTATAGAAATCAAAATAAATATCCATATTTCCATTCTCGATTAAGCTTGTTACTTGACTGCTAACGCTTTTTGTTATACTCTCGCAACTCCAAATTCTCAACATTGATAAATCATTGTCCATATTTGCAATGTACTCCAGAGCGGAAAATGACACGTTATGGCAATGATCAAGGGTCAGGTGTGATAGTTTTCCAAGCTTATTCTCCTGAAAAAAATACATTTTGACATTTAAACATGTCGACGAAAGAAATAATCTCTACAATAATCAGTCAAGGAATAATGTTCATATTAGTACAGCTATGTTTATATTAGTATAGTTTTAGATTGGGTAACAGTGTTTTTTTCTTATTGTGGATGATGTCCACAGGAAATTTTAAAATGGATAGTGTCTAGGTAATTTGATGAGATGATCAAACTTCTATGCCTACCGGCGGGATACATTGCGCACACAACAGTAGACAGTGAACAGTGGAAAATATAATTCCCATAAGTTCTAATGGTATTATTCATATCAATCGGCCGGGCTGAGTAGGAATAGTCCAATTATAAATTGTATTTTCACTGTCACTGTTGTGTTCAAATCCAGCTTTAGTCATCTTGGCTAACCTGGCCGGCACGGCATCATTAGGCACAAGGCATTGGTCTACTTTGCATTACGATCTTTTCTACTGATTTCATACAGTTCAGTAATCTTTACAGTACATGACTTGTCATAGTTTCAAGTTTTTATTGGGCCTGTTGAACATAGAAGTTACATACAACCATGTCACAATTCACATTTAATAAACCTATAATAAATTGCACAGGTACAACAAATACAATAGACAATAATAAATAAAACAGATGAATTACATTGGAATCAAAGCAAATTTACAAGTAGATCAGATAATTTAGTGGTCTCCTGTACTTGGGTATTATTTTAAAAAGACAAAAAATCACATACAATTAAATTGACTATGGTGTTGTGATCAGCAGTAATGAATTCTTCCACTGAATAAAATGGATTCACAATCAACCAGGATCCAAGTACTTGGAGAAAACGTTTATTTGGCAAGGATCTAACATGAGTTGGTAGCAAGTTATGAAATTTGAAGCCTGTCACAGAGTAGCTCGACTTGGACTTCAAGTCTGCATCTTGGAATATATATATTATACTCTCACGGTTTCTTGTGAAGTGACTGTGAATGTCTATATTTTTTGGTAGCCTATCTTGTATCTGATGTACATCTTTCAAACATTGGTAAATGAAATCATTAAAAACTGATAGAATGCCATTTTAGGAAGAAGTGGCTTACAGTGATTGAGATAGCCCGACCCAGAAATCACCCGGGCCGCTCTCTTCTGAATTAACAGCACTTTAGAAGTACTAGATGCATAGTAAAGTATGTCAATTCTCTGATCAACAATTTTTTTCATATATTAGTGAGAATATACTCAATTTTTTATCATTTTATTTCGAATAATTTATTCATTAAATTACAATTCATCCCAGTTAAAATTACTTGTGATTGATAAAAGTTCCATATAGAACAGATAGCATAATATTAACTTTTCTCTATGATAGAGCTTCAACCGAAACCAGTTGTTCAATTTTTTATACATTCATTCAATAGTGAGCACAAAGCTTTTTTCTAGATTGCATTCATTTGAAAAAGTACAATGAAAAATATGCACGTACAACTTATTTAGTTTGTACTGCGGACTGTGAAATTCGTTATAAATAACTGAATATTAATTTATGGTCTGCACCATATAAGAATTAAGAATCAGTACTTTGTCTGCTGTAACTGATACACCAAGTACGATAGTTGACAATAATAAATTTAAGACTGAAATTTACGTCACGTAATACAATACTATCAACATTTGATAGACTGATACAAGGTAAGTAAATAGATATGAGGTAAGTGAATACATTACGGCTGTTCGGTACACTTTTTTATTATTTAAATTGGATAATCTTTTTCAATATAATTGTTAAGATCATTATAAGAGTGAGTGAGTGAGAAAAAGTGGCAACTGAATTTTTTAAGTGGTCTAATAAGCGAGTTATGGTTTGTTGAAGTGCTAATAAACTCCGTTTTCTTTCCAGATCATAAACGGTTTCGACTATATTATTAGAACTTCTCTTGAAAATTAAAAAAATGTATCTTTCCAAACTAAAACATTTTATTCCCCATATCGTTCATAAATAAAAAAGTAACATTTTTGTAAATTCGATAACTTGTTTATATACAAATGATATACTGAATGTATTTAAAAAAACCTCCAATCAAAAATTCGAAACCGTTTATGATCTGGAAAGAAAACGGAGTTTAGCACTTCAACAACCCATAACTCGCTTATTAGACCACTTGAAAATTGGAGTTGCCACTTTTTCTCACTCACTCACTCTTATAATGATCTTAACAATATTGAAAAAGATTATCCAATTTATATACAAATAAAAAGGTGTACCGACAGCCTTAAGTAGGCGTGAATAAGATATGGATCGAATGTGACAGTGCTAGTTAATACATTCAAATCCACTGAAAAATCTTGAAAAAACTTACTTGAAGAATCTCAAACAGAAGTTTGTCTGTGAGGACCCCACAACCTTTCAGTAGCAAATTTTTCATGTTTGGACTGAACTCTATCATTTGCCTTATCAAGTTAGCATGGAGATCTGCATCGGTATCAGCCCATAGCTCCATTGCCTCTAGCTTATTGAAGTAGTCGGGACACAGGGGTCCCAACTCGTATGTTGCTACACTCGAAAATGCTATGTTGTGAATAACAGGACATGCTTTCCCAATGTCTAAAATCAAACAAAATTTTGCAATAAATGATCCATAATTAGTTATTATTATCATGGTATTCGTTTTCGTTATACTAGCCCATATAAATTTGTCAGTTTATCTTTCGATGTAATTCACCACTTGATAAACTGATCCATGATAACTGAATCCCGTTCTTTTTCTTCTAACAACTTTTTCGTTTTCTTGATTAAGTTTTTTTTCAATATTTAGTCTTATTTATGATCATTTCTTTCCAACTTTCTCATCTTCTTTTAAGCAATTTTTTCTGTTTCCTTAATCAAGTTTTATCTTAAATTTTAATATCGCGTTCTTATTTCTAAAACGGCTTTTTCTCTAAGCAACTTTTTTTCTGTTTCTTTTTCTAGTTTTGTTTTACTTCTCAATTTTAAGTTCTCAATAATTATTTCTAAATAATTTGTGTCATACTTTTTGTGTAAATGAGGTTTGTTTTGGTGTTTAGCTGTAAACCTCGTTGTACTTTTTTCATGTAATGTTTTCTCAATAAATAAATAAAATAACAAAAACCAAATTGACATTAATAAAATCGTGGGTAAAACAAAACTATTATTTTGAAATTGAGAATTGATTTGGCTGAATCACCAATTTTTTTTGGCAATATCAATTGTGTAAAAATTATTAAAAGTCGACAACTTTTATATTATTTTTCTGTGCATCTATATTTTGTTTAACAAGTACTTGGATTATTGATAAAATTCAACATTCATAGATTATCATCCATCAACAGAAATGAATTGTATCATTTGTACGGCTGTTATGAGATTAAAAATGTATTTCTTATTTTTAGAACTCGTGGCTGGAGCTCAAGGCTTCTTTTTCCAGTCACGCCAAAAACTATTGTAATTTAATTATTATTTTATTTGTAAAAATATTTTTTGTATTTGGCAATTGATTCATTATTCATTCATTCAGATTAATAATCCATAAGTAAAAATTGAAATGTTGATTTTTACTAGTATCAACCACTGTGGTTCGTGAATCCTTAATGATAATAATCTATAATATGAATAATATAATATTTAATCTATAACAATAATCATCGCTAATAACTGATCCATGATAACTGAATGGTACCATTACCATTACATACCATAATTCATTAGTCAAAATTAAAATTTCGTTTTTTAAATGATTGTGATTTTTTGTATTTTGATTTCTTTTATGTATATTGTGTTGAATTGAATAAATTTGTTGATTGATGATATTAGTGTCAACCACTGTGGGTCGTGAATACACATGAGCTAGCCCATATTCACTACTTCTTATTTTATCGTGAATGATGCCCTCATGAGCTTTCTGCTTGATAAGATGATCAAACGTCCATGCCTACCGGCGGGATTCGAGCTTACGACCAGCTAGCGCTAGGAAACTGAAGTGTGTGCAATGCCTCGTCGTCTTGGCTATCCTGGCCGCATTCATATTACTTGTCTGTTTTGATATAGTGGGGCTCAATTTTTAAATCAATATAATACTGAAATTTGGTATCGTTTTCACTTGTTATCTACGTGATTCTAATTCTCCCGTAGTGTTCCAGTAATTGAGTGAATAATAATTATCATTAAGCTAATTTATTATCATCACTATCATTATTAACTTGCTTAAAAATTTGCTTCATGGAGTACCACTCAAATATTTATTACCTTTATTTATGAATTCTCCACATACTTCTTGCATTGCATATTATGAATGTCTGATTTTGTTATTGATGATTATTGTGTAATGTAATTATAGTGATTTGAGATATTTCATAATAAAATTTGAAGAGATAATCTCTAGATCCAAGTATCCCCTACAAAACCAGGTTAACTCTCACCTGCTGACTTTCTTCTGGGATATGGTACCAATAATATGATATCTATAGGAAAATACATTATTTTTTATTCATGATTATTCAAATTTTAATCAGTTGCTGGAAATGTGCTATCTAAGTATCTTGAACTTATAAATATAAATTCAAATGACTATGCCAGTAGACTATATAATTAAATAGGATTTAATATATTCAAATTGATTGAGATGAATTGAAGAATTGGATCAAAAGTATTTAACGATCTACGATATTAATTCATTTTCTTAACTAAACCAGTTATCAACAGTTGTATAATCACAAATGCAAAGTATCAATATAATAGAAATTATCAAAATAATTTTTCTTGTGGAATTAAATTTTTCTTATTGGGTTCATGGATTAGTATGAAATTAATACCGTAATAAGCAAATTAAGGATGAAGATGAAAGCCTTTTTTCACTAAAAATGTGATTGATAATTTATTAATTAATCAATGAATAATGATCGTTTTTCTATTCATAAATTAATAACAATTTTTGAAACGTAAAACCGTAAACGGACATTCAAACAAATAATTATAATGTGGAAAATCTTACCAGGTATATTGATATTTGTGAAATTTGTCAGAATTAAACTGTGAAGCTGATGACCACACACAGTCAATAGTGGAAGAACTCCTACATCAAAATCCAGTGTTAAACCATCGCAGTTGGTCAGTGATAGGGTAGTCAGTTTGTCCAAAACCATCAACTGAAAAAAAATATTTCAAATTTAATGACATAATAATCAATAAAAGATACATAAATATTCAATAAAAGATACATCAATACTCAAAATCAACGTTCAATAACATCGGAAGAATCTTTTCTCATTCATAAGTTAGAGCAGAAGTTATAGACATACATCAACTAACGATCCTTCAACTACAGACCTCTACAGTTAGAATTCATAACTGTTTGCACTTCGACCAATCAGAGATCACCTACGTTATCGACCAATCGGGAGAAAGTAGACGAAGCTTGAAGGTGTATTTGTGGGCGTGGTCTCAATCTGGATCTCGTCCGTGATTAGTCCTCATTCTTGACTCTGCTCATAATCATTACATCCTCTAGCATACTTTTGTACATCGATCTATAGTCCCTTGAGTAATAACATACGAATGGATTTGAAAAATCCTGCATCAATGGATATCAAGGGAAGAAATAGAATAAAATAATTAAAAAACATAATACATTTTAAATAGTAAATTCATGTAATACAGTGTTATGTGAATTTGCCAGAATATTCATTGCAAGAATAAAATTGAATGAATTGCGTAAAATAGTTGGATTTTTGATATTATCGAATCAAAAATAGTTTGTAATTCAACAATAATTGTGAAATTACGTTAGGCTCAAATTTCCTATAAAATAAGCTAAATTTCTATCATTGTTGGATGAAAGCTTGGTCTTTTCCTCTTGTTCCTTGAAAATTATTTCAAATTTCTTGCTTAAAAAATAACTGGTATTAGTATACTACTGTATTCACTCATATCCAACTTGAAAATATAAATTTTTATAATGATCCAATGTAATCTTGTGTATTTTCCCCAATATTTTTGCATAATAAATCACAGTACTTGAAAACTTGAAGCATTTCCTATTGATTTTTTCCATTCATCTGGAATCCATAAGACAATGTACCCTATGAGAAGAAAAATTGTGAGCATTATTTCTCTATGACCAACTGATGTAACCCACATACATATAAACAAAAATTAGAAATTCAAGTACCCTTTTAAAATTGTTCAATCATGACATCTTTCGGTTATATAATTTTAAAAGGTTACCTGGATTTCTAATTTTTATTTATATCTAAGAGTAGCCCTGAAGAAAAAATCTGGTGTGGTACACTCACACAACTTTACTTGCTCATTGATCTATAAGCCTCATTCTTAAACGAGGATAATTTAGGGGAATAACATTATGCCGATTGGCGGCTAAATAATTAAAACTACGATTATACTATTGTTATTGTGTTCAGAGTACATTTTCCTTTGTTTGAATTATGAAATTTGAGGATTTTTTGAAAGTTGTCAAAACAGCTGTTCTACAAATAAAATATCGACATGTGTTCTTTTGAATAAACTGCTCTACCTACCTACCTCACGCACGAGAAGGAGGTTACAAAGTAAATTTCTCAGGGATGGGGAGGACCCCCTGTTAGATTCTCAGGGAGGAGACTCATTCCAGTTAATAGAGCTGATATATAACTATACAGGGTATCAATTTGAAAAAAATCGGTCAAGTCATTTTCGAGAAAATCGTGATAGAAATTTAACAAAATTCATTCTTCTCAGGAATATTACGGAGCTCCTGCAATTTTCCCAGAAATGAGACTCATGTCAGTTGATAGGACTCATGAACAGCTATTCATGGTGAAATTTGAAGAAAATCATTAGCACCGTTTTCGAGAAAACCGTGATAAACATGGTTTTTTAGCCATTATCCGCCATTTTTACCGCCATTTTGAATTGAATTTTATTGAATTCCCTATTGTCGGATCCTCATGGTATAAGGACCTTAAGTTAAAAATTTCAAGTCAATCGGTTAATTAGGAATGGAGTTATCGTGTTCACAGACACACACCCACACACACACACACACACAGACCAACACCCAAAAATCATGTTTTTGGATTAAGGGGACCTTGAAACGTATAGAAATTCGGAAATTAGGCTACCTTAAATTTTTTGGAAAGCAATACTTTCCTTACCTATGGTAATAGGGCAAGGAAAGTAAAAAGATACCCACATACATACAGTATTATGGTGAACCGGTACCATGCACGGAAGAATATTAAGCCTACCAGTGTTTTTGAATTATTGTTTTGGAATTGAATACAATAATATTGGTATAGTTGAAATAGGATGTGATGGTATACATATTATAAATCTTGGAAGAAATTTATTGTTTGATCCGGAGTCTTAATAAATCACTAGAATTCATAAAAAAATCCTTATATGAAATTTGAACTTTATAGCATCTCAAGAATACAAAAAATAAAATCTATGTATGATAAATGATCAATCCTGAGCTTGATTGAATATCAAGAATTCATGAAAAGATTATAAAATGTTTCTCACCTTGTATAAATCTTCGTTCTTGATCCAAGCATTGGTTATGGAAACAGAGGTGGCATCTGGACATTGCCTTACTGCCGCTTGCAAAGAGTCAGTCCTTATAATATCTGTGATGGAAATAAGTGTTTTTAATCGCATTTTGTTGGGGATGGGAATGGGTCTTGAAGACATTCTAACCCCTCCTCTGGACAGTAGACGTTGCTCAAGCTCTATTGTCCAATGATTGACGATATCTAAAGCCTGAAAAAAATATAAAAATTATATTATAGATTCAGCTGTTCTATTAGCTTTTTTATCACGTACCCCCTGTGCTCCCCCCCTGTGTATGTCTTTTTGCTATTTATATTTGGTCATATTTGAAGCTGAAAACCTCATGTAATCTTGAATGTTTGTTTATCTCATGCCTCATGCGTTTCTAGTTTGAATTTCTGGATGTAGATATATTCGAATGAATACATGCTGATTTGAAGAAAAATAGGAACTTTTTGATAGGAGTCGTTTGTTTTCAATTTGATGTCTTTTGATAAGGGATGATCACTGAATTCAATAGATCCAATAGGGGAAGATCACTGGATTCAATAAACTGAGAAAAATATGATCAACAAAAAATACGGTCAGCTACTTTACTGGAATGGTAGAATCAATGTGTAGAAAGCTGCAATCCAATCAAAAAACACTCGACAGAAAACAAACTTTAAAAATTTTCAACTGAATCAACTTCAGTTTGAGAAATAGCCTATACCTACATTCTCTTGTCTCAAAAATATTATCATAGTTGAATTCACACAGACTGCATCTTGAGATGTTAGTAGAGCAGCTGCAATCCAATAAAAAAAAACGCTTGTGGTAGAATAAAGAAAACAGTGTGATGATGACCAACAACAGGTCGAAACGATCGTCACTACCAATGTAAGTGCATTTTCACTCCATAAGTGTTTTTTTTTTTTTAAATTCAAGTTTAATTTTAATAGTGAAAAAGTATGGATATGCAACAGAGATAAAAAACACCTTCAAGAGTTTGAGTATGAATGTTTCAGTTTGAGCAGTAGTATTTCACCTCAAGTGTAGAAATTTAGTAAAACAGTTTTAAATCCAATCAAAAAACACTGGAAATTAACCGTCAAGGATTTGAATTATAATTGCCATACGTTTAGTTTGATGAGTACCTATTCTCTCACCTCCAGAATATTGTCATAGTCAATTTGCCATAGGCTAGATTGCGTAGAAATTTCAGTAGAACAGCTAGTATCAAATGGGAAAAAACGCTTGGGATAAACCTTCAAGGTATATTGGTATAAGGTCCTTCAAGGATTATAATTCGAATTATTCCTGGTTTTCGGAGTATTCTCTCACCTCAAAAATGTTATCATAATCGAATTCACAAAGATTGGGTAGAAATCTGAGTAGCACCGCCGCACCCGCAGATGAGATCCAAGTTTCTGTTATAACAATTCGTGACAGTTTTTGACATTGGGGATTGCCACTCTCTGAAACCGACAGTTGAACGAGTCCACGGTCTGTAACTGGTGTTCCAGATATGTTCAGGTCTAGCAAGTCTGTGCAGTTTTTGCCAATCACTCCCAGAACCTGAAAATAAAATGTTAACATTTTGTTGTATACGATTTGATATTGTGGAATTTTTCCATAATATAGAAAACCTGATTGTATCGTCATTTCCACTGTAGGTAAAATTCTAAATAAAGCTGGATACCCACGTATCAGTGTCAGCGAAATTGACCGGCATAGTGTGAAAATATAATTTCCATGATTGAACTATTCCGACTCAGCCTGACCGAGCGAGTATGAATTGTCCGGGTGTATTTCGATTAGCCCAGGTGTTCGATTATCCCAGGTGCTCGATTAGTCCAGGTGTTCGATTAACCCAGGTCGGACTTTCCCGATAAGACCAGGACCTGGTATAATCGAACTACTGGGTTACAGAATGCTTCGATTAACCCAGTAGTTCGATTATACCAGATCATCTAAAGGATACCTGGTCTAATCGATACACAAGACCTGGTATAATCGAGACGTGGGCTAAACGAGACGGAATGTTTTGATTAGCCCAGTAGTTCGATTGTACCAGGTGTCATATATACTGTAATGGCAAAAGCACGAGCTGATATATATGTAAAGTACAGTCGGTAGCTAAGCTACCATAAAAATAGGACCCACCCGGCTGAAGTGTATATCTTTATTGTCAATACCTTTTCTAAAACTGAATATTCATGATTTTTTTTGAATATTGGCTCACTCAACAAATGATATTTTGTGATTCGAACAATCCAAAAAACATGTATTTCGTACTTTCATTCACCGACATTGGTAATGAAAAGGTATGCATGAAAGAGAGCCTTGCGAGAAAGTACCATTTTACAAGGAACCGAATGTACCTGGAGCAATCTACACACTTGACTATACAAAATTCTACAACCTGGTGTAATCGCACACCTCGACTAATCGGAATATACGTCGGAAGCCAATGTCTCGATTAGACCAGGTCATGTGTCTCGATTAAACCAGGTCATGTGTCTCGATTATACCAGGGCTTGTGTCTCGATTATACCAGGGCTTGTGTCTCGATTAGACCAGGTTTCGTTTATACCACCTGGTACAATCGAACTACTGGGTTAACCGAAGCATTCCATCTCGATTAACCCAATAGTTCGATTTTACCAAGTTTTCAGCTTCATTGTAGAATAGGACCTGGTATAATCGAAACCTGGTCTAATCGAGACACTCCCAATATTGTCCCATTAGTACTCAACGGAATTATATTCACTGCACCGGTAACTTTCAGTGACACTGATAATTGGGAATGCAGCTTCGAATTGACAAACAATCAGTGTTTCTCAATAATCACATCAGACATCATCGTGATTTCAATCATGATATTGGAATTAATTATTATAAAAATGTTCGTTATTGCATGGCCTACAACATTAAAGCTAGGCTACAACTGTACTGTTACATCATAAGTATGGCAAGTGCTGTACTTCTGAACTAATACTAGTATGGATAATAGATGATTCTTTTAAATTTTGAGATACTATTGATAAGCCTACAATCCTATGTAGGCTATAATACCTGTGCAATATCGGAGTTTTAGGTTGAGGTAGGGGACCTCATCATCACACATTACATCACACTGTAAGACATACACTTTATTTTCATGTACATCCTATTATATTAAGCAAGCGATTTCTGTACTGTATATATATTTTTTATATCTGGTTATTTTCATATCTGGTTATCTGGTTATTTATATGGTTATTTATGTCCAACGGATCTCTAAAATGACTACCGGTACTGTCGAACGATTTTCACGAAATTTGGAACATAGTAGGTTTATGATATCAAAATTCGATTGCACTAGGTCTCATCCCTGGAAAATTCTCTGAAGGACATAAAAATGATAATAATTATTCATCCTTGGAAAAACAGATGATAATTTCGACGTCTGTCGATAACAGAAAACGCGTGTGCCTGTGTGGGAGATGAGCTGTATAATCAATCAGCTTACCGTATCTCACAAGAAATATGATCTATAAATTTTAATATCCTTGATCAAAATAATCTGATTTGTTGACATGATATGGTATATCATTCTAAATTAGAGTATATCATAGTTTTCAAAGTTATCATTATTTTACAGTTTTAAGTATTTAATGAGTGTTATTTTGTTATTCAATTTGGTTTGCAAACAATATAAATTAGAACTTTTCTGTTTTCAAATGTTTGGACTGAAAAATTGACCTGAACTCAAGTGTATGGAACCTAACCTACTTTTGGAATATTTATAGTGTATAAATCAAAATTCGGGGAAGAAACAGTTTTGGGCTGAGCTTGTTAGTGCTTCCCCAATCATTTTAAAGAATTGTGTTTTGTTTATCAATAAATAAATAACGAGCTAAGCTCGGTGCCCCGATATTATGATATTAAACGAGGTATTTCTGTTTATATGTCTGTATGTCAACGGATCTCGAAAACGGCTCTAACGATTCTCACGAAACAAAGTGGGTTTATGATATAAAAATTCGATTGCACTAGGTCTCATCCCTAGGATAACTCGCTGAAGGACATTAAAAGGATAACTCATTCTTGGATAAACAGCTGAAAATTTTTTCGTCTGTCGATAATGGAAGTGACTGAGCGAGTGCGTGTGTGGGAGTGAGACATATTTATGCCTCAGCTGTTGAACTATTGCATTCAATTCGCTGATCTCACGAGAAATATCTGACAAGAAATTAATCGACATGATCAACATATGGTCCCTGAAAAGAAATTGTTTAATTCAAAAAGTCCAAAATAGTAGCTAGATGCTATTAGTGTAGAATAGTACATTGTATATTAACAAATATTGTAGCAAACATAGTATATCTTTCTAAATTATTATTATTATTATTTATTTATCATTTACAATCAACTTAAGGACAAAGAAACAGACTACAGTCCAAAACTTCTTTTCATCCCAATTTCATTCCCAATCTTTCTAAATTATTATTATTTATTTATCATTTACAATCAACTTAAGGACAAAGAAACAGACTACAGTCCAAAACTTCTTTTCATCCCAATTTCATAAAGTAAATTGTCTAAATAACGGTTATGTGCGACTTTCCAATTCTTCACTAATTTCCACATTGAAACAAAACACAAACACTTGAAACAATTAATTTTGAATTTAGAAAGATTAAGATCCGAGTTGAAAACAAAATTCCTTCTACTTAAGCTAAGGTTGTCTAAGAAGATGACAAGTTTTTAAAAACAAATTTTATTCACCGAATCGTCGGACATAACCCCGACGTTCAGAGTTGAAGAATGAAAACGGACTAAGCACGGCGCGCAGGCCGCTAATTGGTTTTATTGAATACTAATGCTGACTAAGCTCTCTACTACTAGCACACCTATAACTCCTCCACCCCAAAATTTTTCATCGTCCTCGATGATTGGACTTAAAGTTCATAATTTGGGTATAGCATACACTAAAGTTGGGGGTTGTTGTGGAGTATTTAACAATGATACATTTCTAGGCTTCGAAGCATGACTACGATATAAAAAGACTATAAAAACCAATACAAAAATAGAAATAGCAACTAACAAATACATTATATTCTCACTAGCAATTTTTCCTCTGTGGGAAAGTGTGATATTTACAAAGTCAGATTTATGGATAATTGAATAATGAATTTTCGAATTGGAACAAAACTCTATACTATCTAATAATGCATTTACTTTGATCTCCATTAACTCTAGATTCAAATTGATTAAAGATATAGTTAAAATTTGATTCAATACAGTTGCTTGTGAATGAGTCACATTCTTAATCAAATCATTATTACTATTAATCCTATTCAAATCGTAATTAAACTTATCAACTAGATTATTATTTACAACAATATTCTTCTTTTCATTTTCAATAAGGATCTTCTCATTCTCTTCTAATTGGTTAATAATTTGATCATAATTCTTTTTATCATCTGCATCTAAGTTACCAGTAAACCAGGAGATAGCTTTCCCTAATCCATTAAACAGTCCTCTCTTTTTGCGAGATGAAGGATATGAAGGAAACAATAAACTTAATTTTTCGAAAAGATTGTCACGCATTTGCATGAAGGGAATCATAAGTTTTTTCAATGATGGTGATATATTTTGCAACTTGTCGATAGAATCTGATAAATCCTTAATTTCTATCTTAATGCTACTTATATTAGAATAATGTAAGAATGTCAATGTCTCGTTTATGTACATATGTCGTTCAATTTGTACTGGTATGAGTCCGGCTGTGTTAGTCAAGTCCACTAGCTCGTACGCTTGTACCAGGGGTTGGTAATGGAGGATTAGAGCCAGAAGCAGTATTATCTGTAACAATACGTTTCTTTTTCACTTTCCTATTTCGTTTCAATCTATTGGGATGAAGTTTCAAAGTTCTTTTCTTAGATTGATACGTATTTTCACCTATCTTTTTTGCTTCAAAGTATTTTGGGAGATATTTCTTGTTCTGAATACTTCTCACATATCTTACGTCATCTGAATAATTTGGGGGTTCTTCACGATTTTTGTTAAGTTTCTCTGTTCTCTTTTCTTTCTCATGATCAGTTTTCTTTTTGATAATATCACGGAAAGTTTCCAACTCTTGGAAATATCTGTCAGCTAATTCTTCAGTAATTTGCACTGGAGTTTTATCCAAGGTATTGAAATGTTTGAATTTGCCGAAAGTTAATTCTAGTGGGGTCATTTGGTGAGTCGAATTCAAAGAGTTGTTGTATGTGATAATAGCAAGATCTAGTTTCTCTTTGAAAGATGCTTGTGGCATTTCAGTTCCAATTCCAGTGAGCAATTCGACCAGAGTGGAATGCGCACGTTCTATCGAACCTTGGCTATCTGGATGTCCAGATGAAGCGTAATGGGGTGTTATCTCATATAATGCTAAAAATTGTCTCACAAGAGCATTATCAATTCCTTTCCTCCATCCATACACATTGTGTCGGGGATTGGATATTTTGAAATGTAATCTTTCAGCGCTTTCGTTATGGCAGGGCCATTAACATTATCAATCACAAAAGCTTGGAAGAATTTAGAAAATAAGTCAATCGTGGTCATCACTTTATGGGATTCGAACGAAAATACGTCTACTTGAATTTTCTCGAAAGGTCGCATTGGGGTAGGTGTTACTTGATACTGAATTTTAACAGGTCTTCGGTCGTATTTTGTGCGTAGACATGTTGGGCAATTATTTACATAATTCGTTACATCACTATGCATATTGGGCCAATAGTAATTACGTCTCAATTTCAAATAGTTTTCGTTTATTCCACGATGGAATGTTTTACCTTCATGATAAGATGAAACGAGTTCTTTCTGTTCTTCCACATCGGTTACATCTGATAATTTTATCTTATAAATTTTGAATTTCGTAGTTTGACTTGCCTCTTTCAGTTTTTCAATCAAAAATAGAGAATGCTTTCCGCAATGGGCTCGAATTTCTTGTTAGGACTTTCGAAAACAATACCGTAGGTGAGATCTGGTTGGAAATAAGTTTTCAACTTCTCTAAGTTATTTGAAATATCATTTTTCGAAGAGACAGTGATGTTGACTCTGTTCTTATTGAACACTTTCATGAAATGAATTCCAAATTTTCCACGTTTTAGAACAATTTGATATTTCTCTTTGTTGATAGGAGAACTGTCGCCTACTATAGCGGCTCGGTCATCAGATGATTCTTGTGAATGAATCGTGACTAAAGAGTCATTGTCGTTTTCCATTTCATTGTTTTGATCTGGAGGCACGTTCAGGTTTTGATTTGGAAATAAATCTGCTAGTACTTGATCTAGGTCAACATCAGTTTCATTCATTAATTCATCCATTGGTATTTCAAGAGAATTTGTAGGTGAATTGAGTTGAGGTATTTCTTCTGAGTCTAAATTAACAAGAGTTTGAAAGTCAATTATTTCGTTATTCAGTACTTCTGAAGCTTTAATCGGATTTCGAGATAATGCGTCGGCGACTACATTCGATTTTCCTTTTAAATATTCCACAGTGAAATCGTACTCTTCCAAAATAAGTTGCTCTTCCAATTTTTCCAAAAAGGTCTTCTATGTTTGGGAGAGGGAACTTGTCACTTTTTGTCTTGTCGTTAATTTTCGGTAGTCAATTACTAAACGTACTTTACGTTTTCCTGAATTGTCAAGCTTTTTTGGTACTACCCAGAGTGGGGAATTGTAAGGTGAATTTGAAGGTCGGATAATTTTTCCGTCAAGTAATTTTTGAACTTCGATTTTTATATCGTCTCTGAAGGCTACGGGATACCTATAATTTTTGGTATATACAGGAGAATCGTCAGTTGTCTCAATCCTATGTTTTAGTAAGTGAGTTGCAGTCAGTAAAGTGTTTTCTAATTTTAGTATGTCTTGGAATTCATGAACTAAATTTACAATTTGGTCTTTGTCACGTCTGTCAATATGGTCAAGTTGAATGATTTGGTAGATTTCGTCATGAGTCAAGGATTTCTCGGAAGGAGAACAATCCATTAATTCGCACTCTTCGATTTCAAGACACTCGATATTTACATCTCTATCCACATCGGAAAAATATTCAAATTCACAAAAATCTCTATCAGTTACATTTACAAGTATTTCATTCAATTCTAAAGCTGGTATATTCGTAATGCCTAGCTTTGCATCTGATCTGTTTATCAGGGGTAGTTTCAAAGAATTAATTCCCTTGTGGATTTTAACAGGAGTAAGTCCATTCAAAATAAATGTTTTGTCAGGGGTAATCATACAGTTTGTTTGAAAATCAATTTGAGCTCCAATTCTACTGAGGGTTTCGTGACCTAGCAAAATATCGTAATTAGAACTAAAGTCATGTACAAAATACATTTCATTACTTAAACTAGCATGCACAGAACTTAAATCTAAATTAACACGCCAATGTCCTGTAGCTTCTCCGGCTGGTGTTTTGATTTTGAATTCATATTTTTCTACATTAATACACGGGAAAGTCTTATTATCAGTTCTTACAAAATTATATTTGGATCCAGTATCAATTAATATTTTACAATCATTTACACACAGGAATGGCAACTCGTTCTTTTCACAATAGTTCATTTCAATCACCTCTGATTGCTTTGAGTGTTGTCTGCTCCTAAAAAATCATGGAAAGCTTCGGCGAGTTTGTCGACTTTGTCTGATAGCTGTTGAAATTTGGAGTTATCGACTTCTTCAGTTGTTTCAACTGGTTCAGTCAAATGAACTGAATTTGATTTTCTTAGATTCGAAACGGTTCGCATTGATACGTCAGTATTTTGGCGATTTTGATTTTGTTGAAATCTATTCTGGTTATTCACATTCTGATTAGGATTTCTGTGTTGAAAGTTTTGAAAGTTCTGAGGTTTGAATTGTTGAGATTGAAACTGTTGGTGTTGATTATTTTGACGAAATTGATTTGGAAATGATTGTTGTTTGTTTGCTTGAACATGTTGAGAGTTTTGAAATTTAGATTGGTTGTTGTTGTGATGAGATTTATCATGGGTATTGTAGCTTTTGTAGTGCATTTTTGAAACATCGGTTGAAAAGTTCAAGTGTTTTAAAACAGCATTGCTTTCACTAATGATAGCTTGTCTTGCGTCTTGTAGATTTTTCACTCGTAACGTTTGAAGGTGGGCTCCTAGCTGGTATGGAAGTCCTTCAACTAGAACATTGATAACTTGTTTGTCTAGTTGGTTAGTCACAAAGTCCAAAAATTCACCGTGAACACCGTCAAGTTTGTGCCTACAAATTATGGTGGTACGTTTTTCTTCAAGTGTATTCACAAATACTAGAGGATGTTGTTTTGGATTTGGTTTAAGCGTTAAAAGTTCTGATGTGAGTTGATGCACTGATCGATTGTCTGCAAAATTGTTTTTCAAGATTGTGATTACTTCTTTAACTGATTTGCAAGTACTGTTTATTACTACAATTTTGGCCATATCATGGAGTCTTTTCTTGATTTGAAATAATAAACGGAAGTGATTGGCTGGGGCTTCAATAATGTCACTTGTACAATATCCAGTTAGTAGAGTTTCTACCACTTCAAGAAATGATATGAGTTCAATTGGATTTCCGTCATAATCGGGGATTAGATCGAGATCACCCTTAGGTAATGGTTTTGAAATAGTCGGTACCTGTGCTGCAGATGCTTGTTGCTCTGGCTGCAGGGGTGCCGCTGCTGCTGCGTCATTCATGTTGTCTTCGGCAGGAGGTGGTGTTGGCTGTAGTCGAACGTCTTCGTCTTCTTCTTCTTCTGCTTCCTCAAGCAATTTCCTGAGTGAGGGTCGATGGTTCAACCTCAAGGAATCTGGATGACAGGAGTTGAATGAACGTCTGCCGGCCAGGATTAAGTTGATGATGATACCACTTCACTTTTATAGCACATTACTTCACCAAACTTCCGATCGCGGATTCAAGTCGAAACGGGTGTTAAGAATTAAAATTCACAGAAAAACCCGAAATTTTGATCGCGAATTTTCCTTCACCCGTCCCTGTTCGGGCGCCAGCTAAGGTTGTCTAAGAAGATGACAAGTTTTTAAAAACAAATTTTATTCACCGAATCGTCGGACATAACCCCGACGTTCAGAGTTGAAGAATGAAAACGGACTAAGCACGGCGCGCAGGCCGCTAATTGGTTTTATTGAATACTAATGCTGACTAAGCTCTCTACTACTAGCAGACCTATAACTTTAGTAGGCCTACTCAAAACTGTAAAATAAATATTAATTTGAAATATTTTGTTCCGAAAATTAAAACAATCTTCTCCATTAGAAGCACAGCTGAATATAAACTAAATATAAACTATAAATAAATTATAATTTCCTCTTTCGTTAAAAATTTCCATGCTTTTGTACACCAGAGCTCGGTCGCCCGATATTAATGGTAACCCTAAACAAGAAAGTGAATACGCTCTGGTTAAACCTTTGATGAACGATCTTAGATGGTGTAATAAACATATGCTCAAATTTTACTCATCAACTTTCAATTACTTGTAACGCTAGAATTACTTGTAAATACGTCTTTTTTACAAATTATAAAATTAATGAATAAATCTAAATCGAAATTTGTAGTACGTACATGTTACTGATCCCAGTTGGTTTAAAGTTTTTCCGACTTGCCTTATAAACCATTACGGTCCAGTGCAGTCTGCAGTAGCTCCACTTTATTAACGAACAGCTCGTGTCGTTTTCGACGAAAATTGAGTAAGCAACAAGATGAAAATGAAGGATTTAAATCATTGACTCAGTTCATGGTGGAAGTAGGGGTCGCTAGGTGAGGGGGTGACAGCGACGGTTTGCTTGGCGCCAACCCCCCCTTTGCTTGGCCCTAAAAGTCCCCCTATCATTATGCCCCCCTTGCTCCACTAACAGACCCTTTGTTTGACATCAGACCTCGGGGTAGTGACTCAGTTATTCCACAACACAAATTTGATACGGGACGGGACGATGACAAGTCTGCCAAGAACCATGCAATTAGCATCTTAATTGCTATTTGTTCGCGAGAGGTATCTGGTAGTCCTGGATAACAAAATGTAATGAATTCGTACTAAGTACGGCATTCGAATTAATTTGGAATTCACCAAATTATTTATTTCTAAAGAAGCTTTGTTTCAATAGGCTTAAGCTTAGAAACAATTGTCTTACAATCAAATAAATAAATTAATAAAATACTTCCTATTGAGCAAGTAATTTTGTTGACTCGAGATTAGTCTAGTTTCACTGTGCAAGCCTTTTTTTGGCACCCAAAGTGAGACTACATTATGGAGTCCATTCTGTCCTCTCTTCAGATTTGAATCCTATTGTATTAAACGAGCAATTTCTGTACATATTTTTATATTTGGTTATTTTTATTTCTGGATATTTATGTTCAATGGATCTCGAAAACGGCTCTAACGATTTTCACGGAATTTGGAACATAGTAGGTTTATGATATAAAAATTCGATTGCACTTGGTCTCATTCCTGGAAAAACTCTCTGAAGGACATGGAAAGGATAATAATTATTCATCCATGGAAAAACAGATGATAATTTCGTCGTCTGTCGAAAACAGAAGATGCGAGTGCTGTGTGGAAGAGAGACAGAATTATGTTCAGCTGTTAAACTATTTGAAAATGAAAATGAAAAATTCTTTATTTGCAATCAATCAGCTTTTCTCTCGAGAAAAATTATCTAGAAATTTTAATCGGCTTGATCATAATAATTTTATTTGTTGACATGATGTGGTATATCATTCTAAATTAGAGTATCATAATTTTCAAAGTTGATAATTATTTTACAGTTTCAAGTGATTGGTGAGTGTTATTTTGTTATTGAATTTGGTTTGTAAACAATCTAAATTGGAACTTTTCTATTTTCAAATGTTTGGACTGAAAATTGAACCTGAATTCGAGTTTATGGAGCATTACCTACTTTTTAAAATATTTATAGTGTATAAAACAAAATTCGGGGAAGAAATAGTTTTGGGCAGTGTCTGTTAGTCTTTCCCCAATCATTTTAAAGAATTGTCTTCTGTTTATCAATAAATGAATAACGAGCGAAGCTCGGTGCCCTGATATTTTTATTTTATAAGCTGATTTCTCGTATTATAAAGGATTTACGGTAACTTTTTCCTCCATATCGACGTATGAATCTCGAGATTTCTGGCCTAACTACTGTTTGCAAGGCCAATAATTGGCCTTAAAACAATTATTGTTTTAGATACATTTGTTGGAAGTGGTCTGGCTTACAATTTTCGCTCATTCTCTCCTTTTCTTTTTTCCTACCTTCTTCCCCAATTCTTCCCTTTTCTTCTCCTCTTCACCTGGGAAACCATAGTTGTCTAGGTATTTTACCTCCTTTCTTTCTTTCTTTTCAGCACACCCCACCATGAAGCAGGCTCTTGTTTTTTATTAGAAATTTAATTTTGATTGTGATTTCTTGTATTTTGATTTCTTTTATGTATATTGTGTTGAATCGAATAAAAGTATTGATTTATTGATTGATTTGAATTGTGCCCATTCAATTTCTACTTTTTGAGATCATTGTATATGATTATAATGAGATTCTTTGAACTGTCAGCATTAGTTAAATAGGAAGAATTAATGTTATTTATTTGGAATGCTGACAGTTTAAAACAAATCCCACTATATTTATATCTAAATATATTTCAGTTATCATAAATGAGAGTAGAAGGTGATCTACATAATACAATAATCCACATAAACTAATAAATATAATTTAATTTATAATCTGATCCCCCAAATCGGGATTGGAATTTTTTATTCCGATTTTTTCAAAGAAATCATTTTTCAAATTGGGTTGTTCATATGACATTAGGTACCTAATACAGAGTGGGTGAAAAGTCCGAGAACGGCTTAATATCTCATACACAAAGGTGATTTGATGGTGGGTGTGATTGGGAATCTTACTCAAATTGAAAATACCAATTTACTATGACTTTAAAAACATGGTCCACCATCTTGGATCCGCCATATTGAATGCAACTTTATTTTTTAAAATAGGAAGGTGGTCATGCGATACATGATTTTGATACGAAATTTCAAGAATAAATGGATGGTGAAAACCGCACATCGATATCTCAAACCGTTCAGAAGATATTCACATTATTAATCAATATCATGCATATCAGAAATGAAATACATAAGTGGTATTGATTAATAATGTGAATATCTTCTGAACAGGTTTGAGATATCGATATGCGATTTTCGTCATTCATTTTTTCTTGAAATTTCGTATCAAATCATGTATCGCATGACCACCTTCCTATTTTAAAAAATAAAGTTGCATTCAATATGGCGGATCCAAGATGGTGGACCATGTTTTTAAAGTCATAGTAAAGTAGTATTTTCAATTTTTGTATGAGATATTAAGCCGTTCTCAGACTTCTTTCTCTCCTTTCTGTTTTGAATAGTATTGATTAATAATGTAAAATATCTTCTAAACGGTTTGAGATATCGATAACATAAGCGGTTTCCGTCATTCATTTTTTCTTGAAATTTCGTATTGAAATCATGTATCGCATGACCACCTTCCTATTTAAAAAAATAAAGTCGCATTCAATATGGCGGATCCAAGATGGCTGACCAGATTTTTGAGTCATAGTAAAGTAGTATTTTCAATTTGAGTAGGATCCCCAATCACACCCACCATCAAATTACCTTTGTGTATGAGATATTAAGCCGTTCTCGGACCTTTAACCCACTCTGTATATTAAGAAAAAGTCCTATTATATAAAGAAAAAATATATTAAGAATAATATTTATTCAAATCAGCATACCTCATCAACAGCTAAAGTCATTCTCAAATTGAGGCTGACCAATTTCTTTAGATTAGGTAGCAGATCGATTAACATTCCCGGATTCAAATGGCGGAGGTAGGATAAATTGAGATGCCTCAAATTCTGAAACAGATGAAAAAGAATCAAGTGCATGAATACAATAGAATAAGGCGATTGAAATGTATTTGAAACCCAGCTTTTATTTCATAACAAATGCAATGACTCAACTGCAAATCATCAGCTATGAATGAAGCGGTAAACAAGACGTTAACTTTATTGTAAATGTTTCGCCTATTTATATGATTTCGCTTCGCCTTATGCATCCCCCAATTGCATAAATTTCGCCTCACCTATTTATTATTAAATAATTAGGCTGCATCCACTCATATGCATTATCTTTCATTATTTGTAGATTTATCCACTCATTTGCATGATGTCCCATTTGTATATACGATTTATGCAAACATGAAAAATTTTTATATCAAATCGCGTAGCCTACTTTTTCAGATTATATTACCATAGAATTACTGATCTATTTTTTTATTTATTTATTACAGAAAACGAGGAAGACTACAGGCATTAAACCCAAAACAGTCTTCAATACTATTTACAATCAATTAAGCAAGTTAATAAGAATAATAAATCTAGTAATCGATAAAATCGGAAAGCAAACCTATATAGGGTAATATCACGGAGTATCGATACTTTCTGATATCACTTGATGGTCATTGATGAATCGATGATTATTATTCTCATTCAATATGAGAATATTGTATGTATTAGTAGCCTAACATATAAAATACTTAACTTTTAGCATTTATTCATTCAATTATAATGACACAATCTATAGAAATGATTGGGAGAGACACAGGCTGAAACTGTTTTTTTTCGAATTTTGATAGATTGTTTCCAAAAGTATGTTATATTTATGCATTCATTTTAAATAAATGTATGTTTCACTTCATAAATTTAAGGCTGTGCTAAGGCTAAAAATAAACTTTCTACTCGTGATTTTTTTTCAAAGTTTTTCGATTTGTATATCATCAAGCTATCAAAATGAAAAAGTTTTCTCAGGAAAACATTTTTTCCGATCATTACTTTTTGAGATATGAGCGCCTGAAGTTTAAATTTTTGGGACAGAACATTTCAAATTCGGTAAGAGATAAATCCATGAGATTTGGAGGATAGATTCTTTATGGTATTGTTGATCTAGTAAAATAAATATTTTCTGAAAATATCAATTTTTAATATAGTTATTCACAACTTTTAGTTGAGTTATTTTTGGTAAATTGAATAACTTTTTCAAAAATTAATATTTTCAGAAAATATTTATTTTACTAGATCAACAATACCATGAAGAATCTATCCTCCAAATCTCATGGATTTATCTCTTACCGAATTTGAAATGTTCTGTCCCAAAAATTTAAACTTCAGGCGCTCATATCTCGAAAAGTAATGATCAGAAAAAAATGTTTTCCTGAGAAAACTTTTTCATTTTGATAGCTTAATGATATACAAATCGAAAAACTTTGAAAAATATCACAAGTAGAAAGTTTATTTTAGCCTTTGCCCAGCCTTAATAACTAAGTTCCTTTCACTCCAAAGCTCAAAAAGCCAGGGTGGATGTTAAGAGACCAGCTATTTGAGCTTGATAATATAGCTTAATTAGAGATACTCGATGAATCGGCACTAGATCCAGGCTATAACAGAAAGCTCTATAGAACACAACATTGCAATTTCCTTGGATTATGAAGGTTCCTGACTGCAGTGCAATTATCAATATTGTATCTCCCATTTCTCCCTACTCTCGTATTGCTTTCAAATTAATCTACTCTTGCCCTGCTTTCAAATTAATCTACTCTTGCCCTGCTTTCAAATTAATCTACTCTTGCCCTGCTTTCAAATTAATCTTCTCTTGACTTGCTCGCAAATCTAGTCTTGAAGCTAGCAGACCTCGGCTAGTGGTCTGCTTATTTGGAGTTTGAGACGCTTTTAGGTACAATTATTGGAACAGTGGTTGACCTATATTGGGATCTTACTGCTTGAATAAGATCATTGACGAGATCTTATTACTCCCGACGAGAGGATGACTGCTTCAGACCAGGTTGTACTACCCCATCGCACAAAATTGTGGGTTCATGTATTTCTTATCATTCCTCTTATAGTAAGCTACCTAATATTATAGTTGATCGCACGGAAATAGTCCGATGGAAATCGGAACAGATGGGTCCCCCATCACCTTTCCTGCACTCATGTTGCCAACTCTTCAATTTTATGAAAGTATTGACTAATTTTTATTTATAATCAGCTGTAAATTGGCAGTTTTTGTGTAGTTGAGAAGTTGATATTGTGATAATTATTTATATTGAATGAAAAAGACTAAGAAATTGTCAAAAACCACAGATTAATTGATACTTAGAAAGACCGGTTTCGGTTATTACACCATACAATCTCTGATAAACGAGATAAACGTTTATCAGAGATTGACAATTTTATCTGTGGTTTTTGACAATTTCTTAGTCTTTTTCATTCAATAAGTAAATTGGCAACGTTGCACTAATCTCTATCCATCGGACAATTTTAATGCGGTTGACTATATTAATATTAAATATAATAATTCAATGTATAAGCCAGAATTTGTTGTAATATACATCGATAATTAAAACCAACACACAAAACTGTAAGCAAAAAGATGAACTTCACTTTAAAAACGGTATGCTGTCCTGACAGAAAAGAAGAGAATGGTGCTATTATTTTGAAGGGTTGTTTTTGAGCGAGTGTTGATTCAAAACAAGTTCATTGAATTTAACAGACCAGATAATCGCCATCCTGTTGAATCTGGAGCAACAATTTTGATTGATAATGACTCCTCGCTGAGCAAACTTTATTCATTTGGCACAAGCGTTGAACTCCATTGCCGTAATGATTGAGAGACAAGCTGTTGATTGAAGGTTTCTGCTTTGGCTTGTTGTTTTGACTCCACCACTTGAACAATACTTTTTTTTCATTTTAATCAAAGCAAGAAGATATATTTAATATTCTCATAGAAAACAAATCAACTGTAAGCCACATATTTGATAATGTGAGTTGATATTCAGATTACTCTTCTGACAGTATATAATGTTCATGAGGCAGCAGTCAGTAGATCACATTATTTATTTACACAGCAATGAATACATCTCTATTATCTCATTCACACGCTATACCTGTATATTATTATTATACAATGGTACGGGGACATTATTGTGAACAAAAACAACTAATCAGTAACATCATAATTATGTCGTGATACTTTGATACATGTAATCATCGACTCATCAAAAAATAAACTATTTCAAGAAATCTGCATGTATTTTTGTTTAAAAATGTTAATGCTGACAATCTTTTCTATATCTTCCCAACATTTAGGCTTTCATTTCAGATTATCGAATCTGTACTTGTATAGATGTAGTCAATAAATGTCAAACAGAAATGTAATTACAGAATCCGTACTGTATTTGAAATACAGATACTTGATATTATATCTTGGAGGCTATTTCAAACATTGATTTCAAATACAGATTATACCTTGATATTATATCTTGGAGGCTATTTCAAACATTAATTTGAAATACAGATTATAACTTGATATTATATCTTGGAGGCTACTTCAAACATTATTTCCAATATCCTCTCATTCCTTCAACTTAATCCTTGCTATTGATGAATGCATATATTAGAAAAGTTTTCTAAATTAAAAAAGTATCTGAACTACAGAAATGAAAACGATCTCTGCATTTGAGTAATGTATCATACGAGCTAAAAGCCCTGAATTTTTTGGGGCGGTTTTCTAATACTCTGTAGATGCCTGACGGGGGCAAGACTCAATAAAGACAGTTTCAGACATGGAATCGTTATTTAGACGCCAGACAAGTTTACATCTCAGTCTGGACGTCGTTTGATAGCGACTGTCAACAGGACTCTAACTTTGTGTTGGCTGTGTATATTTCTCTCCTTGTCCAGCGTCTGTCCCAGTATTACAAGAACAATTCCTCTGTAAAGAGATCCACTACAAACTATCAACACATTCAATGAGAGACATTGATGATGTTTATAGAATAATTATTTATTTAATTGATGTTATAACACTTTGAAGTGAATTTCATGAAACTGAAACTATCACACATATCTAAATTACTGACTACTTTTTTTCCACCCCCACCCCCTCAATCACTATTCGCTTTCATGTTTTTATTGAATATTTCCTCAGTATTGTCACATTCTAATTTCTTAAAGAGGGTATTCTAAAATAATGTGTTTCTAAAGCCTTTTCGATAACTACCTGCTAACTAATCAATTACTCAATCGTAAATCTACTTAATCCGAATCCTTCTTCATCTGATTTGATTTTGCTGAATAATCAATAAATTGCGGGCGTGTTTCAATCTTTTTTCGAAGACGGTTCTCTTAAAATAATACGTTTATTGAGCCTTTTATTAGAGTAACTCTATCTCTTATGGTCAATCAATCACTCATCCCATTCAATTCAATGAGATATAGTCAGAAAAACATTTGGATTAGAGTAACTCTATCTCTAATGGTTGATCAATCAATCATCCCATTCAATCTATGACATATAATTAGAAATACATTTGGAAGAATATGTTCAAGACAGATGTGATACTACAGCAGTTGATAATGTTTATAGTCACACCTACGAGATCCACTTCTATAAATGCCAGCATTCAGGGAATGGGGAGCATAGAAGTTATTTTTTGGAATGCTAATAGTTGAAGTAAATCAGATATTTCCTAGATATTCTCACTTACAGAATAACACTTCACTTATATAGGCTACTTTTGTACAAATTAATAAAAACTTGTAGTACCCTTCATTATTAAAAACTTTAAAATATTTTAACGACTAGTTTAATAGGTCGAAGCTAGTCGTTAAAATATTTCAAAGTTTTTGATAATAAAGGGTACTACAAGTTTTTACTAACCGAACGTAGTGAGGTCTATTTTTCAACTCGATTTGCTTTTGTCTGTCTGTATGTAACGCGATTACGGCCAAACGCGTCGATAGAATTCGATGAGATTTGGCAGGAATATTCCTTTTTCAACTGCGCGTCGATGTATACACAAGTTTTATTGAAATTTTGCATTTTAAGGATAATATGAAAAGAAAATGAATTCCTCCATACTCTATTATCACTATATAATATATATTATATCATCTACTTTGAAGATAGGACCAATCAGACTATAGAATTATTCATAAATATTTGAATACTTTTATGATGCGTGCCCATCAGTATCACTATTCTCACATTTGAAAAAAAATAATAGGTGATTGAAAATAAAATAAAAATGATTAAATGACTGAATAATGCTGGAGAAATTATAATACTCTTCATTGAAAAAAAACATTTTAAAATAGTAGAGAAATATTTTTATCAGATTGAAAGATTATCACTAAACGGGATTAATATCATATGGGATTCAAATTAAAACGTAAACTTATTTTATTAACATAAGTGAGTTTTTGATCTTGGAGAAAACAAATAACAGTTTTTAAGAGTAAATTATGATTCAACTGTGAATTGTGATTCAACTGAATCAACTAGAACAGGTCACATCAGCAACTTATGGATGAGAAAACTGCGTGAGGTATACTGTTCACAGAGCTACAAGTATTGTTTTTATTAATCTCACTTACAGTATTATTGATAGTTCTAAGGTGTAGAATATTCATCATCCCATATTTATTTACTAATAAATCACAAATTTTCTGAGACTTCAAAGCCTAAAACAGACAAAATCGTAGCATCTTGGACTGATCGAAGTGAATTAACTGATTAGGAAAAGAGTTAGAGTGAGCGACTTATCGTGCAGTGAAAGCATCCCCCTGTCGAGAGAGGGGAGCAGACCATATAAAACCAAAGTGGTGTTTGTTTCTACATCAGATCCTGGTGCGAGAACACTGAAAAAGACTTTTCCTGGACAGAACTGTCGAGAAGAAAAGGAAGAAAACCTATGGCAGTGTGAGGAGGAAATAGTTTTTGTCTTCATTATTGGCGAAAGCTTAAAAAAGCGACCGCTTAGCAGCTAAATCGATGAAGGAAATAAATGATGTGTGACACAGCCCTGGGTCATGGGTGAGGGGAGATGGGTCCCAGTTGCATGCAACAACTCACACAAGCATTATGTTTCTTCGTAATGAGTTTTCCAAACTTGGTGAGTCTACGATTAGTTTCTACTATTTATTCTAGCATTCTAACATGCTAGATGAATATGTCCCAACTAACTAAATTGCACAATATAGAGAGTATACGCAATCAATATTTAGGAAACTAGTTTGAAAAATATGTTCAGTAAAATAGCCTTCCTACCGTCTAAGCCATGTTTTAATAAGTTATGACTCAATTTATGAAAATATTTCTCAATCACAAACTAAAACTAAATTATAACTACTAGATGGTTGATCGCACCACCATCGTCAGGTTTTAAACATAAATTTCAAATAAATGTTTACTAATAGTTTTGTTATTTTAAATATCATCTTCAAGTAAATTATTTAAGCAGCTGCCCCTATCCATCTACTATATACTATATTTACTATATACTATGTGAATGAGATGCTAGCTCCTCCTCCCCTTCGCCGAAAAAAAAATCTCGTAATGAGTCGAAAAAGATTTTTTGGGAAATTATTCTTGGCAGATGTATAATTGATCCTATAGCTACAGAAGCAGTTAATAATGTTTCCAGCCACAACCAAAGACCAATATTGGACAAAAATGAAGTATACAGTTTATAATTTAGAGTTCTATGAAATAAAATATAATTATTATATATGAAATATTTCTATTATGAAGGAATAGCAATATGAAAAAATAATGGAGATAAATGAAGTTTCTGAGTTCTGTTCTTTCCTTCGACTATTATACAGAGTGAGTCATATGTATGGGAACCCTTCGATATATTGGAGACTGTTGTAGATACAATACTGTAACTTCCAGGATAAGTTATTGGTCTAATACTCTACCTTTTGACGTACAACTGAATTTCAACCCCTCATAAGGGGGTGACTTAGGGGTTGTAACTAGAATTTTTTAAATGTAAACACCCATTGAGTGGTACATCATTTTGAAAGCCTTTTAAAACAAGAAAGATGGCATCGATAAAAATGTTCTATGATACTTGTATCCAAAATGGTGGGTGATTGGAGTTTTTGTTTTTAAGGAAATGAGGGTTTGTAACTTAAATATTTTAAATGTTAACACCCATTGTGTGGTACATCATTTTAAAGGCCTTGCTGAGACAAGGAAGATGACATCAATAGAAATATTCTATGATATTTTTATCTAAAATGGCGGCTGATTAAAGCTTTAGTTTTTAAAGAAATAATTATTGATAAAGTTCAATCAGCCGCCATTTTGGATAAATTGTCATAGAAAATTTTTATTGATGTCATCATTCTCGTTTTGAAAAGGCCTTTAAAACTATGTATCGCACAATGGGTGTTTACATTCAAAATATTTGAGCTACAACCCCTCATTTCCTTAAAAGCAAAAACTTCAATCAGCCGCCATTTTGGATACAAGCATCATAGAACATTTTTATCGATGCCATCTTTCTAATTTTAAAAAGGCCTTTAAAATGATGTACCACACAATGGGTGTTCACATTTAAAATATCGAGCTACAACCCCTAAGTCACACCCTTATGAGAGGTTGAAATACAGTTGAACGTCAAAAGGTAGAATATTTGACCAGTAACTTATCCTGGAAGTTATAGTATTATATCTGCAACAGTCTCCAATTTATTGAAGGGTTCCCATACATATGACTCATTCTGTATAAGAGAGCTCATTGATAATTTAGATAAAAGTCAATGTACTATTTTTTCTAGTGATGTATAGAAGAAAGTATTGTCAGTGGGTGAAGGTATAAGAAGTTTTTTGTGGAGAGAAGATTATCCAGAAAATTGTTTTAAATCTGAAATCTAAAATAATTATCTTTTGAACATATTCTATACAACTTATATAGTGAGATTCACGTTATAGTCAGTGGAAATAATAGGACCACTGGGATGCCGATTCTCTGCGTTATCATGCCTTCTATAGTAGTTTCTTTTGTATCTGATGTGATATTTATTTATCAATACTTTACTTTACTTCATCCGGCTCTACAGTCCTGGGTGGACTTTGGCCTCCTCAACATAGCGCCTCCATTCGTCTCTATCCTGAGCACTCCGTCGCCAGTTTGCCACGCCCAGCACCCGGAGGTCTCCAATCACGTCGTTCAGCCATCTTGTCCGTGGTCGACCTCTCTTTCTCGTCCCAAGCATTCTTTCTTCCAGGAGTCTTGATGGTATCCTCTCGTCCTGGTATCCTCTATTTTATTTATCAATAGTAGTTGATTTATAGGGAAACTATATTTTTGAGGGATTAACTGAGTTTAAACATCTGGGCTCAGCTATTAATAACAAAAACGATTTGAGTAGTAGAATAATGAGTGCAAATAGAACTTACTTCCGTTACAAACACTTTACTTCCGTTACAAACACATCTTCTGCTCAAGACTGGTCTCCCGTAGCATTAAAATGAAACTCTATAGAACTCTTATCCGGCTTATTGCTACATTCGGATACGAAACATAGACACTTCTCATGAATGAAGTAAAAGCTCTCAGAGTCTTCGAACGAAAAATTATCAGAAGAATATGGGGACCCATAAGAACAGCTGAATGTTGGGTCATTCGAAGTAATGAAGAGTTAAATAATATACTTGGAAGGGAAGATATTGTACATTTCATCAATTCGCAACGGATTGGTCATGTTGAGAGAATGAATAAAGAAAGGTTGCCAAAGGCCATATTGGAGGCAAGAATTGAAGGCACAAGATGAAGAGGGAGACCAAGAAGGTGGCTGGAAGATGTGGAGAGAGATCTGCGAGTGTTGGGAATTAGGGGATGGAAGAGAGTTGCTGGTGATAGAGACAGATGGAAAGGAATTGTCATGGAAGCCGAGGTCCACATAGGACTGTAGTGCTAAAGGAAGAAGAAGAAGAGAAGTTGATTTATAGATTTGAATGTTGAATCTAGTTAATTAAACTCACTCATTAATAGTAATAAAATATATTTTATTCACCAAGAAAATATATTTTTCGCCCCACTTGGATGTAATGAGCTGGTTTTCGTGCGTCATATGGAGGCCGAAAATGATTGTTTTCTGACCAGGCCGGTAAAAGTTTTACGGCCGTAAAATAACCTTGAAGTCAGCTGATTCTGATTTGAAGTGAACGTGTTTACAAAATGGTTTATGAAACGGAATCAGTTTATGCTTCTAGAATTGAATAAGTATTCTGCAATAAGATACTATCATTTTATTTGGATGAATAAAATACAGATAAGATATATATTATAAACTATTCAAATTCGATTTTCAGAGTAGGATAGAACTTCTAACCTAAACTTCCGAAGTCAATGACAACAAGCATTGTTGACGTTGACATTCAGATTGGTCAAATTTCAAGTTTGCTAAAACAGCTGATCGAAAAACTTTTCATTATTTGTGTTTATTATTCAAGAATCAAAACATTTATAATAATATCATCTTATTGTCATTTGGAAGAATAAAAAGTATAAACTCAACCTCTCACATAATTGAACATAATCTTTTAGGTTATTTAGACAAATCAGAATAAAAAATAAAAATACTTGGACAATTTCCTGATATTCAGATTACCTCAGATTTGCTAGAGCTATGACCTTCCTGTTTTGCTTTCGGAAGTGCCCAATAAACAATTATTCTCATATTTATATTGTTTATTTTTCTGTGTGGCGAAAAATAACGTTCTCACCATGGGCAAAAATGTTTTTCCGGCTCTCAATCTTTTCTAGTCCTCGGCCTACGGCCTCGGACTTGAAAACCGATTTCGAGCCGGAAAAATCTCGTTTTCGGCCCTAGGTGCGAAATATACTATTCTCATGATTCAATGATACATTTTCATTCATATTTTAAATAAAATATTTCGGTAGTTCATTATATTCCTTCAAAATTTGGCATCGATTTGGCACCAGCACAGAGATAGGAAAGGATTAATCAGATGTAAGGTGTGTTTAGGAAAGGTGTGTTTCGGATGGACACGTTAACCGTCGGACCCGGCTGCCTAAAAAGTAGTCGTTAGGTCATGTCAGAGGCCCTGAATTGATCAGTTGCGACCTGAAAACTCTGACACCAGACCTGAGCCAGCCTGTTCACTCGATATTATTATTATTATTATTACATTAATGTACATTGTTTATTAGTTTCATCCAAGCTCGATTTAGGTACATTGATATTATATTGATAAACTTACATTACACCTGCTTTTGATGAAGGTAAATCCACTAATCACATCCCCGACCCCAAACGCCAAACTTAGTTTCTCCAGTTGCGAATGAAGCAGCATATGAAGATGCTTTTTGTGAAGTACTTTTTCTCTCCGACAACTTCCAACATTTCCGCCAAAACATGACCGGCTGAAATTAAGAAGATAAGAATAGAGGATAATAGTTTAGAGGATAAGAATACAAGGATAAGATTCTTTATTTATATGATTGTAGTAAAAACCAAAACTGTATTGTATCATATTGTGAAATTCGGTTGTAAGGATGAGGAGGGTTCAATTTCCTATCACCTATATAAATGGCTTACTCTCATATTCTCATAGATGAATTAGTTTTATTTCATTAATGTATCCACATTTTTAGAAGAAGAAGAAGAAGAAGAGAAGAAGAAGAAGAAGGAAGAAGAAGAAGAAGAAGAAGAAGAAGAAGAAGAAGAAGAAGAAGAAGAAGAAGAAGGAAGAAGAAGAAGAAGAAGAAGAAGAAGAGAAGAAGAAGAAGAAGAAGAAGAAGAAGAAGAAGAAGAAGAAGAGAAGAAGAAGAAGAAGAAGAAGAAGAAGAAGAAGAAGAAGAAGAAGAAGAAGAAGAAGAAGAAGAAGAAGAAGAAGAAGAAGAAGAAGAAGAAGAAGAAGACTACTGTATTCACATTTTTGTATTCACAAATCGGAATATCCCTTGATCATCTGTTTCTCCGTTATTCAAAATAAATTGACACTGTATGGAAGTAACTTTGATTTCCAAATCTGAACAGTAGCTTGGTTCATATATTTAAAGAAAAACTGTGATTCAATTCTAAAAATTTTAATTGCATGTTTCAAAACACAAATAAAAGAATTAGAAAACTACAAGAGAAAACATATAGATTGTTTTATTCTATGATATTACGTAGGGATTGATTGATTCTCACTTTTCAAAAAGTCATATCAACATGACAAAAAGTTTGCACGTACAGTATTTTCATGAGCACATCTGTGCTTACAATGCAATACAGCAAGTTTTGCACTCTTTAAAATAAGTCATTACTATTTTTGAGCTGAATTCTATTACCAATTTTACCATAATATCAATTAATTATACATCAAGTTTTTTCTTGGAGTGGAAAGTTATTTTCATTTGTTAACAAGTCAATAGAGATGATAACTGACCCCATATGATTGGGATAAAGTCTTTCTACAAAAAGGTATTCACATTTCCAATCACATATCGGAGAATCCCTTGATCATCAGTTTTCCTTTATTCGAAATAAATTGACACTGTATGGAGGTAACTTTGATTTCCAAATCTGTACAGTAGCCTGGTTCATATATTATTTAAAGAAAAACTGTGATTCAATTCTAAAAAAATATTTAAATTAAATATTTTATTCACATTTTCTAATCACATATCGGAAAATCCCTTGATCATCAGTTTTCCTTTATTCGAAATAAATTGACACTGTATGGAGGTAACTTTGATTTCCAAATCTGTACAGTAGCCTGGTTCATATATTATTTAAAGAAAAACTGTGATTCAATTCTAAAAATTTATTTAAATTAAATATTTATTCGATTTTTTCCGTGAATTATCAATTTTTGGATGAGATTTATTTTCTAGAATGATCAATTTTTCACTTGATTGTTCTACTATTATGATCTCTTATTTCAGTTTTTGAAGTTTAGCCAACATAACAAAGAGTTTTCAATTTTATTGAGAGTTTATACGTCAGTGGATTCATCAAGCTTAAAGGTTCACTGCAGGGTTCGAAATAAAATGTGGATATAAAAGAAAGATGGACTCTGTCGTAAAAAAGAGCCAGCCGATCAAAGAGCTGAACCACGCAAAGCTATAACGTGGCATTTTTCCGTTTCGAAGTGCATTGAGTGATTGTTAGCATTTTTATTACAGTGGTTGCGTTCTACGTGAGTCAAACAAATGGGTGCACGTAGTGCCCCTAGACTAGTCTAGCCTAGTTCTAAGTCCAAGGAAATAAGATTCATTCAAAACTTATGGGTGGTTGAAACACTGAATGTTATTCGTGAAATTCAGGTGGAAATCGGGATACATTTCTAGACTTTGCTTCTCATCAATTCATTGATAATTTTCTATAAAACCTCGAAAACCCCATCATCAATTAATATTGTTTTGTATTCACATAAATTGGCGGAGATTTGATCATATAATTGTCCATTCTTTGGGAAGAATACTCAGAATATCCTTCCCAGAAACTCTTTACCAATTATCATAGGGATTACAAATATAGAGGCAGAGCAGAGCTTTAGTCCTGTCAAGGAAAGGTTATAGAGGAAAAAGTTGCGAAGACAATTTTTACCCCACAGTTCTATTTAGGGTAGTAAGAAGGAAAAAATATCAAAAGTTCCCACCCCTACCCCCTGTGCTAAGGGGGTGGGGGTGGTTTAAAAGTATCATTTTTTGGTTTCTCGCATAAAACTCAAAAACTATGTATCTTAAGGACTTGACTGTCATATAAGTTGTGGGATGAATATTGTAGGAAATTATGTAAGCTTCAATTTGTTATATGACAGTCAAGTCCTTAAGATACATAGTTTTTGAGGTTTATGCGAGAAACCAAAAAATGGTACCTTTAAATCACCCCCACACGCTTAGCACAGGAGGCAGGGGTGGGGACTTTTGATATGTTTACCTCCTTACTACCCAAAATAGAACTGCGGGGTCAAAAATTGTCTTCCCAACTTTTCCCTCTATACCCTTTTTTGAGCATTCATTGCCTGTACTACTTCTCTATTCTCAAATACTTTTTCCAATGCTATATTAATTAGCGTTAATTCTAACTGTATCAACCACTTACAAATACAGTGAACCAAATGTTTAGTTGAAATAATTAATAGATATAACGATGAAATTTTTATAATATTAACGATTATTAAATAGAAAGACTAAGAAATTGTCGAAAACCACACATTTTATTGATAGTTAGAAAGACTAATTTCTCAGTATTTTTATTTAATATGAATAAGTACCACAATATCAGTTTCTCAATCACACAAAAAAATTATTATGATGATTCAAACATCACAAAAACACTTTCAATTTTCTATTAAATCTTCAACTTTCAATTTTTCTATTCATTTGTATTTCATTTTTTCATACGGATATCTTTGTTCAGCCACTTTGAACTAGCAAATCAATCAAAATACTTTACAGATTTTAGAACTTACGTAGATTGTTGAAAGGTCCCTCAACCTTGAGATAGTCGTCACTTTCAACAAGATCCCTGATGACATCATTGTCGTCATCTCCATAACAGATCAGATCGAAGTGCTCAGAAATGCTGGAGAGGGATGCTCTCTTTAGCGACGGGGGGTAATGCCTTCGGGGCATTTTAAGACCTGCAAAAATTACAACTCCACTAGAATTTATTGAGTCTCCACTAGACTCACTTGAACTTGAAATAGATTAGAAACACTTACGTTTGAAGTAGTAATTAATTACTACTCAAGTGGTGGAGCGCTTCGGGACTTTATGTCCATCTTCAACACTCAAGTGTTCAATCTCAAGTGTTGAATCAACATAACGTTACAACAACACAACGAATTAACAAATTAACGACACAACACAGATAACGTCTGAACAATTTCAACAAAGTGAATAGTGGATTTTGCTATTATCATGTGCATAAAATTACACTGGTCTGTCGTTGAAAAGTATTTAGATTGTTCTGTAATTTGGTATTCATTAATACACTCAACAAATTGTATTGTAGTTTGTATAGCAGATTCAATAGTGTATAATACTTTCGAGAATATTAAAACCGAAACTGGAGTTGATATATTTAATGATTACCCAAGTGATAATCATAGAGTTGATGTCATGAGGAAAATAATATGATTAAGTTTGTAGAGTGAATATTGATGAGGAACGTTTCCATAATTGAACGAACTTGAGAATTTGTCAAAAAATCCACATTTTATAAGTCCATATATTAACGATTGAGAAAACACACCTTAGTAAATTGACAAGCGTCTTGTTGAATCGTTCAAATAGAACAGCTGTTTTAGTTCGACATCAGCCTCTTTTTTGTCATCCACCTCCAATATTTTGTCTGTATACATTGTGCATGTTTAATTTATTGAATGTTATGTTGTTGAATAGAATTGGAACAGATTTATAATCCATTTTATTCAAGGGCGTTAACACAGAGAGAGCTGTGATTAAGTTGTCCAAAAGTGAGCCAATACAAGACAAGATTCAAAAACCTCCAGCAATTACAAGCTAACCAATGAGAAAGTAGATAGGTAGTATAAATCTACTTTGGTAGGTAGGTAGATTTATATAGTAGTATAGTTATTTATTTAGTAGTAGATGGTAGGTAGTATAAAGAGGCTTTGCTAATCAGATAAATTGAGACGGATATGATATATCGAGAAACATTTTTGTTTGTATTCTTTGATATAATTTGTTCGTTGTGATTTGGGATATCCACACTCATCAAACCTAAAGTTACAAAGAACACAAAAAATGTGAGCCAATATGAGTCCAGATTCATAAATTTAAGCAAACCACAAGTGATTACATAGTATTACATTCTATACTCTCCAGAAGTATAGAAGTATTCTAAAGTATTACATTCTTTACTCATACTCTCTGGTGATAACTCAAATCAACAGTCAGCTGGACGATGAGTCAGTACAATTATTTTTTATCTCTTACACTTTTAATGTTATCCTGTTATATCCTAGAAGATGACAAAGGAGCGAGTTTGGAAAAGGATACTATAAAATAATATCCTCCCCATGCAGATTCTACTTGAAGAGGGAGGGAGTAAGTGATTGAAAGGGAGAGGAACCGTTAGAGAATGTCGAAATCATGGCCTAAGAATAAGGAACCAATGACACCCCTCCAAGCTCTCCATACTCTCTTCTCATTGGTGGATTGATTGGAACGCCTACTGGTGCAGTTCTCTATACTGTCGGTAGGTGGCACCAGCTACTGGGTTATACCTGTACACTTCATAATATTACTGAGTCAATCTCCCGATTGAAATATTTAAACTAGTGAGTTTAATTCTAACCCTTAATTCTAACAGGAGGAGATATCATGCATTTAAGGCAGATAATGAGAAAGAGTTATTTAACAAAGTGGTTCTATCTAAGGGAATTTGAAAGGTATAATCTCCTCCACTTGTAACTCTACCATGCATATTTCTCATGGAAGTGTGAGATTCCACTAAATAAGTAGGTGTGTTGAATTTTAATACTTTGTTCAGCAGGCAACAGATCGGGTATTCTCTTCCATGATTTGATAAGGTTTGATGATTGTATTAATGGAGTGATATTGTTTTTTTTGTTTTTGTTTGTAGTTTTCTGCTCGTAAGCAGGTCCTTCTATATGGCAGCAGCCCTCCACTCTCTTCTATTCTCTGCCAGTCGCTTCGTTGCATAGTAGCTCATCCCCTCCTTGATGTCGTCCAACATTTTGTATCTTCTTCTCCCTCTTCCTCTTCTTCCCTGAATGGTCCCCTCCATGGCATCCATCAACAAGCATTGCCGTCTCATCCAATGTCCCAGCCATCTCCTCTTTCTTCCCTTTATCACATCCAGCAGACTCCTTCTTTCCCCAACCCTCCTCAACACCTCCTCGTTTGTAACTTTATCCCTCCAACTGATCCCCTCCATCCTTCTCCATATCCACATTTCCAATGCCTCAAGCCTCCTCTTATTCTCCTTTCTCAGCGTCCAAGTTTCTGCACCATACAGTGCCACACTCCAAACATAGCACTTTATTAGCCTTTTCCTTAGTGTCTTGTCCAGTTGGCTACAAAGAATTCTCTTTTTCTTATTGAATGCTGTTTTTGCCATAGCATTTCTTACTTTGATTTATTTGTTGCATTTCATATCCTCTTCCATATTAATATTGATATAGTTATCATATTTTAAATCGAAAATAGATTTAATACAATCATTATTAAAAACTACCTGTAATCCATGTGAAAGGCATTGAGAGATGTCACAATACAAAGAATATGAAGAGTAAGATTGACAGAGAGAAGGACCGACAGAGTATGCCAAGAATGGCTTAAGAATAAGGAACCAATGATACGCCTCCAAGCTATCCATACTCTCTTCTGATTGGTGGATTGGGATGCCTACTGGTATAGTTCTCAATTCTGTCTGAAGTTTTGGTTTATATAATATGTACACTTCATAATATTGTCCGTATTTGAACTAGTGAGACCCCTGGGTTAGAGAACTATTCTACCCATTAACTAATCTACTAGTTTTAAAATCAGCAGCTTCTGTTTATATGTGAACTAGCCGTCAGGCTCGCTTCGCTCGCCATATCCGGATAGCCAGGGGCGGCGACTGGATCGTCCAAAAATGAGATTAGTGGGCTCGCTTTGCTCGCCTGCATTTTTCATTTGAGCATGCTTCATTCCATCAGAAAGTCAAAGTACTGAGAAAACACAGAAAAGCTGGGAGAAATCGTTGGAAAAACGCTGATTTTGGGCGTATCTTTGATGAAATATTAGTCACCTCATTACAAAATTTTTAAACCCTAGTAAATTTGAACATTTTCTGTTCATTTGTTCTCGATAAAGCTGAGAAAACGCTGGAAAAACGCAGATTTTGGGCGTATCTTTGGAAATTTTTCTAAATCCGTTCTTAGTGTGCCTCTAAAGGTCAAATTGAACATACCTACCAAATTTGAACGATTTTTAGTTCTGCGAGTGAGTGAATGAGTGCCATTTCGCTTTTATATATATAGATTGAAAGAACTCTAGTGAATAAATCATATCAGTAAGAACTCTCTACGTTCGTTCAATACCTATAAAGGTATGCATCCTGTTTTTTGTTGAAAATCGTGTTTCAAAATCAATAAGCTCAAAAGATGATGGGATATTGATAAATCAAGAGTATTTTGATTCAGTACATGAAAACCATAAAAAGCTTTTTCAATGTTCAGAATCACTGACATGAAAAATCATTGGTCAGAATCATTTCCTTAACAAAATGGAAGTCATACTAGGTAATCACTTGTAATTGGTAGGAGTTGTGCAGCGTCGTAGATGACCTTCTCCAATAAAAAGAAGGGGAAGATTTTTTATTCTCATTCTATCAAAACGTCTGACTCGATTCTACTCTTGTGTTGTTTTAGAAATTCTATTCCTGCCTAATTTTTATTTTTATAATAATTATTATTATAACTAATTGACTAACAATTTTTTAAAAAATTGATTTATCATTATTTCTAATCAAATGAGGCCTCAGGCTCACTAAGGTCCTTCTCGATTTACATTTCCTCTATGCACCACTGGCCTATTCTAAATTTAAAAAATAATTATCTAGCAAGAAAAATAGTTTTAAATAAGATTACAGCAAATAACAATGCAATTGTAACTAATAACAAAAAGGTGAGGGCCTCACTCAGTATGAAAATATATAATACCTACGATGTGTTCATTTCAAGTAATTAAAAAAATAGTGTTTCATCAACTCGTCAACTCTATTTTGTCGTGTAGAAGTGGTATGAATTAGGTCAGTTTGAAATTGAAAAAATATAATATATACAGGTGATTTCCGGTACTTCAACATATTAAATTGGTTTTGAAAGTCTTGAGAATCAATTTAAGGAAATGTGACTTACCGTATTCGTGAATCAATAGAACTTCATAGTTCACTCCGTACGGGTGAATAAATTGGAATAAAAATTTAAGACAGACAACAGAAATCACGTGACGGCGCATTTTAACGTACAGACAGTGACAGCCTGTGTGATAAATCCTAAAACAGAACTCAACAGTCAGCTGTTAAGTAACTAACATTTTTTCTTTTGTATTTTAAATGTTTTCCTGTTATATCCTCAAAAAGGACAATAGATTGAGTCAATTTCTCTGGCCAACGAACTTGATCTATATAATGGTTCAAAGAGAATGTGTTATAATTTGAAGCTAATTGATGAAACCAATCAAAACTAATCTTTGAACAAACATACAAACCACAAACGGACAACGTTTCGAGGTGCTAGTTGTCAGTAAGAACTTGCTACACCCATTCAATGAAAACATTGGAATATTTCTGAGCAGAACTCATTTACTTCTTCTTGTTATCGTTCAGTATCTAGGTCAATAGTTTTTTCATGTTGTGCGGTTTGCATCCCTTGCCCCTTAATGAAAATCACATATCAGTCAGTACAAGAGTAAATCATGGTAACTCTTATATCCCAATTATCAATATTATTATATCAAGTTCGTTTTATATTCTATTTTCAACTTGTTTTCTAGGGGTAGATTAGAAAGTTTTTCCCGGATCATACAACTGTTGATCAAGATTCTTTTTTCAAACTCTTGCTAGGTTTTCAAGTAGCTTGGAATAGTCAAGCGCCACTAATTGCAAGATGCCACTAAATCATGCAATCTGGTGGGTAATTAGCGTAATTGTAATAATTTTAAAAATTAAATTGAGCAGCTTTATCTTCTTAAGCTTTGAAGGGAATAAAATGAGATAGGAGTTTTTCAAATACCATACAGACTATGCATGAAATCAAAAATAGCATAAGCTGACAATCATTTAAACAAACCTAATATGAGTTGATGACGATGGATTGTTTACTTTTTAGATGAGTTGCTTCAAGAAATTCAATATCTACCATATTACTCAATTGACTCCAATTAAATTAATATATAATGCATTATAGAATTGCAACTATTCTTGAAAAAGAGAACATTCAGTTACAAACATTATACTGTATCAAATATGTTGATTTATATACCGGTATGTACACACACGAATCATCATACATGAAGCAACATATTAATGTATCCTAATTATTTGAGAATAATTCATAATGTTTTATGCAATATGTCTTGATACAACTATCTTCAACAAACGTATACTTATGCAATATTCAGCAAACTCTGAAAAGCTTATTATCTCATGTTCGAATATTGTATTTTTGAATTTATTATATTTACGAACATATGAAATGTAAAGTATGGAAAATATATTATTTCATCTGCAAGGAGTTTTTAAAAACGAATAAAAATGTTGGAGTATTCAAATATTCGAGTGTATGACAGTGAAAGAGTCGTTACATTCCAATATTCCTGGCCTAGAATTCACTAATGAAGAGATGGTGAACTGAGCTTGGGTATCAGGTTTAGAGTACACATAGCCCGTATTTGGGACAACTCAAAAACGCATCTAGCTGTTGGATTGCAATGATTTGTTTCAGTTCAAATGCATAAAACAATGAATGTGTAAAACTTGAAGCTCTATTACCTGGTGAAAGCAAGTCGGGTTTTTGGTGTGAAATGCCTGTTATTTGTCAGTGTTTCACTGAGATTCTGACCGGCCGTTGTGCTGAGGGCTTCGACTGTGAGACTAGACTGGTCAACAAATAGGATTTCAACGGCAAACCTGACTTCATGCCAACAATTATTTCAGTCCTGCTGCGTCAGACCTCCTATAAAGAGCTTCAAATTTTTCTTCTTACCGTTGTAAACTCAAATTTTCGCGGGCTTTGTTATTGTTGATCCACAAACTATTTGCAGTCAGGAATTACTATTCTACAAGTGCAATTGTCGCTAGTAGTACGATCTAGTATTGAGTGCATTGGCTTCAATTGCCCATGACTGACTAACATTAGTTCGATTGTAGATCTCATTAACAACATCCCTACACTACTAGCTCCATTTACCGCTCAATTTAAAATGAAATGTTTCAATCGTATGTAGCTTTTAATTAAACTTATTTGTTTATCGTTTCCTGACTATTTGTTTCAACTGCATTGCTTTAATTGAGTTTTTACTTTATATGTTACAAATTCATCTCGTTTATACGCATATCATAAGCAATGAATCTATTAGCATTGAAAATAAATTGTTTCACAAGAAAACAGCCCAGAAAGCCTAGGAAACTAGAAGGCGGTCCGTATGCACCGTCTACGGAGATAGATCAGCTGGTGGATTCAACTCGGAATGTAACACCAGAGACGAATAAAGCATATTTTTAAATTTTATATTCTCTCTTTTGTAACAAATCCTATTATATTAAGCGAGCAATTTCTATATATCTGTTTATATTTTTATATCTGGTTATATGGTTATTTATGTTAAACGGTTATTAACAACTGTAGGTACTGTTACATCATAATATAAGTATGGCAAATATGTGCTGTACTTCTGCACTGTACTAGTATAGCTAATAAATGATTTTTTTAATTTTGAGCCGCTATTAATAAGCCTACAATCCTATGTAGGCTATAATACCTGTGCAATATCGGAGTTTCAGGTGGAGGGATCCATTACACTGTAAGATATACGCTCATGTACATAAAAATTGAAAATCAAAGTACCTTTTTTACATTTATTTTCATGTACATATCATATAATATTAAGCGAGCTATTTCTGTTTATATGTCTGTATGTCAACGGATCTCGAAAACGGCTCTAACGATTTTCACGAAATTTGGAATATAGTAGGTTTATGATATAATAATTCGATTGCACTAGGTCTCATCCCTGGTAAAACTCGCTGAAGGACATGAAAAGGATAATTCATCCTTGGAAATACAGATGATAATTTCGTCGTCTGTCGATAACAGAAGATGCGTGTGCCTGTGTGGGAGATCAGCTGTGTAATCAATTAGCTTACCGTATCTCGCGAGAAATCTAGAAATTTCAATTGTCTCGATCAAAATAATCTGATTTGTTGACATGAGATGGTATATATCATAATATTCAAAGTTAATCATTATTTTACAGTTCTAAGTGATTAGTGAGTGTTATTTTGTTATTCAATTTGGTATGTAAACAATTTAAATTGGAACTTTTATGTTTTCAAATATTTGGACTGAAAATTTGACCTGAATTCAAGTGTATGGAACATAACCTTTTTTTGGAATATTTATAGTGTATAAATCAAAATTCGGGGAAGAAACAGTTTTGGGCTGTGCCTGTTAGTGCTTCCCCAATCATTTTAAAGAATTGAGTTCTGTTTATCAATTAATAAATAACGAGCGAAGCTCAGTGCCCCGATATTTATATTAAATGTAACTATAGCTCCATATAATCATAGATAGAGCAAACGGCCCCCAGACTCCTAGACATAGAATGGCCAAGGAAAATCTAGATTTCATCTTGAACTCCGGGAGAACTGTCGGCTCTACCGTTGGAAGGGTTGTTGTTGGAGTCCTGTTCCGCTACATAACAGACTGGAATTAGCTTTTCAATAACTTCTCGGTGGCTCGGGAAACTGTTGATCTATCATAATTGAATCAAATTAAGTTTTACCCAATTACACCATATTTACAATCTTACAAAGGAAAACTCATAAATAGATTTTTGAATACTGTACTGGAGAGAAAAAATACGGATTCCTTGTACTTTTTCTCTCCTGAATTTAGATAACATTACTAAGCATTTTTAAGTCTTCTCTTACACAAAAGTTTCAGTTCAAAATCAATGTCATGTCAAATTAAGGAGAGAAGAGTAATAAAAGCGGAAGGAAACGATTGATTATATGACAATTAATAACAAATATTCGAGCGCTATGGTTGAGTTTAATGGATACTTGCCAATGATTGGTAAAATTACATAATATTTTCTTGAAAAAAAAAATACTTCCAGCAGAGCTGCGTGTCGCAGGAAGTTTCTTCACCCCCTAATCGTGGAATGGCGGAGATATGACAGGGGTGTAATACGTAAACTGGTGACTAAAACAATTGAATTTAGGGAGTTACTTGAACATTCAATAATTATGGATAAGACGAAACACTTCATTTAAAATGACTGACAATCAATATGATATTTTCATATAAGATTGCAAAACTCGAACAATATTATTTTAATATTATCATAGAGATTAAAACTAAAGTGCAGTAGTTTTTTACATTGGAATAACTCTAATACATTAATATGGAGTGTCTCAAAAAGAATGACCCAGTTTTAGACAGATATATTTATTTTGAAAAATGGTGCACACAAAGCAATTCTACATCAAACTACTCACAGAAGTATGAAGTTTATGATGATGTATTATAAGTGTTCTATGTGCCCTCCCTTTGAGGCTCGGACGACATCTAGACGGTAGCCAAATTCATCCCAGACTGTTCGCAAGATGTCTTCTTGGACTGAAGCTACCAGTTATCCTGGTTTTTAGCTCCTCAATATCAAGTGCTAAGGGAGAAACAACGTTAAAGATATTGTTTATGTTCCTCCCTTAGCACTTGAGATTGAGGAGTTAAAACCCAGGATAACTGATGCAGTAGCTACAGTCCGAGAAAACATTTTGGGAACAGTCTGGGTTGAATTTGGCTTCCGTCTAGATGTCGTTTGAGCCTCAAAAGGAGGGCACATAGAACACTTTTAATACATCATCATAAACTCGATACTTCTGTGAGTAGTTCGATTTAAAATTGGTTTGTGTGCATCATTTTTTAAAATAAATATAACTGTATAAAATTGGGTCATTCTTTTTGAAACACCCGGTATTCACATCTAATTTGGTGTGCAATATATCATTTATACTACTTCTTCAAAATATTTCTTTATTCTCAATAATTGACCTCCTAAATGATTAACCTTCCTTGAGAAATCTTATATTGACATTGATTTTTTTTTGCCGAAAGAAAACAAACAATAATTTACTCATACACATACATACACGAGCAAAAATAAAAATAAAATGTTCATAATTCAATATTACACATACATGCATATACATGAGAGCAGAAAAAACAAAAATTTTGATTGACAAAGATCAATTGATGCATAAAACCATTTGGCACCGTGGCACATCCACATGTATTCAGCATAGAAAAACTTGCGTCGCGAGTAGGAATTTGCTAAGAGGGTAGCTGTTATCTGTCAATCAGTTTGGGAGTCTCCTATTGGCAGACAAGAAGTAGTTGTGAGTTTAGCCGATGGGGAGCGCTGGTGTCTGCGAAGCTTCGCGCCAGACGGATGAACGAACCGCTGTTTAGTTTTCATTGGCAGTGTGTATCCAAACCTGGAGCGCGTCATTACAATGCTCTTGAACTTCTGCCGATTGTTTAGCGGTCTAGTGTATTAGTGTTTGGTATGGTGTAGTTAAAAGTTTCACGGGAATATAATCTTATAGTAGTTTGAAAATATAAAGGGTGTGTTTTTCTGATTGTGAAAAAAATATCTTTGAAACTTTTCGTCGGTAATTCGTTGTTACAATGGCTGCGGGCTCCACTGAGGCCGCCTTCACCTCGCCGGCATCCGCTCTCGGTTGCTTCAATCCAACATTACTCAAAAATGACTCAAACAAATACTGGAATGGAGGACATATTATTGCTATTGCTTCCACCGACGGATTCTGGGAAGACGATCCTGAGGAGAAGGTTAAGAAAAAAGTTCTCAACTCCAAGAGTAAATTCCACATGGGGCGTCAGTTGCAGATCAAACACCTGCCGAGGGATGTAACAGAAGAGGTGAGTGTTGAATAATGTATTATTATACTTCTATGTACTCAAATTTTATTTAATGTTTTATCACTCACCAATCTTTGATTTATATCACTCACTTTTTCAACCTTATTCTAACTTTTGCAATTCCATCGATTGTGCGTGTTTAATCACTAATGCATGGCTTAACCACCTTTCAAATTAGATTGCTGTGTGACCACAGTATACAACTATTACTGAAGTTTGCTTCGATCAGTTGAGTTGCTTTGGAGTGAAACCTCTGTTCTGTTGATTACCTTCTCAACTCCTACCTCCCAAGTGATTAATCTCCTACCACATCATCATAGACCAAATATTCAATCAACAACATCGAAACTTGGAGAGATTGAATCAATATTCAAATTTTCCGCTGAAGTTCCGGTGCTTAGCGGTTAGCGATGTGGAACCGAAAGAACAAAGAAGAGCTATAGCATGTAACTCTGGAGGGGCCATAGCCATACACGACGGTTATTCACCACTGTCGGCTTCCAACTCCAACCTTCCATGGCCTTGACTAGATAGAAGAGCATCATTTGGACCCATCATGTTCCATCTCACTTCTTGGCATTACACTTGTTCATTGTGTAAGTTCAAATCCAAGGATCATGCCTTTGTCTCGCTCTACTCCACTTAAAATTTCGTCTAATCTTCTGAATAAACGTGTTTTTTGTGTAATTATTTTTGTGCGGAAAAATGATCGAGTTCCTTCACTTTAGTGGTACTATTTTGTTTTACAATCGCGTCTCTACGGTTTTCAGCAAAGTGAATTCTCCCCTCTTCTCCATGTATGCTTATTCCAGGGTACCTATTTTAACTTAATTTTGTCCCGGAAAAAATCTTTATTCCCGCTTGTAAAAGATTATATCTTCCTTCATCAGTTCCAATCCCATTTGAATCTATATCACATACAAATTCTAAAACTTATATGAAACAAAATGATGATATTATGATGCTTTTTTTAAAGATATGTGAATTGATTGATCCATGCAGTAGGCAAGACTAGTATACAAGCTTCTTCGGTAGGGGTGGCAGATGTTTTTTGAAAGAGTAGTGATGCCTATTAGGAAGGGTGAGAGTCTACCCCGATAGGGAATTCTCCACCCCACACAACACTCAGCTTGCCTGTTCCTTCACTAGCGTTTCGGTAAACCTGTTGGACGAACAACGCTTCACAACTTTATTCAGAATCGGCTTGTAGGATATATAGGATTCCTATATCCTCATTATCATTTTGATTTATCAATTCATTTAATTGCGTTCTCTGTTATCACTTCGAAAATTGATGAGAATTTAACTATCTGATTTGAAGACAACATTGAAATGTTCTATCAACGAAACTGTTTATTCAGTATTTCTATATCTAAGTAAAAATATGATTGAATAATTATGTATCTTAAGTTACTCGTTTGACTTTAGAGTATTCACATTTTACATTATCTTATAGCATTCACATTTTACTCTGAAATGAACTCATTGTTCATTGATCTACAAACTTTGAATACGTCTTAATTCTAATTCCTATAATTATAATACTTTCAATATTGTTAATAACAATAAATACTACTTACAATGTATTTGAATTGAATACAAACGCTAACCGGCTTAGTCAGGCGTTTATAATGAAAGTATTCCGATAATCAACGTCTAATTGTTCCTTGTGAATCTGTTTTTTCCACTTCACACTGAAATGAAGGTAGTAGAATGATTGGGAAAACATAAATGGTTGAAATTAATTTTAGTGGGAATGAACTACTGTAAAATCCACAGTGGATTAAGTTTGTTTCCTTATAGTAATTTCGTATTGATTAGGGTTTCAATTATAATTTTGAAATACAGCTTTTCATTACAACTATACAACAATCTTCCGATTCAAGGAAGTTGTCCTGGATTATTCCCGAATTTCAGGTTCAAATAACTCTCAACATAGAACAAACTAACGAACAAAGGGTACATTTACAGTTGAAACCAGTATATTAACACTTATTGAAAAGGTAGAGTGGCAGCTAATTTCTTCCGCTCACTGATTCTATAGTGAGGTTCACTACATTCTGTCAGTTTTCCCCATGTATAACAATAGCGCACCCCATTCAAACAATGCTGACAGTTTGAAGCTCATATAGCAGCCCCTTAGCTTGCTCAATAATTATCCTACATTCCTAATCTATATTTGTTCACATATTACTAATGTATAGTATTGTAGTACCGTATAAAAATAGAACCCTTATCGGTGCACTAGTGGCTGAATGAACGTTGGTTTATTCGTCATGACTAATATGTGTCTTTCAGTTTATCTAATTCGGAACATTCCGAATAATAATAATAAAAATCATAATAAATAATAATTGTTCAGGAACAGAAAGTGACGTATACAATATAACGTTTGACATTAGGAATACATTGGGCATTTCACATTTAATCACATGCTCCTTTGTATTAGTAGAATTTCCTTGCTGATATATCTAAACGTATTGAACTGTATTGTACCTCTGTACAATATAATATTATAAACGTTATATTTTGAATAAGAAGTACTTCGTATTAGTAGAATTTCCTTGCTGATACTGAATATCTAAACGTATTGCACTGTACAATATAATTATAAACTTAATACTATGAATAAGAAGTATTAATGTATTCGTTTGAACGTTATCTACCATTTATTCATTTTTGTATGTTTAGAGTACTTGAAAAAATTGTTGTGTCTGTGTCTATACATAACAATACCCTGCGCAGTGTTACTCAGAAGTGGCATTCAATTATCATTTCTATAAATGTTATTTTTTTAAATTCCATGTAATAAGAGTGAGGTTATTTTATATATGCATCTCCTATGACGCCGTACGCTTTCTCAAAATGTTTATTACGTCTGGAATAATCGTTTACAATAATTTTATACTGTAGAGGAGTAGAGTATTATTATAACCTGGATAGATTGACATACTATACAATATGATATACTTGTACTGTTCAAGTTGTCAAAGCTTCAAAAGCCTATAATGGGGTCCACGTTATAATGACAGTGTTTGATTAGCAATGGTATTGCTATCCTTGTCTTTCATTCAACAAAGCGGATAGCGCTATCTCTTTCTCGCTTTGCTCTGTCGCCAGATCGTCTTTTAACAATGTAGAATCAATGATTAATTAACAAAATATTTAATCTTGATTATGTAAATTCATTATGGAATTATAAAAAAATATTATTTATTGCTTAATAAAATATAATTGATTATTTTAAACGAGAATGAACAGTTAATATTACATCGATGAACCTGCATCTGCTACCTTCTACAGAAGGCATTGACAAGACAGAGGTTCGGCAATGTTTTTCTCCTATTTTTTCCACTGCCATTATAACGTGGACCTCACTATAGATCATGGCGTCGTTTTATCGTTTCATTCATGATACTTTGTACTAGAATTCATCAAATAATAACATGGACCCTGATACCCTGCGTAGTGTTACTCTGAAATGGCATTCAAATTTTATAAATGTTACATTTTCAAATTCTATGTAACATTGTGGTTATTTTGTTGAGAGGGAAAAATAAATTTATAATTTCTCTTGATCAGTGAGATGAATTAAGTTTTGTAGGTGTAAATTCTTCAACGCATATTATTTGACTATTTTCGTGAATTCAGTTTCCACTTATCAACCAATCTCACATCAGATTTATTTGAACTTGGAACTTATTGCACTTTGTTAGTTTTCAAACTCTTCTACAAGAGGTGACAGCATAAACTAGTTCCTCGTCTTCCATATTTCATAATACGGTACAATAGGAACAGACTAACAAAAGCTCAGTGTTTTCACCTGTTATATCGTAAGATACGGGTTAAATTCCCTTCAGGTACTTGATATTTTGTTATTCTCTCCTATATCCACGTATACATGAGTACTGTATGGGTCTATAGGAGAAGAAACAGAAGTTCTGTTTTACCTAATAAATTCTATGCATTTATCGTAATTGGCCTTCAATTCAAGCAATAAAGCTTTGTATTTCAATTCGCATTGATTGATGTATCAGATCTTCATTGATATATGAAGATTCTCTTGGGCTTGTCTGAATATTGATTGATAACTTCATTGGACTAACTTCTTGACTAACTCAGTTCAATATGCTCCCCGATAGACATTCAATATCAACTCTGAACTCCACAATTCATGCCAGCAATAATTCAGGTAATTGAAGGTATTGACAGAGTTCTCCCAAGAAAGTGATGTCGACTCCTGTCGGGAGAGTATCCGTCTCTGATTTTCTTCGAAACCAATTGATTGAAGTTTGGTGCCGAGGAATATTTCAGATGAGGTATGATATTTGACCAACTTGCAAGTTTAAATTGCTAAACTTTCTGTGATGTTTGCAAGTTATGTCATTATTACTTTGCAGAGGAGTAGGATTCTCGCTTCGTAAAAATGTTATACTGTAGAATGATGTACTGAAGTCGCGTGACCCAAATGCATGCATCTGATAAGAAATTCATCATTAGAAATATTATGTGCGTTAGAATTATTAAGTAGCCATCCTGAGTTCATTCAAAGTTTAATTTATAGAACTAGTAGTTCATCTTTTGTTATATTTTCTATGTTTGACAACGGTGTCTCGTGAAATTCATTTGTTTTTCGATGCTGTGATGACGAGGGAAGAATGAATGATTTGAATGAATTGAGACCTTTAATAGACTTTCAGTCATTATTTTGTCTTTTAGATAAACTTATTTTACAATGAATTATCATTTTTCAGCTGTTGATGATTTTCCTCTTTGTGAAATTTATAACTATTCAAATCATTCAATATTTTTGGCGATTGTGGAGGAAGATTTTTGTTTGAATTTGTATTTTGAAATTAATAAATGTGATAAATTCAAAATTGTAGTAAATACATTTTTTGGGCTCAAAATAGTGTGTGAATTAAGTTATTATTTTTACATAACCTCTAGACTGTGTATTTCAAATTAAGGTTTAGAGCAGTTTTGGCCGAATGCCTATTGTTTTTACCTGGATTGTATTTGTATATGAATAAATAAATAAATAAATCTTAGAGACAAAACTTGACTCTTCAGAGTGAAAATCTCATACAGTTATCCAATACCACTGAGAAAAATTCAAAAAAGTATTACTTCGAATAATCCCCATTCATAACTCAGGAATAATGTAGTATTAAATATCATATCTTAAAAATTCAAGTGGTATATCGCCTTCATAGATCGTTGTTGATGATTATTTTTCACGAAATTAATCCCAGTTTAGCACAGAAACAACATGCTTGAAAACAAAAATTGGATCTTGAATTCGGATGATTGGAAAAATTTAAAGATCAAATAATTGCTAAAATCAATTATGTTGAATCAAAGTAAGACAGAATTTCTGAAAAAATGCTATAGACGGAATATCAAACTTGGTAAAGGGAAGACAAGCAGTACCAGTAAATCATCAGCAGTAAATCATCTATTAGTTTTCAAGGCATTTCACTCGTAAGGAATTTTACTTGATGAGTGCATGAGGGCAGGGAGTTACGCAGTCTGACTTGAATTTTCTTCGATTTTCTTGTTTTAGCATTTCCTATCACGCACAGTTCCTATCAGTTTATATCGAGGGTTCTCCCCTAAAACTAATAAATCAAGGAATAGAATATTCAAATCCGTCAAAATATTAGAGATTTTTTTCAAAATTGTAAGGCATGGCCTTATTGATTGTTTCCCCTAGTAAAGAGTCAATCTCATGTTTGTCTTTCAATGTGAAGGAATAGCATTTTTAGTGAGATTGAATCATAATTTAAAGGAAATACTTTGTAGACCTAGTTTGAAACTCGAAGTTTAGTTTTTATTTATTTGTGGACAGAATCACAAATCATATGAATATGATTAGGAAGGAACAACAGGCTTGGCCCAAATCTATTCCATTCCCAAACTTTGATAAATTAATAAAATGTCCAAAAATAGGTTATGTTTCTACTGTAAAACGTTCAAGTTCAATTTTCGTCTAAAAATATATATAAGCTAAAAATTTTGAATTTAGAGAAATTAAAACACCAAACTATATTTAAATATAACACATATTTATCACTTCATATTGAATTAATCAAGTTATTTTATAAAATTTTGAACGCAAAAATACACACTAAATACTCTAATTTAGTTTTGCTGTATGATTTGATGAATAAAGTCCCAAACAACCCTGTGGCAGTATCATGTTATCCTGATAAAATTTGTTGAATGAGAGAGAATTGATATCGTTGAATTTTTAGCATAATTGAAAAAACAGTTTTATTAAAATAGGCCTACAGTGTCAAAATAAAACTGTGTATTTTCAATCATGTTATCCTGTTAGGTAAAATAATAGTTGACAAAATGGAAGGAATTCGGATCAAATAGTATTTCAGATAGAGCTTGAAATTGACAACGCACTTTGAATCTAGTTATAAGTAGTTTCTTCGATGACGATGCCTTGCCTGCTTTCGAACCTGCCATGTTCATTACCAAATTTCAAGTGTTGGAAGTGAAAATTCATGTCCAATTGGTCATCACCCAATAGGAAATGTCACCGGCAATGCGATACTAGCTCACAGACTGGCATAGATAATGGACTATTGCCTATTCATTAGTTATCTGCGTGCCCCAAGTGAGAGAGATACTCATTGTTACTAAAGCAAACATTATTGATTTGAAATGGCTATCATAGTTTGTAATAAAAATGGTACATGGGTATATAAAGGATATATTTGTAGAGAGTGGAAATTGATAGTAAAAGTTGAGAACGATGAGTTTGGTTTACTTTTCATAGAAAAATCTATTGCATTCGGTTTCAGATAAAATTATAATACATTCATCAATATTATTGTCATTTTCACTTCTAACTAATCTACAGATGAATTGAGTACAATCGAAATTGATTGTCTATCTTTAGTGGCATATGTTCACGTTATAATGGCAGTTGAGGAAGATAGGAGAACAACGTTGCCGATTCTCCGTCTTGTCAATGTCTTCTATAGATGGTAGCTGATTGACAGGTTTATCGATGTAATATTAACTGTTCATTCTAGTTCAAAATAATTAATTGAAATTGAAATTATCTTTATTTTTCTTCTTAGAAAGTACAAACAATATACAAGATACATATACTAAACTTGAAGAAGGTTACTCACATGGGCAAAGCCTGTGTGCGAGGTTCCTACTGGATCTATAGTGAGGTCCACGTTATAATGGCAGTGAAGAAAGATAGGAGAACAACGTTGCCGATCCTCTGTCTTGTCAATGCATTCAATAGACGGTAGCTGATACAGGTTTATTGATGTAATATTAACTGTTCATTCTCGTTTAAAATGATAAATTATATCTTATAAAGCAATAAATTATATTTTACAATAATTTCATAATGAATTTTCATAATTATTATGAAATATTTTGTTAATTAATTGTACATTGTAAAAAGACGATCTGGCAACAGAGCAAAGCGAAAAGAGATAGCGCTATCCGCTTTGGACAAGGATAGCAATACCATTGCTAATCAAACACTGCCATTATAACGCGGACCTCACTATAACAGTTATAGCAATAGTGGAAAAACATTCGTATCTCAGAAAATCGACAAATAATCTCTTCGACTGATATAATTTTAGTAGACTGAGAAAAATTTGGAGAAAATCCCCTTGTTTAACTCTCTTCCTGTTTCATTCTCATTCAAACTTGTTTTTCTCTTGCTTAACTCAAGAAAAGGCCAATAGCGACTTGCTACCCTACATCTCATAAACAATCCAATTATTCCTTCTTAGAGAGAGGGAAAAATTAGTTTTTCTCCCTCAGGGTAGAAATTTCCTGTTCGAAAGAGGTCCTAACATTCTCCTGCTCTAAAGCCGACCATTGCGCTTTATTGGTTTCAGCTCCTCTCTCTTCTGCCTCCTGGAAAGAGTAAATTTAGCGAAAACAGCAATCCTATTATGAACTCATTCCATGTATGTTCAAGATAATCACTAGGTGGCGAGTGACTGGACAATACTGATGCCACTGATGCGGCTCCAATCCTATTACAACCGTCAACACTGCTTCTGTTCTTCAATTCAAAATATATTTTGGTCATCACTGAGCTTCAGTGATCAAAGTTTTCTATTGAAGAGACCTCTTCTCTATGAATGTAACTGTTGACGTGAAGTAGATTGATGAGGATCATGTTTAATGAAATTGGAAATGATAAATGCATCCCTGGATCACATGGAATTTTTTGGTCTGGTGAAAAAATTTTTTGAAATCTGTTCTATTTCTCAAGTCTTCTATGAATTTAAGGTTTAAAATATTAATGTAAATCCTAATAGTATTTGAAATCTGTCAACATGAGGTTTAAAAGAGTAGGATCTTAATCGTGATGGAGTATTTGTAATCGTATCAATGTTAGGTTCTTATTTGAATGTGGCTTATAGATAATAGATGCAGGATATAACTCATTTATTTTTGTTATTGGTAACCATTCTAGTCAAGAGTATATCGACAAGATTAAAGGAATTCATCATTAGGCACTGAAACACGGACTTGTTTCATATTAGAGAAGTAATTTTCAGGTTAATGTACTGTAAAATGTACACTTTCTGAGAATAAAATTAATTCAAATTTGGAAAAAACAAAGAAGTTGATTTTTCTCATTTCAAATTTCTAACTTCAATTCAGCAGAACAAGTTTCATATTAGAGGAGTAATTTTCAGGTGAATGTTCTGTGAAATGTACACTTTTTAAAAATAAAATGGATTAAAATTTGAAAAAACAAAGCAGTTGATTTTTCTCATATAAAATTTCTAACTTTCATTCAGTAGTAGAAGAAGTTTTGATGTATCCGATTCCCAAATAAATTTTAGTAACCAATTTGAAGTATAAACAAACTTCATTTGCTGCTACACACAAATTGAATTCTTCAATTTTTATTCTCATCACGTTGAAATAATCCACTTCCGTCAGATTTATGATCTATTCTCCTCCAATCCAACTGACGTTTCGACTACTCTAGCAGTCATTGTAATAATTACTATTGTGACTGTTCTTGGTCATTCACTCTTTGATGCTGAGAAGTAATGGAATAATACGACTTCCCTCATCAAATAAATTGACAATGAAATGTATGTTGGAATTGTTTATAAATTCTGGTGATTTCAGCTTGGCAAGAATCCCATGTGATCTGGATGCACCAACTTACAGCCTGTGTTTTGATCGTGCTAGGAAAGAGAATGTTTATGAGAGAGGGGTGATGGTCTGACAGCAGAGAAACAGAGAGGGAGAGAGTTTAGTGAGAGTGTGTGTGATATACTGAAGTAGGAGGGCTTGTGTGGGCTGGTTAGTTCATAGGAGTTGACCCTGGGGAGGAAGTGGCTATCAATTCATTGTTACTTGTTCATACGAAGCAATCTCTGTTGAATCTTGAAGGAATTATGAAGCTTGGATCCTCTGGAGAGTAAAAATTATCGATACAATTCAGAAACAGCGGTTGTCGAGTTCATCTTTCAAACACCATCAATGATAAAAACGCTTCATTTATATGGGCTACTTTTGTACAAATTAATTAAAAAAATATTTAAACTTGTTTTTAATAATAAAGGGTACTACAAGTTTCTATTAACCCATCAATGATGTCTTGAGTGAATATAGTCAGTCAATAATGATATATTTCAATATATCAATCGTAGCACATAACAGAAAATACTTTAAAGTTCTAGAAATACTTGAAAATGGCATCAATGTCCAAAACATGTTGTGATTAAATCATAAAGGGTACTGAGATTTTTATTTTTATTTCTATTTCTATAAAAAGTAGCCCTATACAGAAAAGAGATTTAAAGTTCCATAATATAAATTAAAACAGGAGACACACGACAAAGATAGATTGAAAACACTTGAAAACTTACATTATAATCGGAAATTTTCGACGGATTTTATATGAGTATAATTATATCATCTGATATATATATATCAATAATAATAATCGATCCACTGTATCCCTAATGTAACATTTAAAATTGAATTGGGAAATAGAGCTGATAAAGCATGTTGACAATGAAGTCCTTTAATTAATGATGAATTAATAGCTCTTACCTCATTTCACAATAAGAATTTCTCTCCAATCGAAAATATGTATATGCTAATTTTTTTTGGTCCATTGCAAACTGCAATGTATTAACACACTAATTTGTCGTATATGAAAAAATAGTGTGCGAAAAAATAAATATTCTTTGATAGCTACAACCTCGAATCATAATTTGCAGTTGCTTTATCAATTCCCAATGATAGAGGACTACCTTTGGGGCAAGCTTTTCATGAAATTGTATTTATTCTTATCTCTACTTCATTTTCTGCTACACTCATATTGAATTCTTAGATCTCCACTCTAGTTACAAGCTAAGATATTATTTGTCTAAGTTACTTCGAGATTGGCTGGAAACCTGAAAAAAATTATATCATCATGAACAATGTTGAACGAGATGAGACGTATTTACCAGTGCAGAAGAAATGTAGCAATAACTTAATCGATCCATTGTGTCCCTAATGTAACATTTGAAATTGAGTTGGAAAATAGAGTTGATAAAGTATGTTGACAATATAGTCTTCATCATCAACTTGGCTCTGTAAATGTAAATCTGATAAATTGGTCGCATCATTGAGCCTTGAGAAGCACTGGACGATATTTGATGAAATATTCAAGAGTCGTTGACAAACTACAAATCACGTGTCGTTTGTTTGATTGCATTGTCGACATCTTTTTGCACTACTATTACCAAATGATGTGGGTGATTTAGTCAGATCGCAGACTTGATAAAAATATCGACTATAACTTACTTTTCAAGGTTCTGATATTGTAACTGTAAGCATTGATTTGATCATGATGTTGTCTTTTTTGTTCATTTTTTAAATCTGGGTTTATGGATTTACTCTGCAAATGCCTTATGATTACATGGATTGCTCTATATTCCATTCGTGTAATTCCAATGAAAGCTATTAATTATTATCATACTTGATGACTGTGTCACAGCTTATCAATTTATCAATTTCCATGATAATATCAAATTTAATGAATCTGTCACAACCGCCTATCGTTTGAAAAAGAGATACTAGTTTCAGTTGCCAAACAATTATCAATATCCAGTAAACTGTAAGCTAAAAAGATTAAGCAGCAGAAGATATAGTGGAGATGGAGACACCTAATTGGAGCCTATATTCTCAATAGTTATTATCGGATTATGATGAATCCGAAATCCCTCTGCATTCAATTTCCTTAGGAATTCAATTCGATTCCGTATTAGCTGTGAAGTAAACGCAAAAGATTCAAACAACATGATACATCTTTTAGATCAAACAGCATCGTAAAAAGCTATTTTTGCCAGCTTATATCGATGAGTATATATTTCGGAAAGCTTTTGAATGATATATATAGTAGGGATTAAGGATATATATGAATACCAATCCTTCTGATTAATAGACTGCCATGTGCAAATGAATGAACGCACGGCGAGATAACGTAGCAGCAACAGACAACGAATCAAAAATAGTACAATTTATTTAACTGAATAATCTCGCCGAAAAATACTATTTGTAGATATTATTCGCAGAAGCAAACAATATTTTTCGCAGTTTGCCAGAGTGCTTTATTTGAAATTAATACAACTATAGCCTTTATTCAATGCAATATCTTACCGATAATATTTGAAATAATAAAACGTTATGATTTGTTATCATTCATTGCAGTACATTTATCAATACAAGCCAGATATATTTGAATTACAGTATAGAGGGGATAGAAGCTTCGAATCCTAAAAAACAGCCTTTTTAGTATCCAGAGAGGATAGATGTGGACACAATTGGTTTTCGGGATGTGGGATGAAGATTAGGACTGCTCAGTGTTCACTGTTTGGTCATGAAGGGGAGGAATGAGTCATCGGGATACCCTACCCCAACCCCCCATACCACCATGCGTGCGTCATCCTTCAAGGTCATGATAAGGTGACATCGATACACTCAACAGACAACTTTCATATCTCACCCTAATACATTACCTAATTAGAAGTAGGTGTGTTGATTTTAGGTTAGAAATAATCATGTGTATGTACTGTAATTGGAATTTGAAGAATAATCCCTTACAGGAGAGTATATTTTCCGTATCAGGAAGTCTATTTACCTAAGGTAGTATACCGCTTTACATCTTGCGAGTGTGAAATACACTACAAATTTAAGGCTGTGCAAAGGATAAAAATAAACTTTTTACTCGTGATATTTTTCAAAGTTTTTCGATTTGTATATCATTAGGCTATCAAAATAGAAAAGTTTTCTCGGGAAAATATTTTTTTTTCCGATCATTACTTTTTGAGATATGAGCGCCTAAAGTTTAAACTTTTGGGACAGAACATTCCAAATTGGGTAAGAGATAAATCCATGAGATTTAGAGGATAGATTCATGGTATTGTTGATCTAGTAAAACAAAAAATTTTCTGAAAATATCAATTTTCGGAAAATTTATTCAATTTACCAAAAATAACTCAACTAAAAGTTATTTTTGGTTATTTTTAGTAAATTGAATAACTATCTCAAAAATTGATATTTTCAGAAAATTTTTGTTTTACTAGATCAACAATACCATGAAGAATCCATCCTCTAAATCTCATGGATTTATATCGTACCGAATTTGAAATGTTCTGTCCCGAAAATTCAAACTTCAGTGGCTCATATCTCAAAAAGTAATGATCAGAAAAAAATGTTTTCCTGAGAAAACTTTATCATTTTGATAGCTTGATGATATACAAATCAAAAAAACTTAGAAAAATATCACGAGTAGAAAGTTTATTTTTAGCCTTTGCAGAGCCTTAACAGAATGAGTCTAATGCAGATTTGAGTTTGCTTTTTGTTATATTTCCTGCAAATAAATTAAATTTGAATCAGGCCTTTATAATTGAAAAATACAGTCATAACAAGGGAATTGTAAACTGATGAATTTAATAAAGATTGATTCAATAATTGTGAATTCTGTAACAACAGAACATTACTTTAAATGTTTGACTGGAATGGGGGTTGAAACATTCAGTTGGTGTTATGAAAATATGTTTGGACATCTAGAATGTTTCTCAGGAAAACGAAGTAACTCAAATAATGTGCTTAGCAATCTGAATACTCGCTTTTTCAACCAATTCCCCTTGGGCTTCAGAAGCAAATTATCTCAACTTTGCTGTACGATTCAATCAAATAGAACGAACAAATACTGTTGAATATTGAGAGTAAGCTACTTCTATTTTCATTGTAGTTGAGAGAAAACTCATCGCATGTTAATTAAAGATTCATTCTCTTCGCGAAATGATTTTTCATCGTTCTCTTTGTGTTATTGGTCCACAGCGGGGTTTACGTATCCTTTTTCCTCCTGTCAGAAATGTTTACTTTGTGCTTCATAAAATCGTGTTTGTTTTCCACATAGCAGGTTAATATAGGATTATCGGAGGATGAAGGATATCCTTATGTTTATCAAAGGATACACCACCTTGCTTCTTATATGCTACAATTAATTCTGATCCTCAGATGAGGGTTCCGAGGGCTTGTTTGCATCCGAATGGATTCAATTTAACCCCTTCAAATACAACGTGCTTCAAGACTGTTGTTTCCAGATTATCGATCCAGGAACGTTTCTTTGGCCGTTTTCTCAGTGATGAATTCATCTGTTGTCGATAACGGCTGCCTCCCTCGCTCTCTCAAGTTACATGTAAACAAAGCATGCCTTAAACAGGCTCAATTTTATTCTGTCTCTTCTCATAGCACACTGCAGTTCAGTCGGCTGAAAAATAGCCCAGCTTCAATTCTCGAATGATATATATTTTTTGGCCCACTATTTCCTCCAGTACATTGTAAATTAGAGGGTTAAGTAGTGTTCAATTATAATGGTGTGGTAGAGTTGGAAGTAGCTTTCAATTATCCAAATAAGTAGGTGAGTTTGAAAATTTGGTAGACCGCTAGATCTGAAAAGCATGTATTGCATCCTTCAAAAAAACTTCCAACACATTTCAAAGACCAATCCCTCCTCACACACAGACTCGTTCTAGGTGAGGAGTACTATTCTTTCAAATTATTGTAATGTTTACATTTCAAATGTTTGTAACATGTTGATTATTGAGGATAAAAATCTTTTCATCCATTAAAAAGAAGTGCAATGTCATATCACGGAGTTTCTTAAAACTATGTAACGAAACTCTCTTTAGGAAACTCTCAGTCATGGAGTGATTGATTGGTGGGGGGGGGGAATACAGCAATATTGTATCCGATGTGATTGTTGTCCAATGAACAGCATCATGCTGGATTACACCAAGGAAGATCAGCTCTGATCACGGACCATAATTATCTATGTTTGCCTTATTTAGCCTAGGTTTTTGTTCCAAACTGGGATCAGTTTGATCTAGGTTTAAACCTGGATCATAATCCGGGTGGATTAATCCAGCAAATTGAATAATTGGAGCTCTTTTGTTGTAGAAAACTCCTTTCCAATCAAGCCTCTTGTTCAGAATAATGTGGAAATATCCAGGACTTCTGTATTTTTCATGCTCGGAATGGCATATTTCAGTTTATTATATTAGATGAATGCAATTCATTTATCCTAGCGTTTCATTGGCAGAGAACTCAAGCCTAACGATGACTTCTACTGTGCAGCTCTTTAGTGGACAACACTAGTTATGAGAGCAGGGACTGAAAATAATTACAGAGATGAGAAGAATGGAGATGGGAAGATCGTCTAAAGAGGGACATTTGGCACTGCCAATCTATTTGACAATTATTATCTCTGTCAGCAGAGAACAAACATCTGTAAGAAAGCTGGTGCCTTGGCTCTAAACATTTTTAATTCGTTCAAAACTCGCAGCATCTGCATCGGTCTTGTTTGAGATGGATTAAATACTACTTCGACTTAACTTTTTGAGAATTGATTTTGGACATTCATCTTGAAAGGCAACTTATCTGAGGACTGTTTGATAGATTAGATTTGTGTCGATTCTTATTAGAAAATGCAATCCGTCCATTTTCATGTAATCAAATTTATCTCCAAAAAATATCACAGTAAACGAGAAACGAAGTACATCAGTTTCGCGGTTCGATTTCAAATGTTTTCGTGATCTTATTGAGTATTTGAGAGTCTAGCCTTCTATTCAATGCAGGCATTATTAGTATAGGAATTATAGGAGTTAAATTTGACGTTTGTCAAGTGTCGTGCGAGTCCCGGAACGAATCGTTGTAACTCAGACTTCTTCAAGGGTCAGGTACTTTTACGCTTCGTTTGAAATTCGTTTACCAGTTTAGATTTGGAGGTTTGGCTATGAGCCTTATTTCACACCCGTTTCAAAAAAGGCGGCTGAAGATTGTTGAACTGAAAATAAAATCAATCTCCGGCTCTTTCTTTCATACAAACTATCAACTTAAACCTCAAATTTCCATGAGCAAAGGACTCAATCAAGATAATTGAATCTATGTAACAGCAAATTTCATTAGAAATGTAACGATTCGTCACATTTCGTTCAATTATAATATTTTTTCAACACTGGGTATGACATTTCAGAGGGGGGGGTGCGCTTTATTCTCATCTAATTTTATTCATCTGGTGGTTCATTCAGTTGTAACTTTCATTCTTGATTTTCATCTAATTGTTTCTCGATTCATCTTCTACACGCTCTATCACCTTGATGCAACATTGGAGAAGATTGGAAGAATTAAGAAACATTGGAAGAATTGCACATTACTCGTGCATTTCCAATTGCAATCCAAAAATCTCACCAATATAATGAAATATTAATTTATACTGAATCCCAATCACACTCTAACAAGTTTAATCTAAAATCACAATCTCCCTGATAATTTATATTCTCAAACGTAATTCTGACATATTGTAGCTTATTTTAAGAATGAGATTTCATTAGCAATAGGGAACTTGATGCTATGATAATTATCTATTATAGCTTTTGTTATCATTTATTAAATCGTACGATTATTACTCTATATTTTCTCAAAAATAATTATTTCACACTAAAATCATGACTTGATTGATTTACTGTAGTGAGCATATTATTCATATTGAACATGTTGCTTGAGTAACACTAAATTTATAAGAGTTCTATTTGTGAGATGTTCAAGAATTATCAAGAGAAATCTTTGATAATAATTAGGTATTTAGTCGTTTAAAGTAATTTTCTGGTGTTGATAATAATGCTTGTCACAGGATATATTTTTTGAGTTGAATACTCCTTCTTTCTTTTGTTAACAATCTTTCCTACCACGCTGAAATAGTTTTGTTTCATTATCAACTGAGAAAGAGAAGAGAATAACCGCCTCAAATTCCCTGGGACACCTACTTTCTGAATGTCTAGGAACTTTTGCTTTAATTGAGGAACAAAAACGGACTCTAGATCTAACTGCCCCTTCACCTGTCGAACGCAATCAGCAACACACTGTTTCTCACTCACTCACTCATTCACTCACTCAATCTCTCTCACTCTCCCACTCATCTCTCTCTTTCCCTTGGCCTTGGCCTTGAAGGCGCACTGGCTGTGAATAAGATATTACATATCCGAATTTCAACTCGACTTCTCAGTTTTTTCGCATTAACATATTTTAGATCAACGAATTATCTTTATTTCTGCATAATATCAAAGACAATACCGCAGATTTATAATCTATTTGCATACGATCATACCAAGCAAGTATTCTTATCCTTTAAACTAGAGTGTTTTTGTCTTCATTCTAGAGAATACGTAGAGAAAAAAGTTCTTAATTACATATACACTCTTAATATGTAGAGAAAAAAGTTCTTTCCTTAGTTCGTTCGTAGACCAGTAAACGTATGAGCAAAGATGGGCATCAAATGCAGTGTATTATGAATCTCATCATCTCTAGAACCATTTTTATCATTATAATAATTGAACCTATAAAACTGAATGGAAAATCATTCTATTCTGCGTTATTCTATTATGGATTTTCCTTAGTTTATTATGTTCCTTTCTCTTGTAATGGTCAACCTTTTAAATACATCACATGGTATTCAAAAATATTCTAAAATGCTATCATTCAATTCAGACATCAAAGTTTACAAAAATAGATACTGTATCTCGATTTTTCTCATTCATTAAGCATGTACAAATCTGTAATTTTTATTTTATCACCTCGTCAATTTGATTCTATAAACTCCGTCCAGCGTTTTAGTCATCATAATTATAGGTACGTTTTTGACAGTCATCAAAGAACTACGGGGTTCCTATCCTAGTTAGAAATTTTCAAAACAAATTCCTGTCAGGAGCTCGTTTCTGTGAGTTTGCCAAGAGTCTGTCAACCCAAGATAGTGGATGAAGCATTTAGGACATTGGTGAGTAGTTGGGTAATTAGTTGATGGAAAGTAGTTAGTATCAGGATTTGGTTCAGTTGAGAGTCGTTTATTAACTCTCAAATTTATATCTGCCTTGAAATAAGGTTGATTATTCCCCTCCTTCTTCAATAACTTATTGCCAACTTATCGGAGTTCGGTCATATTCAACGCAGTACAGAATCCCAATCTAATGCACAACGAATTCTACAGAACTCAATTCCAATATTTGAGAATGAAAAATAAATAATAGCTCGTTATAAAATCTCAATATCTACATAATAATGCAAATCAGTAAATCTTATAAACCATCTCATCTGATACATTAATCGTGATCGAATATTTTCCAATGATTTCTGAATTATATTCACCTCCTAGGATCTAGTGAATACTATAATATTCTTTTGAGTCGGAGAGGTTCATCAGTGGAGTAAAGCAATCAGTAATTATTTTATACTCGAAAGATTAAACTCGTCATGCTGTGGATGATGGGAGGCATCCATTGATCTCCCAAGTCATTTGCTTCTGAAGTTTTGAACACAATTCGGTATAACTTTTACGAGGGTTTGAATTGGGGGAGAAATAATGTGGTGATGTTTACGTGATGTGTAGCTCACTTCGATATAGATATATGCAGTCTGGATTTATGCTCAGTAAATATATTTACTGCGATATACATATTTACTACACACTTTTCAGCTGTGGACGGACCCTCTGAGCTGAAGAATGAGAGTCCATCGATTATCTTTCTGCATCTCATTCTAACCCTCTGGCTCCTTTTCCTCCACCCTTCTCTTGGAACACACATGGATGCTTCACTTTTCTCTCTCAATGTCTCCCGTCTTCTTCCAATATCCCAAAACAGAGAGAATAAAACTAAACATCAGTAGAGATTTCAAAGTAATGTACTTCTAAAAATTACAAATTTTGTAATGTATAACGCATCCATGTGTTACCATTGAGAAAATATAAAATAGCTATGTTGATATTATTAGATCACTTGCTTCAATGCTATCCAGATTGTATAGAATACATTACATTCTATATTCTCTGGTGTTATCAGTTCTATGTCTTCAATGTGACGGTTTTTGATGTCAGCAGTCAGCACAATTGTAGTGCAGATCTCCAACACAATAGTTTTTTGAAGTATCTGAATTCATAGTCATTCTATGATTGTGTTGTCGGTACTTTGGCTTGATTTTTTTCATCTCATGTTACGATCTATAGGCAAATAAAATCAGAGAGTATGTAGAATTCAACAATTAGAATGTAATAATTCTATATTCTCAAACTGCTCAAATTTACATTCAATACTCTGTGAAAATACAATACGTATTGATATTCTATATACTATAATTGACTGAACTATAGACTATAGTATATAAACTATATATACTAAAGAGACTATTAGTTGAAGCATATTTATTTATTAAATTTATTGATTTATTTATTAAAAACACACAAAACAAAACAAATAAAATAATATAAAATGTTACAAATATAAAAAACCATGGGCTTTGTGGTCTATTCCTTGAACCTTTTTGATTTGTGAGTCTGCCTATCATGAAAGATGAATAAATTAGCTCATGTACCTTTGTTATATAGTCATGTACTGATGAATAATGGATTCCCTCAATTTCAAGTAATTTTAATATTTGTTAACATCTGGTGCCTTACTCAAAACTTGAGTAAAATTTGGAAAATTTGAAATCATAAATTTTTCATCAGGAAATGGCCAGGTTGACGAAGCATAAATTCACGGTCCTCGACCATAGAGAATTGTGAGAAATGTTACGCTACATATTAGTATTAACACTCTATACTCTTATTTTACTGAGTATTGCTTGTTAAATTATAATTTAGTATTGTATTGGAGGGTTAAGTGTAAGAGAGGGCCGACTGCGCCCTAACTTCGCTCTCACAGGAATAAAATAAAGGCAGTCATTCTATTCTATTCTATTCTACTCTCCGCGGTTGATAGTGAATCCAAATATGTTGAAGTTCAGCTTATTGGCTAGGAGGTGCGTTGGTGCGTTAAAAAAAGGATTATAACTTTCCATACATGAGGTCAGAGATATTCGATTTTCAGTATTTTGTGTTCAAAAAGCGTGTAGTCCGAGTACATGATTCAATTTCAAATTTCTATCTTCATTGAAGGAGCAAGCCAATGGATGAAATTGATAATGATATCGAATATTGGATATCCATGGAAAATCCTGGAATCATGAGAGTATTTATAGCTACATTGTTAAATTGAGGCCGCAACTAACGATATATTGATGGGAAATTGTTAATGAATGGCCAGCTGGAATAAAACAGGCGGGGTGAAAATTTTGTACAGTTTCTATTTTGGGCTCAGCTTTCAGGGCACTTTCACCCACGTATATTTTATGTGGATATTGATATTTATGAACATGAAGGGTGAGGTTACTGTAAGAACTCTGTTTTAAATTGATTGGTAAACTTGATTTAAATATCAGTTTCCTTCTCACTTTTTTCTCAAATTGATTAACAGAGAGATTTTCACGCAGATTCGATTTAAAAATCTATCAACAACTATGATTAAACACATAATCATAAAACGATTAAACACATAATCATAAAATGATTAAACACATAATCATAAAATGATTAAACACATAATCATAAAATTATTAAACACATAATCATAAAATGGTTGAACAAATAATCATGAAATGATTGGACTCACTTATTTCATTCCCGAATTTTGATTGCAAATTAGTCCAAAAGAGGCTATGATTTTCAGTGAATTTGTTGAAAATGTAAACGAAACAGATTTATTGATCTTTGGAAGTGATTGAGGTTTTCTATCTAGTGGCCTAACGTGTAGGCATATGGTACACGACTGCCACCCACAAGACAATCAAGGTAGAGTAGACTGCAAACTAATTTTTTCCTGCCCACCAGATCCAATTTTCATTTGATTCCAGCTCAGCAATCCATAACGTTGAAAAATCAATCAACTTTGAACTTCCTTCAATGCATTCACCATATTCAACAGTGTTTTTCAACGTTCTACTTACTTGTAGTCTTCAACTGAATCAAGTCCTCTTTTTGAAACTATAATACTACAGTATAATCTATAAATAATATTTCAAATTCATTCCATGTATTATTACTACTTCAGTTTTTTCTTAATCCGAGCAGTTTTCTCAACAATTGTTTGGTAGTTGTGAGTTTAAAAGTATAGAATTAATGAGCACATGTACTTAGGAGATCTTTATGTCAATTCATCCTCCCTCAATCTATTTATTTCAAACAATACAATACAAAGTAGAAACTTCGCAGTGAATTCAACTATGATTATATCTGATTGATTAATAATTCAATACAGTATACAAAGTAAAAGCTTCGCAGTGAATTCAACTATGATTATATCTGATTAATAATACCATAAAGTATGCAAAGTAAAAACTTCGCAGTGAATTCAACTATGATTATATTTGATTAATAATACCATACAGTATACAAAGTAAAAACTTCGCAGTGAATTCAACTATGATTATACCTGATTCCTAATACCATACAGTATACTGTAGTATTGTATCTTATCGTCGATAATACTAAACCAGTAAAGTAGAATATTGTTATATTAAACATAGTAATTACGTATATCACGTACCGGTTGGTATATTAGAAGGCCTAGTTCGACCAAAATGCATTTCGGCCTATAGGAGAATACTACATATTAAAAGTCGTTGCACAAAACTACAATGTCATTGTCTATTGTCACCCTGCGTTCCATCGCAAATCCCCTGAAGGCTATTCTATTGACTCCAGGCTTTTCACATTTCTCGAATGTGGGTACGATATGCTAGTTTTATTATTATTGTTGTTGTTAAGGAACGCGAGTTCATTGACATTGGTCGGAGTCCTACTTGCCGTCACTTTCTCACTGACTCATATTCACCTTCGAAACTGTATTAAAATTATTCATTGTGAGAATGTATTAATTAATTGGGACATCTAATTAATTAATTAATGGAAAACCTCAGTATTGGTTGTTAATAAGGTGGCAGGATAGCATCGTAGAGTCCATGTTAGGTGTGTTCCGAACCACCGATAGAGCGATTTTTATTTCTTTCTCCATAATAAGAGTTGGTAGATAATACCCGAATCGATGTTGGAAGTTGAAGAAGAGCTATCCCAAGTTAACTGAGCTAAGCTCTGTATCTTTTCTGCAATTCATTTCATTTTTTACCGTCCTTATCTCCTAGTACGACCACACTCCTTCTACATGCATATCTCTTCTGCTTATTTCCAGTCATAATTTAGTAGCAGTATAGTTTTGTTCAGAAGACGGTCTGAAAGCAAATGATTTTTGTCTCCGTCTGCGAACACACTCAAAGCACTGCTACAATTATGCTTCCTCTGGCTTCTCTTTCATTCCGATCCTTTTTTCAAATGAACTCCTCTGTAGTCTATTTTCAACAATTTGATTTTGCATGTAATGCTTCAATTGCCTCCCTGTAATAATTCTTTCCAATTTGTGTTTCTTTTATCGGATCTAAGCATGTTTCTTCATGAATGGTTGTATAGGGAGAATTGAGTGATTATTATCGAAAAATAATACATTTTTTACACGTTTCATATCTCACAGTGCACAATTAACATTCGAAATGTCAGTGTTTGTATTGCATGAATAATATGATCGATTGGATACTAATTACTACTTGTATTCCTCATGTATCTCACATTTCTCATGATAATTATCATAGAATTTACTATATATGTATAATGAATGTATAATCATTCTCTGCACTCAAATGCACTCAATATAAAATATTTATTATGATTCTTTGTTCTCGAATTTGAATCCATCACATCATGTTCTCTCATAGATAACCTAATATTATATATTAGTATTATAAATAAAAAAATAATAAAAATCTCAATACCCTTTTTGAAACAACATGTTGTGATTAAATAATTCAAAAAGGGTACTGAGATTTTTATTTTTCTTTCTATTTTTATATAATACTAATATACTAATATATAATATTAGGTTATCAATGAGAGAACATGATGTGATGGATTCAAATTCGAGAACAAAGAATCATAATAATATTTTTTTATATTGAGTGCATTTGAGTGCAGAGAATGATTATACATTCATTATACATATATAGTAAATTCTATGAAAGTATCATGGGAAATGTGAAATTTTTATTACAAGTAGCCCTATACAGAAAAGAGATAGTATTATATATTATTAATATTGTATATTTGCCTAATTAAGATTTTACATTGTTTGTTGAATATGTGGAAAGGTGTACTCTACTTTGTGTTTTTTTCAAGTTTCTCTTCAAGTTGATGTTGTATGTTGAATTTTGATAGACATTGGAAAATCATCAAATCAGTCAGTTCCAATAAGAACTCTCACTTTGAATTTGAAGTGAAAATAAAAAATTGTGACATGAGTAGTCTACAAAAAGAGTAAACTACTATTCAAGAGTTCCTTGCACTATTAGCTAGTTCCGTCCAATGACTCACACTCATTCAAAGATGCTAATTTTCTGGTGAAACTTACATTTCTCAAAGGCTACTGTAACGAACTGATTGTAAATATTCATGTAGACATTCAGACGGCTGTTCATTGATAGAAGTTTGAATAAATTTCCGAATTGACGGAAATTGGTATTGGAAAATTGTTACATTGACTCACAGATAGGTGACAGGTGTATAAATCTCACCTTTTGAATATTAGCATTTTATGCTCCATAGAATAGCCAATCTATTTCCTGTTCCATAGAACAGTAAATCTATCCTAAAACTAATATAAGAATTGTTTAATCTAGATGAAAGACATTAATAATTCTGCAACTATAACTGATGTTTCTAAATGTCTGAATGTATCTTGGTCCAATTGAATCTAAATTTGGCCCAATTCCTGACTCATTTTAAAAAACTTCACATCTTACACTAGGGGATGAGAAATAATGTAATCAGTGAATTCCTCCTCGTTCTTTGGTCGCTGTACCTCTCTCTCGATCAGCAACTAGAACGATACCAGTGTTAATTTGCTGTCAATCTGCCTTTGGAATAATACCGCAGAGCTGACATGAATCAACCGCGGAAAAGAAAAATGCGATTTTCTCAATAACCTGAGTTTGGATTTGTCGTGTGATTGTCATAAATCAGAGTATTTTGAGGCTCTTCGGTTTACCAATGTAATTGCAATATCTACCTAATCGTATCTGAGCATTTGAATCTCTGTACGCTAGTCAACAGTAATACATTTTTTTGAATAATGAATTTCATAAATAAGATTGAATTATACGATCTGGACCTCATAAACTCATAATCAACTTGATAAAATATTTTCAAATATATCCTACAGATCCATTTATGGAAATTACATTCTTATCTATTTTTTGATGCCTGGTCTTCGACTTGGTATTTTGTGATTATATGGGAAAATGATATAAAACTATTATATACGAGAAATTGCTCGTATCATACATTTATTTATTTCACATTTATACACATGTACATACATTTATTGGTATTATATTATTATCAATAACCCTAACTGTCTAATCGGTGATCAAGCTTGTTTAATCCTTGACAATCATACAATAGAGACATCTACCTTTCAAAATAGTAATTTATTAATGATTTGTATTGATGAAGCATAAAGATCCTCTTTTATACGTTACCCTTGTTCAAAATGAGTTCATTGCAATTTCAATTTATTCCGATCGATTCTCATTTTATGCTACCAATGATATCCGTTCTTGTTTTTTCAAGATAGTAAAATAAGGGTGGGATTGAGAAATTTGGCGTCCCTAACTTTTCGTACCACTAAGACTAATGTCTGATTAATATTAGTAATAGAACTTCTCCCCTAAAACAATTTGTAAAAATCTATAGTAGGCCTATTATATAAATTGCTTAGTCTGACTATAGTATAAGTTCGATCCAATGCTACTCATCTTGATCATAATTGAATGAAAATTTTTTGGTGAAAACTTGATAAATTATTGCTATCTGGGATGTTGAAAAATAGCTTTTCAAAAATTACGATTGTATTTATCGTAAATAATGTTGTATCAATTGTAATCCTTTTTGAACAAATTCAAATTTCATGGAAGCTGAGCCTGCACCTCATTTAATAATAAATTATCTATTCCCAAATTCTCAAAATATTTCAAGGGAAACAACATTGCTTATTCTAATGAACATTGAAATCAGAATGTCTTGTTAGCCTGATTTTTTCAGTCAATCCAAAAAATATGTTGACAATAGGCTTAGAATTATTGATCTTCATCATTATCACGCATACTTGGAGGCACCAGGAATTTGAATAGAAAAGAATCAAATTGATAGTTGAAAAAGTTCTATTCCACCACTGCGGCTGAAAATCCATTGAATTCATTGTAGGTGGAAATAATTCGAAGGCCCTATTCGTCGGAGAGAAATTTTCACTCGTTCATATCACCAATATGAAAAAGGGCTTGATTAAAATCATCCGGAAGGGTGGGCGAAGAGCTATAGAGTGATGGTGAGGGTTGATTCGCATTGTCGACAACACAGGATGCAGTAATCTTCCGCTTTGAAAACTGGAGAGAGATCCGCATGAAACAAAAAGGGTATAACAAAGCATCCAAGCGTGTTTGCTCAAAGTGGCTCTCAAAAAAAATATTTGCGAATAAAGACGATTGTTACCCTTTTGAACAATATTCCAATAGTCTGTTGAATTTCATAATATTGTTCGAATTTAATTAATATTTTTCGCTTTTAAAATGATACGACTGACAGAACAGTCATTCTTTCTTAATTCTGTCAATAACAGAGAAAGAACTCTAAAAAAAACTTTCAATCAAGTTCAACACTCAAAAGACAGACTATTATTTACTTTATATCCATCCTGTATTCAACAAATCTATCAATAACTGAAATTCTTATTTTGAATGAAGAGATGAAAATGTGTTATCATGTATGTGTTATTATGTGTAGGCTATACTAATAAATGATTAGTAATAATCATGTATTTGATTATAACAAATTATATCAATATATTAGTTATAATATTTTAATTAATATATGATTATAATACATGGTTGTAATTAGTATTGTTTTTTATTACTCAAGTTCAATACATTCTTTTCATAGCTTTGTTCTACTAATAGTGTTTATTCTAGCGCCTGAATAACACCCATCAAACATTGTGAAATAAATCTCCGCCAGACAGTATTCAAAGTCAATGGACCGAACATAGTGCCTTTAAATAGTGTCCATCTATATCAACAAAAATAAACTACCAAGCAACTTAAGATGAATGAATTCACAAATGAATGAAAGGTTGAAATACTACAAATTCCTTACAATACTCTGAATGAAAGTTTTCTACGGTAGTCAGTTTTACGTTATTTCCTGCCTTTTTGCTTTCTATTTGACACTCAAATTTGTATTGTTTGTCACTTTCATTTTCAAAACTTATCCTGTTTGAATGGGGATGGCAAATGTGTATCGAGGAGTTGAAGGTCGTTCATTTCAAGGCAGAGCTCTGCTAGAATGGTTTTCTACCTGCTCAGGAGTCAGTAAACTTTACACATGTGCATTCCTAGAATTTCCAGGTATAGGAACCATGTCCTAACTACACCCTCTGCTATAGGATATTCGGAACACCCCAGGGCCTTTTGTAGTCGTTGCGTACGTACATTCGCGTACTCGAGTTTACTATTGTCAACGACCTACTTCCAATTCTTTTCAAAGTCGTCTTTCCCAAGGCATATAGAGTAAACTTCAACAGTACCATGTCTTTTGCCATTCCGTTACACCACTTTCTAGTTTACAAGGGTGATTCCAAAAGTAAAGTTGCCACTTAAATAATTCAATGTGGATTGTATTTATCGTAAATAATGTTGTATCAATTGTAATCCTTTTTAAACAAATTCAAATTTCTGAGCCTGCACCTCGTTTAATAATAATCTATTAATTCCCAAATTCTCAAAATATTTCAAGGGAAACAACATTACTTATTCATTTCATAAGCAACTAAGTAATGAAAACTGAAAAGTCTTTTAAAGATCAAATCAAATCGTTTATTTCACAAAAAATATATACAGAATACAACAAAAAGGACAACAACTTTGTGCTACACGTCGGCAAAAGAAAACTTGTACGCCGACGTGGAGTCTTAATATATCTTATTCACTTCTACATTAATATTAATATAAAAAATATTATAATATAGGCTTACAATAATTAACATTCAACCAACTCAATATTCCATTCTAAGAAATAACAATAATTAAAAATATACATAAAGCTGAATTTTAAATTCATACATTCAATATCATAGCAAATCATTAATTGAATAGAAATAATTTTCTTTCACCCAGGTATGGAGTTCTTTTATTTTAGGCTTCTTTATCAACCATCTAGAACAAGAATACGATCTACAATATACCAATATACTGAAAATATTTAGTAACAGTAAATCTTGTTTTGGCTGTAATTGAGTTAATATTTTCATAATTTAACTATAAATACCTGTGTATCTGGTATTGATTGCTGTGATCATTATGATTTCTGATAATTTCTCCTTAATACAGATTCGACAGTGTATTGTGCAGGAAGTAAAAAATATTATTTATAAAATGGTGGTGTTCATATCTTGAGAGTAACTACCATACGGACTGCAATACCAGAAATGAAATATTACTATACTCGTGGTAAAACTAACTGATTGCCGTGATTACGAATAATTTTGCATAATTCATTAAAATGACTGGAATAAAAAATGCATTTCTTCGCCGAAATTCACTCATTTATATTAGTTTGTTGAATCTAATATGTAATACCTCTCAAGCTTCCAAAGATAATCTTTGAAAAGTTTGGTGATGAGCTATTATTTCCTCGAAACCCCATCTGGAACCATGTTCTCTAATCCAATTAACAACCTCTGCTGGAAAATACTTCAAAATAAGACTAAACAATTCGCTTACAAACAACTCGTCAACAGCTGTGACCACGTGTATGTGGATGTGTAAACACGGGATTGCCGAGCTGCATACGTCACAATCGTCCAACTTGATACACTAATTTTGTCCTGGATTCATAAATTTTGTGAACACTAATTTAGATTTGATTTTGAGCAGTGAACAGATTGAAATTTCCATTTTGTTAATGATATTCTTTAGATTTCCCTCTACAATACAATACTTTCAGAGGAATAGATTTTACCCTCCAATAACACGGAGAACATTGCAAAAAACTTCAAGATTTGCACTTTTGAGAAACTCAAGGTGTAAATATTGTGAACTCAGCTGTATTCCATGTTCCTGTGTTATCTTTTCTCTAAACACGATTGCAAGTAATGATAAAACAAAGTATTCAAGAATATTTTCACATGCATTTGCAAGTAATACAATGAAGCTGTCAATGTTCCTTCAGATATGCTTTGTTCTGTATCTCTAAAAGTTTATCGTTGCTCACATCATGCAGTATGAATATATTCTGATAAAAATATCTCTTCGTGCAACATGCTCTTATTACAAGTGCATTCCTATTGTATGAGGGATGAACTTTCGAGTTGAAAAGGTCTCCCTGCCTTACTAGCTATTTAGCATTTTAAACTTTAAATTTGTTATTTTCTCCACATGTCGTGACTAAACTATCGAGTAACACGTGTCGAAAGTACACATAGAATCGTCAATAAATATATATGTAACAAGGCTATGAGGAAGTTGTCAACTTCTTGAAAAGTATTCCTACATTCTAACAGAAGTCTTCATTGTTCTCTCTTTAATTTTAACGTTCATTTTTATAAAATATATTTAATTATTCTGTGTCAATCGTCATCCACGTTCCAGTTATTCATTTGGAATTTCATCGGATAATATTTCAATATTCTGGGATATTGAATAGTGAAGTGAATAACTACAAGACTTTTCCTATTTCGGACTGTGTGTAACCTTATCTAAATTTGGGAGAGGAATAGCACAAGGTTACCTTATTTTCCTCTACTTATCATTTTTGATGATGTACTTATTGTATGAATCAACAAAACAATAATATCCATTCCTCATGAATTGATTAGTGACTATTCTTCTCAAAGCCTTACACAGTGAAAAATATTTTGTTTGAGAATTTATCAAAAATGTGTTTCAAAACTTAGATTAAACGTGCAGAAAACGAGAGCGTCGTTGGTTTCAAAAAGTATTTCGTTTATCTTAGATTGTCTCATTCATTTTCGGCTGGCTTTAGTGGATAATATCTGATGTTGGAGGACTGAAGATTCTATCTCATCCTATTCATATAATCCAAGGAGGTCAGTCTGTTTCTCCTTTATGACAGAGTCATAATATTTCTTCTAGCTCTGAGATGAAACGCAGGATTTGCCTCTGAGGAATTTCCCCATTGTGGAAGATCTCATATTCTTCTATCTCCGTCATTTTTATATGTATCATCTTCTCAATCTTCATTCTTTTATCATCTTTCATCCTTTAGCATGCATTAATAGGTTCAAGTGATTAATCCAACTCACCAATGAGAGAGTAGCAATTTTGTGTCATGACAACAGTCAATAGTTTAGAAAGATTTAGTAAGATTCAGAAAATCATGTGTTAAACGCAACTGCTGAATAGTAAGAAAGTAGCAATTTAGTGTACGTGGAAATAGTCAATGGTTGTTGAGTCAGTGAATAGTAGTTGGTAGTTCAGACTAATCAAAAGCATTCAATGGAGGGACTTCATTAACATGACGAGAGCCAATTAGAGTCAAGTAAAAGCAAATTGATAAATCATGAGATAGACAATAAGATTAGAATTCTTTATTTAGAGAAAGAGGGAGAAACAATGAGATTGATTGATTATTTGCCTTTATTAGGGCGGAGTTAGGACTCTGCCAGACAACCCTAGAGAGAGAGAGAGAGAGAGAGAGAGAGAGAGATTGATTGATTCTACTTTATTTATGTAGATTACAATATATACTGGCTTATACACTTATATACAAAATCATTTCTGATGCAATGTTTATGAAGGCGTTCATGTGTAATTCACTTAAATCTGAAGATTAATAGTATTATCACTGCTTTGGAAATTCGCATATAGTTTTGTATTTATATTGGCTTCGTTCATTGAAATTCACGGCTAACGCTGAGCCAAATTTTATTCAACCGATACAAAATCGCATCGGTTTTCATCCTCCTCTCGCTTTTTTCCGGTGGGGTTTAATCACTGAAGAGGAGATGAATTCTGTTTTAAAAGTGGAAATCACCATATAGTCATGCTCTGATTGATTTTTCGAGTTATTTTCAGAATTCTTCAATCATTCTAGTTATACTGGCTCGATGATGTTGTAACCAAAGAAAAGCAGAATATTTTCATTGTCTAAAATACTCTTTTGCATACTAAATATAAAATTGAATAATATTCTTAGAATAGAAATATACTGAATAAAATATTGTAATGATTTGGACACTATAATGAATTTTAGAAGAGTTGCAGGTGTTGGTCAATAGATGGTATATTTGGGCAGGAATACGAGGTAAACGAATGATTGGAAAAAGAGGAAAGCGTAGAGGACACAAAAGAGAAAAGAATGGTTCTCTAGCTAGGTTGTCTGGGGGAAGATATCTATTCTTCTGTATAGCATGGGTGACCGGTCCGGTAGGAAAGCCATGGGTCTGATAAACAGCCGTGAAGAATATTATGAAAAGAGTGGAGAAATAATAAGCAAAGTAATAAGTAAAAGAATTGGAAAGAGAACAAACTATAAGTAGAAATAATAAGCAACTTGATAAGTGTATAAAAGGAAAGTAGAAATAACAAGCAAACTAGGAATGAAGAAGAGTGAAAAGAAAGAAGGAATAATAAGCAACATGATAAAAATGTGAAGAGAATAGTGGAAATAATAAGTCAAGTGATTGACTGTGGAATGGAGAAACCAAAAAGGGAAATAAGAAATAATAAGCAACGTAATAAAACCAAGAAGGGAAGAACGAAAAGAAGAAATAATAAGCAGAGTGATAAAACCAAGAAAAGGAACAGCAATAGTAATAAAAATAACACCTACAACATAAAAGAAGCAGACGAAATTCACCAGAAATATATTTTCGGGAATGAAAGCCTTGAAAGGACCTCCCTTTCAATGTCACTATTGTCAACTTCAAGCTTTCTCCAGAGACATCCACTTGCAAGTTATACATCAAGCACTTCTCCTCAACAATATAGGGATATTTCGTATTGAGGTTAGAAATATAAACTTAAATTATTCATTACTGGTTACAAATAGCAATCATCTTCTTTATGCATGTTGTGACATATTTATTTTTCTGACAATAAATCCTCAATACCAACTTTCTATCCATCAATAATAAAATGATTCATGTACGGTAATATAAATTCGATCTAAGAAATGAATAAATGTATAATCTTCAAACTCCTTATCAATATATTATTCCCTGGTCAAAATTATTCGTTTTCGTTGTGAAGGACACCACATTTTTCGTTCACAGAAGCAGAAATGCAGCTGTAAAAGGTTGATGCGTGCTTGCTATAGTACAAGTTATTAGCCAGCTGGCTATATAGTAACAAGTAACAGATGGGCCTAATATTCAGTTCCAGTTACAAGGATGTATGAAGAAACAGGACTCGAGTGTTTTATAACAGACTGTGGAGAATCTTATTAACGACGCGTAATATGAACTGAATATTATTTATGTCTGATTCGAAATCCCAATTTATTCCAACAATCAAGTCTGACGATAAGCATAGGTTGTTGAATTTCAAGCAGCGTACACGTCGCAAACGCGCGGCTTGCGCTCTTCATCAGCTGATGCTACGTTTACAGATACAGATATAATCAGCTGATGAAGAGCGCGCGTTTGCGGCGCATGAGAATTAGAATTAGAATTGAAAATGTATAAGTTGTATGTTTCCAAATTCGTAAGTGTAGAAACACACAGACAGCGTAGCGTAGAGAAGCGTATGTTTTGAAACGAAGTCATGCATTGATTGGTGGTTGTAGACACTGGGTAGAGTATTGGAGCGTAGCGTAGAGTAGCGTATATCGGAGGAACATACAAGTTTGTTTTTCTCGGAGCGTATTTGAGCGTATAACCTCAAATATTACGATGATCACAATAACTTTGACTGGTGGGAGCATTTGAACAGTGTGTGGTAATCAAGTACATTGAAAATTTGTATATTTTTTATGAAATAAGAAATATGTTGGAAATAATATAATATGCTCATTAAATTTAAAAATACTGATTAATAATAACACTGAATAATACTGATTAAAGAACTTATATAGGGTATAATTCCAAATTCAATATCTTAATATAACGAATTTGGAATTATACCCTATAATATAAGTTCTTTAATCAGTATTATAAAAAATTAAAGAGCATATTAAGCCTATATTATTTCCAACATATTTCTTATTTCATAAAAAAATTACATATTTTCAATGTACTTGATTACCACACACTGTTCAAATGCTCCCGCCAGTCAGAGTTATTGTGATCATCGTAATATTTGAGTTATACGCTGGAATACGCTCCGAGAAAAACAAACTTGTTTGCTCCTCCGATATTATTGTCGGATTTGAGGGGTGGAATGTATCAAAATTAGGAACTAGACACATTATTTCCTAATAATATGAATAAACATCACATTGGAAAGTGTTGAAGTAGCATCTCCATTGAGAATATAGTGGGAGGCAACATTGCAAGGATCACAGCTGAATGACTTGTTGAGACATGCGATGGGGATACGAAGTACTGGAATGACGTAGGCCAACAAAGAAGGGCTTCCCTCCTTCGTCAACAGCTGGTCTGATGGACTTTGTAGGAGGGTAAGCATCAGACTGCGGTGTTGCCAGATTGTCCGAGGACGCCTGCCACTTGGTGTGTTAGTTCTGCTTCACATCTCAACAACCGACTTCCAGTCCTTTTTCCAACCAATGCTCTCCAACACTTATTTTCATCCAGTTCAGGAAGTGTATCCTGTCCATGCAAAGATCTCAAACGATTATTCTTTGTAACCTGTTGAATCCCAGAGAGATTATCTACTGATAGATAAACAACAAGAATGGATCCTAATTACTTGAATCTCTAATTTTTTCAATCCAATTGTGTGATTGCGTGTATTCTGTCCATGCAAATATCTCAAACGATTATTTTTTGTAATCTGTTGAATCCCAGAGAGATTATCCACTGATAGATAAACAACAAGAATGGATCCTAATTTCTTGAATCTCTAATTTTTTCAATCCAATTGAGTTATTGCAACTTATTCCTTGCATCATATTCTATATACATATTGCAGAAGAATAACATACTTTAAAACTGATCTTTTTTATTTCCCAACACAAATTTCGATTGAATAGAAGGGAATAACATATTATATTCACTTTTCAACAACTACTGCAATTATTAAACTGAAATAAAAATATAAGCCATCCATTTTCTTCCTCTCTTATTACTCTAGTACTCGTGCCCCTTATTGTGACCTGGGTGCTCGCGTGGGGTACTTGCGTACCCCACTCAGTATTCCAGTCTTCATGGAAATATAATTAGATTTTTATAATTTTTTATAGTACTCTTTTCGACATTAAACAACTAAATTAAAAACTAGAAAATTGTAATGTGAGTACTCCCGTGGGGTCTCTCCGTACCCAAAGCCACTGTCCTGTTCTATCGTCTATAACTTGTCTGACTAGAGACCGGATTTTATTGTGATGTATGCATGCTTATTAATATTGTCAATTGTAAGATATTCGCAGTTTGCAGGTCATACTGGGACGTCAACAAAAAATCCACACTAAACAAAAACAGGGTACTGTAGTACCCCAATCAGGTACTGGAGTGAAGTCAATTGATTAATGAATGTTTAAATAGTACTTGAGCAAATAGAATACTTCAAATTAATACTGAAACTCTCTTTCACAATTCCCCAATAAATATTTCAATTGTATAGTTGATGTTCGGTATTTATACTAAAGCCAAGCTTGTAATAAAACTAGGCTCTTAGATTTTGTTTTCCTGATACAAAATGAGGGAATAGTATTTCCCCAATAAATATTTCAATTGAATAGTTAGTGTTCGGTATTTATACTGGAGCAAAGCTTGCAATAAAACTTTTAGATTTTGTTTTCCTGATACAAAATGAGGGAATAGTATTTCCCAATCTAGATGGAGTATGTAAACTCATACCAAACGATCAAATCCATTGTTTGGAAAAATTTAACAAGAATACAATTTGAATTTGTGAGCTGGTTTCAAATTGATAGTTGCATTCTGATCCATTGAACGATTTATTGTCGGTATCAGACGTATGATTGGAGTATACGCACAACCTAGAAGAGCAGAACTTTCAGTGTTTGAAGAACGGACAATTTACTTTAGATATCGCAGCTCTCTTATCAAACAGATTTCCGTTACCAACTCTCACTTATAACGCAATAGGCAGCAGAGAAATACAATTTTGAAATCTACACAAACATCATTGTAGAGTCATTCAAGGAAGTTTTACACTGTCATTGATTTGAGAAATATCATTTTTATATATCCTCAAAATTTTAATGATTGGGGCCCGGTTGCACGAAAGCCGGTTGAATTTTAATAGTAATTAAAGCCTTTTTTCAAAAAGCATTCTCTGATTGGCTCTCGTGGAATTAATCACGATAAAATTCTACCGGCTTTTGTGCAACGGGTACTGAATCTATAAATTGTATAAGTTTTTCAATGATAGCCACTACTGTATTTCGATCGATTGTTTAGTCTCAATCACTTCTAATTAGGCCTATGTGACTTTGTGATTCTGAAATCTATTTTTTTTTCTTTTTTGAAACGTGAACGATTCTTCTCGTATACTAGGGAAAACTCAACGTGGAAATCGTCGTTTTTCGGGATCGGCCGAAAATCGGGGAAAAGTAACGTAAATCCCAATATTTTGCTTGTCCGCATCATTTTTTCCTTATCTGTTTATAGTACGCGTTCAAAAGCACTACTGATAACGTGCCTTCCAAATTTCAATGGTTTTGATTTGATCGATTGATTGATGAATATATGAAGAATGGGTCAAGAATATAACTATAGTTTGTGATGATCATGATAATTTTATGTTTCTGTTGAGGACATTTTGAAAAGTTATTCATCTCTTATTTGTTATATTGGGCTGTATTACTATGAGTTCGTTATTATTCTACCCCAATATGTTGAATATGGTATATTGTATTAAGTTATATTGAAATTGTATTTTTTGGCTTCTCATTTATAATGTGTATTTTCTCATTTATAATATTGGATTCTAGTGACGATATTCAACTACATGATATTTCATTTTGCTGTGTTAAATAAAGAAAATATTCTATTCTATTCCACTCTATTCTATCCTATTATATTCTTAAACACTAATATGATAATAATTGATGCAAAGGTGAGAAATCTTAATTCTGACTCGACTAGTCCTTGTGAAAATTCTGTCATCCAATACCCCCAAAAAACCTGTCAAAAAACACCCCATGATTCATATAAGATTTTCGTGATATGCTATTTACGTGATCATGATTTTTTCCTACTGACTCAGAAATTCTTAAAAGTCAAGTACTGTCAGCCTTATCAATCATTCTCTCCGTTTTGATATTGTTGGCCTCTCCTCGCTTTTAGTGGCTACTCAACCCCCGTTCAATGTCTCGTCTTGCAATTTCTGTCTCGCTTCTTCCTACTTTTCTGTCACGCAATATTATTCGACAAGTCGTGAGTCATTGCTGGGACATTTTATTGATGAAATCGTTCACAGCGATAATTGTAGTCGTGAATATTTCAACTGTTGTTGAAAAGCATGGGGGTGGTCGAGACAACTGCAGTCAAAAATGCCGGCTACTTCCTGGGCCAGCTTTAGACACAAATATAAATATAGGTTGCGGACGGGTATTGTCCATTGGTTTATACAACTAAAATCGTTTATGCCACTGTAACTATAACAGGATTAAGGCTGTGGATTCCCAGTCATCAGTGAAAGTTTTCGGTACAGTGAGAATATTATCCCCATAACACATAAGTTCCAATGAGGCCATTCATACTCGTTCGGCCGTTCTAATTCTTATTAAAACTCATGGGGATTATTTTTTCACTGTACCGGTCACTGATAATATGGGAATCCGCCTTTATTGGTTATTCTCCATAGGGTATGAATGAGTGATTGATTGAAACACAAGTCGTTACGTTTATTGTTACTAATCTCTATTGATAGTGTCTACTTTTATGCTATAAAGCCTGGTTTTCACTAGTAGGGATATTGGTCGAGTAACTGACATATAACTTTAATAAATTAACACTTTTATAAATTGTAATAAATAACAATATTTCTTAAACTTGATAGCCCAAGTCACGACTCTACTCTACTCTACTAGCTCGAGACTGTTTTCATTAGCATAGTAGTGGTAGAGTAGAGTGTGAAGTGGTGGTGGGGGAAGTCAAGTGGTAGAGTACTATCCCACGATGCTATACCACCCTACTCTACTAAAAACTAGTATTCTACCAGGAACGTTTCCATTGGGAGAGTTCACAAGATAGTTAGTACTTGCCCAGGGAACTCTACCACTAACTCTACTAATGAAAGCTAGGCTTAAGACATAATTAGTAGTTCTGTTCCATAGTCAAAATACATACTTTTCAGATAAACAATTCCTTATTGAAATACATGCAACTGTAATCTTCCATGTCTTTATATGAAATTGTAACTATAACAGGAATATTGGGTATGGTATGTTAATCGACTTCAACACAAGTTATTGACCGAGCGAAGTGAGGTCTTAGATTCAAGTCGACGGTTTGGCATTTCTCTTAATGTTTAAATGTTTATATGTTGCGCATTTACGGCGAAACGCGGTAATACATTTTCATGAAATTTGACCGGTATGTTCCTTTTTTAATTGCACGTCGACGTATATACAAGGTTTTTGGAAATTTTGCATTTCAAGGATAATATAAAAGGGAAAAGGAGCCACCTTCATACGCCAATATTGGAGTAAAAATCAGACTATAGAATTATTCATCATAAATCAGCTGACAAGTGATTACACAGATGTGTGGAGAAGCCAGTCTATTTCTGTATTTCCATAAGGTCTATAGTTTCAATCAGGTACTTGTGGATGAGAATACTGCGTGAGGTCTACTGTTCACAGAACTACTAGTTTGATAATTAACACCATACATCTACACCAAAGGAAAACAAACACAGAATAACAGTTCCGTTTCATAATTTAAATTCATACTTTTCGGAAAAATATTGCCTTGGAATAATTTTTATGAAGCGTCGAGCAAGGTACTATTGGCAGACTTCCTACATTTATTTTCTTAAGAAAAAAGTAGGCTGTTAATAAATCTCACCTAATGAACTGTTATCCCTAGACAGCCGCTAACAATATCGCGTTCTATCTTTTTTTGGAAACATTCCATGGAACGTGAATGGCTTTTCTTGAATTAGGTACTTAGCTTTCAAATTGAAGTGAAGAAAGGATGGGGGAAACTCACTTGATGGACAGCACCCATTAACTTGTTAGATGATCTTGGAATTTCTTGGATCTTTACTTTTTATAAATACTCAATAATTGCGTCAAATATCAGCTTGTATTTACTGCCGAACGGGATTATTCTTTCCCAGTATTATAAGAGGAGAATGTATAATTAGCCTACACTTGAGGCTATCCATCCCTTTTCTAGTATAATATGTAGTGAATTGCATTATAAGAGATAGTGTACAAAGTTGAGTTCTTTAACCCTAGAATTTTGATTTATTACCAACTTATACAAATTTCATACAATTCAGCTTTAAAATTGATAATAAATTACACCACTGTTGAAGTTGAAGACTTTGTTGCTTCATTCATACTGATTTAAATTTTGTGTTGATAGTGTTTTTCTTAGTCTTTGATTGGAATATTGAATGGGTGATGACGACTGTCAACTATTCATATTATTCCAGACTACTCTATTCATACTATTGATCAGAGTATTCATAGAGTTGATCAGACTTATTGGAAGAAGTTGATTTGATGTACTTGTAACTCATTTTTGTGATATTCAAGGAAATAAACAGCTTCTCAAGAGTGAGATCTCCCTTCTTCTCTTCAATTCAAGCAGAAAATCCATAATGTCTATAATCTAACTGGCAACCCCAGCTATGATAATGATGCATCCGAGAGAAAGACGAGTCAATAATCTACATGATAAGGGTTGTTTTTCCAGTAATGTATCAAAAGATTTTGCAATTTTATCCTTTCACCACGGCTACTCGGGAAGTTTTAATGTGTTTTCCTTTTCATTAAAAGCTTTCTTCTCAAATGTTTCCCAGTCACCACGGCTTTACGGAAAGTCTTAATATGTTTTCTATTTCATTGAAAGCTTTCTTCTCAAATTTTCCCAGTTTTCCTTATTATTCATCTTTCTATTTCCTTTTTCATTCCCTCGTGTGCGTTTATTTTCTTTGTAATGGAAGGTTTTTCAGTAAATTTTGATTTGAATTCTCTCATCACGAGATATATTATAACAGGAACACCTGATTCAAGAAATAACTTAAAATCGAGTCCTTATTTAGAACTCCATAACTCATAGGGATTATTATTTCTTCACTGTACCGGTCACTGACTCTGATACGAATTAACACAATCCGCCTTTATTAAATATTGTCCATAGGGTATGAATGGATGATTGATTAAAATACAAGATGTTCTATTTATTTTTACCAATCTCTATTAATATGCTTCCATTTCATCTCGAGATATATAACAGGAACACTTGATTCAAGAAATAAATCAAAATAGAATTCTTATTTATATGAGAATTGAATACATGATTCCTACATTGTATATTGACATTTCCTATTGTATGATGACTTGTTTACTTGAAGGAATAAAATTCATCTCCATTTCAGCTCAGTAGAAAAACGGGAAATAGTGATAAAAGTGCGTTCCACGTTTTGTAAGCAATTTTACGTAAATGAAAAACATAAGAATGCTTAGTGACTCGAAAGATGAAAGTTCTATTGCGTTGTTCGGAGTATCCTAGAAACTCCCTTACTCATTTATTCATTCCGCCCCCTCACGGTAAATCTCTCTGTTTCTCTCATTCGTTGTATGCTGAGTAAAGTCAGTAGACGTCGGCGTAGAATCGTTACAGTGATGTGTTGCACTCTCGCACTCGCACCAGCATTCACGTCTAGCGTCTGCCGTAGGGGGAGGAAAATAAAAATGGTTGACTAAACGGGGAGAGTCTTCCCTCTCATTCCCTGGTAGGGGTTGTTGTTCTGGGATATATAATATGGTCTCGCCTACCCCAACATCAACGCCCGCACGCACGCCACACCGGCTCGAGCGTGAGTGTCCGATACACCGAAATTGCGCAATACAAGCCTCAAAGAAAAGAAATCGAGTTGAGGCCAAAAGTGCTTCATGCCAGTCTTTATTACCTTGAGTGCCGCTTTCAAGTCTCTAACATAATTCAACTCCTCTTCATCGTATTTTCGGGGATGCATAATTAGGTCTGATAGGTAAAACCATCACACTCACTAAATTTCTGCGCTGGGAACTTTAACTTGTTTCAGAACACTCACCCTTTAACTAGATTTTAAAACAAGTTAAACATAACTTGAGAATTTTATAGATATGAGGTAGATTTTCTCCGAAAGTTCACAACTAAGTCAATCAATCATTCAATTCATTTATTTCAGAAACAAACATAATACAAAATAACAATGAATGATATAAAAAATGTGAAATTAAAGTGAACAACCCGAGGCATAAGCCCGATTGGAGTGTACTACTCCCAATAAAACAAATAAAAATACTCAGAGGAGTAATAATTTTAAAGATTTGAGCTAGATATTCTCCTAGAGTTCCCAATTTTTGAAATAATGGAGGTTAGCTAAACTCATCTGGTTTTTGGAGGATGAAAAAATAAAAATCTTGTGTCAGGGTACATGAAGCTCCAACATTGTAAAATTGAATTTCCTGTGTCATAAGCAAGATAATACAGTAGAACGTCCATTGGCGAATCGAAAATCACAGCTCTCAATGAGGATCGAGAACTACCCGTTTGAAGAAGTATGTCCAGTATAATTCCAAAAATATAGTCCAGATAATCCAATAATAATTAAGAAGCTATGGGTAGTTTCCAATATGATCGAGTACGTATAGATGTGAGAGTAGAAAATAGTATAGTTTTCTCAACTGAATTGAATTCATAGAAAGCGTTTTTTTGTATTCAATAATCATACAATAACTGAATTATCAACTAAAAAAAACTGAGTCAATATCAGACCAAACATTTTTGAGGAAATAGTATATTGGTGTTATCGGAATTTGTTGTGTATAAATTGAGTTCACTAGTATAATGATGAGATCTAATACTAACTAGCACGTTAGCAATTTCCTCGTTGTATCCTACTATTCGATCTCAATTATTAAATAGTAAAATCTTTTTTTTAATTTTAATTCTCGATCAAAAATTCATTTATTTTTGTACAATGATTTAAATTCAGAATGCATCACCAATACATTTGAGACGACTTATTCTAATCGAAGAAGCCCTCTTCACTCCCTTGAATCAACCAACCAAACTTTGATCCTTTCTTCATTTTCGTAACATTTGCTGAAAACTCTTGTAACAGTTATAGTTTCCATTAACCAGTATCCCTGCTTCGATTTGAAATTTGCAGTATTTGTTACACGAGACAATTGCCAACGATAAATAATTTCAAACTCTTCAATGTATATTTCTGAGCATCATTTTTCCTGGATCGTATCCAGAAAATGAAAGCCACCCAAAGTCTGAGAAAAGTAGGAAGTACTCTTCTCGTTATTTGGCTCAAATAAATGATGCTTTGATAAAATCCTAGCTCTTAACTTGTCGCTAGTCTGAGACTTCATATCCAGACAATCAATTATGAGTTGTCAACAATCTGCTTTTTGTTTGGAGACCCCCGAAACCCATTGTGTGCTGAGGCGACACTTTTGGCTGAGATTTTCTTAATAGATTATCGGTCTCAAGAACTTCATGTTACTGGACTCAAGTTTATTTACCAAATTCATTATAAGCTATGAACATCTCTTCTTTCGAATCAGCTGAATTGTGTACATCAAGTGAAATGGTATACATCAAAATTGATGTTTTCAAGTGATATTTATATGCTTTCAATTTGAATCAGCTATACAATCTTCATCCTTTATGGTCTCCAGAGAGTATAGATTTATACTTCCAGAATATTATACTTTATACTTCCAGAGAGTATAGAATGCAATTCCACATTCTATACTCTCGCCCACTTCAAACAATATGTTGAAAAATAAAACACTTCTTATCACATAAATTCATATGAGTTGATTAATTCATGAAATAAAATATTGTCTCTCTCTCCTTAAATATTGATAATAATCTGTTAAAGGAATACTCACTCAATAATCAGAGAATAAATTGATGTATTTGTTACACTATTTTATTCTCTTTTATAATCATACATCCTAACTCATATATTAAACTAATATATCCACAGATAGCATGCTGTCTGGATGAGCATAAGCATGAATTTCCATTTCAAGAGTTTGATCTCATGGAAACTCTATTTTTCTTTTTGACGGGAAAGTTAGAAACATAATGAGCCAAGCATCATAAATAATATGCTTTGGAGAGCGTTAATGAATGTTTGAATCATGTTGTACTCGCTTTGTGACTTGAAAATCATTTTCAGGAAACAAATTTTATCGGATGTTTAAATAAATTTTAATCACATTGTAGGGTGGTCGGTGGTCCTGAATACAGCTAACATATGCACATTATCACAGTTTAGCACATTAATAAATGACTGCCACTTTCTTTCCATATAATTCAGTGCTTGAAGAACCATAAATACTCATTAGACAAACGAAAATCTTGATTTTCTGCAGTGGCTGACTGACTTTCCCTTATTATTGTGCCAAGCTGAGTTCACCCCTACACGTTCTTCATCGTTCACACTTGTTAATAATGATAACTTGGAGTTGTTTCTATTAACTGACGGTTCCAACTGCGCTTGTGAATTATTGTAGGCTAGTTTTGTGTTCTAGTAACGTAAATTGGTGTAAAACTTTTTCGCCGTCACATCAAGACCGAAATAATTATACGTGCAATATTACTTTGATTTATCGTTTCTCAGCTGCTCAATTAGTTCGTACAGTCGCATATATAGGACCATTGAGGCAGGTAAGTTATTTATCGCATGACAAGTTTTGTAGATCGAGCATTGAATCACACGTATAACCATCTGCTACTGCCTACTGCCCACCATTCATCACCAACAAGCTATTTTTATTGTCACGTTTTACAGTTGTTCTCACTGGAATAGTCATACACAATTATGAAGAACATCATGATATAAAAACAATTTCGAAAAAATCAAGTTATGACGCAAGTTTCAACAACCATCATGGGTACATATGTTGTGATTGAAAAAACAGAGGGATAAACCTAATATGACTGTTGAGATTTCTCAATGAACTCCGGTACTTCTCACAACTGCCTATTTTCATGTCCTGAGTATTTTGCTGTACAGTTGACATCCTATTCCATTTACACATGCACAAAATCAAAACAATGATCTGATATTTAAAATTGAGAACTGAGTTGGATGAATCACCAATTTTGGCAATATTAATTATTTATTATTGTGTAAAAATTATAAAAACTCGACAATTATATTCTTTCTCTGTGCATTTATATTCTGCTTATCAAGTACTTGAATTATTGATTATTGACAACTTGAATATAACATCCATAGATTATCATCCATCAACATAATTGCCTCATTTGTACGGCTGTTATAGATTTAACAAATTTATTTCTTATTTTTACAACTCGTGGCTGGACCTCAAGGCTTCTTTTTCCAGTCACGCCAAAAACTATTATATTTTAATATTGATCTCCTATCTATTACAAGATGACTCTGATGATATATGTTATATGAATGGTTTTGGTTCGGTAATGCACATCTTTCAAGCACTAGAGAAGAGCCTCATTGAAGAATTACGTGTGAATAGGCCTCTTATATAAGGCTATAGGCCAAAAAGTGCCCCTTTTATTACTTCATGAACTCATTTCACCAGACTGCACTCTCATCCCTTACATATTTTGAAAGTCCAGTATTTTTTGATCACTTCAAACAAGAGTTATATGGATAAATAATGGGCTTAGTCAGGCTTCCTTTAAAGGGCAAGCTGGGGAGGCTCGAAAAATACCTTACTTGTGAAGTGGGAGGGATTCCCCTTGAAATATTCTTCTAAACCGTCTCTTTGAAAAGTGAATTTCATACGGCTGTAGAAAAACTCTTTGTGAGTCATCATTCCCCCTGAATCCCCTTTACTATGTGTAGTTATCAAAGAAATTTTTATTGGGCAATAAATTTAAAATATATGTTTTTCTTTGAAGTATATTCCAATCAATTCATATTAACAATCGAAAATAGCAATGAATAAAAGAAATGAGAAATGTCCAGTCATTTCTACAAACATAATGAGGTACTGAGGGGAAGGATCTCAACGCAAATTTGTATAGATAGTAAACAAAGTGTTGTACTATGAACGATTTTCCAATATTAGCATCCAGACTCACAACATAGAATAGAATGGAATTTATTATTTCTCATGAACAACAGTACAATATTACAAGAATAATCAATAATTTCCAAGAACAATCAAGAAATTACAATAATAAATAAGAACACATCAAAGATATTAAGTTATTAGTTAGATAACTAGATATCAAGTTATTAAGTTATTATCAAGAACAATCAAGAAATTACAATAATAAATAAGAACACATCAAAGATATTAAGTTATTAGCCAAATTTATCAAATGCTATGGCTCAAAAATATAAATATACATTGCTTCTCTTTGTTTAAATTTCGTTGCTGTGCTGGGATTCCATGCTTGTTCTCCTTAATTTGTTCGTCATCACACTCTTACCCAATTCCCAAACTGCGTCAAGGTCTGTAGAGTGAAATACCTCCAGAAATAATTCAGCTACGATCACATTGAGATCTGAATATGAGGAAAAAAGAATCTATCGTTGGGTATTTCAATTAGATTTGGCGTGAGTTTAAGCCCGGAACCAAGCAAATTATTATTGAATGAGCGTATTGCTCAGACTGATTCCACTGTCCACACCACCGAAACGGTTGGCCTTCAGTCTGGCCTCTCAACCCAGCCGAGTCTGCTCTCGTCTTTCGCCTCTTCAATCGTTTGTCTTTTATCCGCCAAAGAAAAAAGTAAGGAAAATGACGAAGAAAGAGACCGCATGACCTTGTACGTTGAGAAAGCCATGAAGCATGGTCTAACAAAGACCTAACATCTTACCGAAATGATGGCTGTGCATGATGGTTCAACTGTGTATAACTCACAAGTGGATGGTTGCTTATAGTACCTATTGTAACATATTACCTCTACTCTCATAACTCATACGCTCAAAAATATAATATGTAGAAATTACTGATGGGATTGACTACCCTACTGAACAATAAATAATATCTGTTTAAATGTTTTGTACTTAATATTCAATTTAATGTATTAAATGAAGTTAGAAACATATGAGGAATTAGATTAGATTTCTTTATTTATGTATGTTACAATATTTACTGGCTTATACACTAATTTACATTAAATGACGATAATGCTTGTTATTCAACGAATTTCACAAAGTATAAATAATTAATCAATGAGAATAAATATAGAAATGCAATTAGAATAACGATAATATAATAATGTGATGTAACTTCATAAATCGGCGGTGTTTCAACAAATAATTGTCGATTCTTTTAGAAGGATATAAAATATCCTTCTCATTAACACGACCGGGGAAAAATGAGACGTATGACTCATGAGCCATGGCTTTCAATAATAATTCTTTATTCTTTATTGATTCATACAATAAGTACATCATCAAGAATGATAGGGAGAAAAAATTAAGGTAACCTTGTGCCTCTCAAAGAAGGTTACACATCGTCCGAAATAGGTTAAGTCTTGTAGTTGTTCACTTCACAAATCTGATATTAGTTTCTTGATGGTTGGATCTTCATATTTTGCTAGATGATAGGAACAAATATTGAGTGACTTGTCTGGCTCAGTTCTAGTGTGATAGTAATTGATACATTTCAACAATGGATCCTCTCAAAAATTTTACTGAATCATTCCTAAAATTATAACACCTCTACTCCGATACTTTATGTGGGAATAGATTATGACGATGAAAGAAGGCGTCATAGTCAGATAGCAGTTTTTGCCAACCTGTTGTTGCTAGTCTATCCATACAATGAAAGAATATAACGTGCTGGTGTATCCTAATGCTGATTCGGAATTAGCTGACTTACTCGCTTGCTATTTGAAGGAAGGTTGGACGATTATATAAATTGAGACGGTGTGGATATATATATATATATCTCCCGCCTGTAGAACCAGTTTGACATTCAGAAGACCTCATGTGACCTGCATGAGAAGGTTCAATGTCAATATTTTGTTTAACTCGACAGTGTCATGATGGTAACCTTGTCTGATTGAACCTATTGGGACTATCAGCTTAAACAAATGATGTCCTTATCTGAAGACGACTTTGAGACTTCTAAATTCACCATCGGCAATGTGGGTCATCAATAATTTATTCTGCTCGTCCCATATTGAAAAAAAAAAATATATACAGACGAATTCAGAGCTCATTGCGAGCACCGATCGGAAACTTAGTTTATTCAAATGACTTAAAAAGCTACTGGTAATCCCACAATCCACATGGCCCTTTAATATGAGGTCGATGGATGATAATTGAAAATGAAGAAATATATAAAGTTGCAAGAAGGGGCTATTTTTGACGACTGTTTTGTGTCTCCTCGTAGCTGGAGGTTTTCACTCTTAATATTTTCTACTACTTATTCATCATATATGAAGAAAATATATTTCTCATTTGCTACCAGAAATACTCATTCAGGCAACCTACAAATTGACCTTTATGTTGTTCGGGTTATCATTACTAACTCAACAATAAATTCTACTTATGATATTACTTTATTTATTTATACATTGATATGTACAATATCATTCTCAATTATGAATGATTGGGAAAGGAACAGCAGGCTTAAAGCCCAAAACTGGTCCTTTCCCAAATTTAGATAGAAATTGTCCAAAAATAGGTTATGTTTAAAATAGGTTATCACTTCATGATTTTTGTCCAATTTTAAGTCCAAAATATATATAAGCTAGGAATTTAGAAATTAGAAAAGTTGAAAACTTAATTAAATAAGAATACTTCACGAAATCATCACTGATAACTGAAAAATACTACTTACATTGTATAAACTTTTTAAAATTTCAATACGAATTATTATTCTGTATAGTTACATCATTCTTGGATACTGAGCAGATATTTTTCACTATGCTGTACTTATTAGTCGATGTTTTCAAGATTATAGTAGATATAGCTTAAAAAATATTCTCTGGTAGGCTTGAGAAAGAGGCGAGGTTTTTATTATATAAGTTTTACTCTCTCAAGTTCTATTTCTTTTTTTAAGTTTTTTTTTAAATCTTATTTCAAGTAGGAAACCCATGAATCACCATGATCCAGGACCGGACAAATGTCTCATTATCATTTGTTTCACTACGGTATAATATGACGTCACTTCATCACCATTACTATAGTGAGATTAACTTTAAACTGTCAGTATTCGCTATATTCATCAACAAAGCTTTCCATTCAACCAATGCTGACAGTCTGTAATTCACTTCAAACTGATGGCATTCCTGATATGTATCATCAACGCTTCTCATAATTTTCTTCAGAGCTTCCTCATAAATAACATTAATGCTTCACATATAACCAACACTGACAGAATAAAGTGAATCTGTTGCGGATAGTTGACATTGACTTTGCACCCGGCGTTCCAGGAAAATTATGAGTGTCGGCTACTGTGAGAATCACAACAAACATTCAAACATACTGCCAGTATTGTTTGAATGGGGAGCATAGATGGTATCTATGAGGTATGCTGACAATTTAAATGGAATCTAACCAGACAGATGTAATACACACACTGTCAGTATCAGTTTGTTTATATAAGGAAAGGTGCCAGTATAACGTGAATCTTACTACATAGAACTAATACACAAACTGGCAGTATTAGTCAAATGGGGAGCTTTGGGTTTGTTTATAAGGAAAGATGACTGATTAAAGTGAATCTTACACATAGAAATAATACACAAACTGGCAGTATTAGTTAAATGAGGAGCTTTGGGTTTGTTTATAAGGAAAGGTGACAGATTAAAGTGAATCTTACTCATGGAAATAATACACAAACTGGCAGTATTAGTTAAATGGGGAGCTTTGGGTTTGTTTATAAGGAAAGGTGACAGATTAAAGTGAATCTTACACATAGAACTAATACACAAACTGGCAGTATTAGTTAAATGGGGAGCTTTGGGTTTGTTTATAAGGAAAGGTGACAGATTAAAGTGGATCTTACTCATGGAAATAATACACAAACTGGCAGTATTAGTAAAATGGGAAGCTTTGGGTTTGTTTATAAGGAAAGGTGACAGATTAAAGTGAATCTTACTCATGGAATAATACACAAACTGGCAGTATTAGTTAAATGGGTAGGTTTGATGCTATTTACAAGGGATTCTGACAGTTTTACAGAATCTCACTATAGAGAGCTCTAGTGGAACTATCAGTATTAACTTTGTATGCGAAGATTTGATGTTCTTTACAAGGGATTCTGACAGTATGAACAGAATCTAGCTACAGAGGGCTCTAGTGAGAACGAACTATCAGCAGACGATTGATAGTTTAGGATTGTTTCATTTTATGCTCAAATTGAAGCCTATGCCTGGCTTATAATATGAATAAAAAATTAGTATGACAACTTTCCTTGCCGTTATGAAAATTTCGGCAAAAACCGCCTCGTGTGAATCCAGCGTGAGAGTCAAGTTTTCGGAAATATAATTCAAAATTGATCATCTGACGAGATCAATTCTGCTATCTCTTCCAGTGAATGATTTAATAGTATCAACAGTTGCCTCTCTCATTAAGTTTGCATTTGAATAACCGCATTTTCTCGAATTTCGAACTTATTTTTAATTTCAGATGAAAATGTTACTGGACATTAATTGTGGAGATTTTCATGCTCAATATTTTCCACTCATTTAAAGTTGCCCCTCTCATTGAGTTTGCATTTGAATGATCACATTTTCTCGAATTTCGAACTTATTTTTAATTTCAGGTGAAAATGTTACTGGACATTAATTATTGTAGATATTTTCATGCTTAATCTTTTCCACTCGTTTAAATTGTTTCTGAAGCTTAAATTATTTTGTCACGACATGTTTCGGCTACTAATTTTCTGGCTTATAATGTATAACAAGATATTGACAGTTTAATATTTATATTTTCAATATTATATAATATTAATATAGTATTATATTATGAATATTTTAGTTTAAATATTATATAATATTTTTGATTTTATATTTTTATTCAATTGAATCAGGTATCAGCATTAATTGTATGGTAAGCATTGATGGGTATTGCTGACAATTTTAGGTGAATAGAAGGCCGGAGCATAATCATTGCACAATGGTGACGTAAGTAGGTGCTGTGGGGGCGACGCCTCAGCACTGAACAGTGAACACAAGGTGCCAAACAAGTTTGATTATTTTGCCGGTTGCTGTAGCTGGTCAAAGTCTGGTGGGACTCTGAATATTGTGGAGTGTGAAGAGAACGCGGCTGCAATGTAACTGCGGTCGACGACTGCTCGCCAAAGTAACGTAACGGTTCTTGCGGCCAATAACCTTGTGTCCCATAGATGGCTGGTGGCTGGTGGCTCTTCTCACCGCCAGTTTCAAGTTCACGTCTTGTTCCCTTCAAAATTCCTCGCTTCACTTCCTTCCAAGATTTTCTTCCAAAAAATAACTTGCTGGCTTTAAATTTGTCTTTGGTTCTATTCAAAGATCTTTGGGAAATTGTTTTTGGTTTCCCTTCCCTTCTCCCCCTTCTACTCCTTAAAAATTCGTCTTGCCACACTTCCTTCCAAAATTTTTTCCAAAAAATAACTTGCTGTCTTTAAAATTCGTCTTTGATTTCATTCTCAAATCTTTAGAAAATTGTCTTTGAAATAACAATTTCCGCCTTCAAAATTCGACCTTTTATATTTCAAGATTTTTCAAGGAATTATTTTAATTTTGTCGTTAAAATTCCTAGATCTTTGGGAAATTTTCTTCGAAATAAAAATTTTCCACCGTTGAAATTCGATATTTATTTATTCCTCAACGAATTATTTTCGATAAAATAAGTGACTGTCTTAAAAATTCTACACTTAATTTGTTCAAAACTGGAAAATGTATTTAAAAATGCTTGGAAAACTTAAGAACGTATTTTGGAGTATCGGCTAGGAGTATTGTCAAGAGATTATTTTCGATACAATAGCTGATTGTCTTCAAAATTCTACACTTAATTTGTTCAAAACTGGAAAATGTATTTAAAAATACTTGGAAAATTCAAGAAAGTATTGTCGGCTGTTCTGAAGTAGTGATAGGATATTTATCATTGTAGAATAGCCTGAAGCAGAAGTAATAACACCCTATACAAATATGATATAATCCATAATATAATGAAGGAAAGAACTGGGCTTATACACGTACGGATAGGAAATTCACGAATGACGCATCATCACGTCTGAACTACTGGACTGATTAATTTTAAATTTTGCAAATAGATTCTTAATCTACCGAGTATGGTTATAGGCCTATTTTAAATTCGTCAAGATTCTAGTAGGTCACGTTCTCATCAGACCCTTGTGGAGCACGGGTTACCTGTTAGTATTCTATATTTCATAAAATAGAAGATTTCCTCCTATAAGATAAGTTTCTGTCTTCAAAATTCGATATTTATTTTATTTAGATCTGGAAAGTTCAAGTAGAAAGCATGGAAAACTCAAAAACGTATTGGAAATCATCGACAATATTCAATATTCTATCGCTGTAGAATAGTTCACCTATGATTCATTCATTTTTGAGTGATAAGAATCAGAATAAAACATGGCAAGCAACAATAAATAAATACATTATTGAAAAGAATAAAATAGATTAATTGATAATTGATTGTTGTTCGAATTGAAGGAAATTTCTGTTCAACTATAATAAAAAGTTCATAACTTTATATAACTAGAGTAATTTCTATAGTTTCAAAAAATGACATTGAAAAACAAAATTGATGCAGATATCAAGGGATGTTGGAACATTGAAGACATTGACACTGAGATGTAATGAAAATTATAGTGAGCATAGGCAGTTATAATATGAAGGCAGAGAATCTTGGAAAAATTCAATTGGATCGCAGTCAACTGAGACAGCGTTAACTCCTATCCTTGTCATCATCACTCGCATCACATCGGCTTCAGTGACAGAAGAGTGAGAGAGAGTGAGCGAGAACTCTTGACGAGGAGCAGCTTGAGAAGTAGCCTAAGTTTAATTTGGTAGTCGAGAACCCGAAACAGGTCAACAGGAATATTGACATCATCCAAATTAGAAGGAATTTATAGTGACTCAAATGTGATTTGCCAATACATTTTTCTTTTCAATTTCAACCACTCTGCTTGAGTAGGCTACCTGCCAGAAAAAAAGTGGTAATAGAATTTAATTTTTTAATCTCTCATGCATTGCTGAGTTTTTTCCAAGCTGCTAATAGCCTACCAACCATGCTCTGGCAGTTACTGAACAATATGCCCTCATAGGCAAAACAAATAGAAGCGGCTATTCTATAGATATCATGGATTATAAGCACTTGGTTCTACGAGAGAAAGAGAGAGAGAGTGATACTGAGAGAGAGTCTCTCAGTTTCTGCAACCCTCAAATCTGATCCAATCAAGGTGCAGGTCCCTTATTAGATCTCTGAGTGACAATAGAAAACCATCTTCTCGATGTTCTAATTATCAGCTTGTATTCGTGGAAGCATCGTTTGAGGTATGCCCTGTGCCCTGAATTTCCTCACCAACTGCTTCCTACGCCATCTTGAAACGCTAAGAACTTCTGGTTAGTTATTGGACTAAGTCCGCACACCTCATCCTACAAGAGACCCCTTAAAAATATCAAGAATCGTTTCTTTGAGAAATTAATTTTCCTGGAAAAATTAGTCTGAAACATTAATTGTCACCCGAGCAGAATAGGATGTAAACTTCCCCCTTTCTTGCGTCGACTAACCCTATCCCCTCTTCTCTGATTTTCCACCTATCATGAAGAATAAAGAATTTAATTTGACGCACTCTGTATAATTTATAAATTTATTAATCTATCAGTGAATAGAAAGTTATATGAACAATACTCCATGAAAAATATATGATATATAAATAGTGATATATATATATATATTATATATATATATATAAAATAGTGTATGCATCATACACTTACAACCGTTTTATTCAAGTTACACTACTGTATTTAGAAATTTACCTCGAGTAGTAAGTATTAAGATTTTCCAAAACCTTGCAACATAGTGCCAACTATTCACTATTCTACTTTGACCCAACTATTCACTATTGACACAACTATTTCTCAATTCCCTATTTCTTATTCTTATTTATGATTTTCAGTCCCTATTTCTCTATTCCTGATTCACTACTAATTTATTGACTAGAACAAATCAACGATATACAAATAGAACCTGCACATATACTAACAATAACGTTGTTTTGGTGCAAACTGCATCTTAATATACCAATATCACAGTCCCAGTGGCTGTCACTTGTTTTTGTACTATTAAAATACATTGATATTAAGTCAGGTATAGAAAAATAAATTGACTAATGAAGCACCTTTGTTGAGACGGATTCAGGTACAATGGGATTCATCTGTAACTGTTTACATTGTTTATAAAATGAATATCAATGCTTCTCATTCAACGAATGCTGATAGTTTTGAAGTGGATATCTTAGATAAATTTGTTCAAGAAGTGTCTCAGCATTTATTCATTTATTTATTTAATTATCCAGAATTACACAACTTACAGAAACATTGCCCAGAACTAAACATTGCTAATAAGTATTGATGTTTCTCATCCAACTAAAATGATGAGAGTTTGGAGTGAGTAGATGTAGAATTAATCAGGTAGTGATTAGAAGTAGAATTAATCAGGTACAGTTGCCTGATGAGTAGAGTTGTGAACTTCTTTATTACAAGCACACGTGACTTATTGTCTCGAGTTGAATGATCTTGTTGTTAAGGCGTTAACAGATGATGGCAGCGACTATTGATGTGTGCTGCCAGAATCAAGAGAGCGTAGCGCAGCTTCGAAAATAGCCGGAGGCTGATGCATGGCCACCGTGATGTCGCAGTCATGTCGCCGCGTTGTCGCAGCGATGTCGCCTGTCGCCGTGATGTGTGAATAGATTATGGTGCAGGTGATCAGTTGCGACCCGATTTGTTCGGTCGTTCGTCTAGAAACGGTCGCTCGCCAAAAAGACGTTATGATGAATACGTTGTGCATATGTTGAGCAACAAAGGGTAACGCCATCAATTTCGCGGACGTGTTGACAAATCGCTGCACTGCACTACCGCTGCCGAACTGTCCTGCTCAACACACTCAATATTACACCTCGTCCATAAAGGCTGGCCCCAAACCAGAAAACTAATTTTTATGAATAATGGACCACTAAAAATATCGTCTCAAACCTTGTGTGGTCTGTGTAGCGGAACAAGTCGTGTTGATGATCTATGGATCATAGACGAACAAGAAAGAGTACATGCGCTCGAATTAGTTCAAATAAATTAAAATTATCGTGGCTAAGTTTTATTACAATAGCTATTTCTGGCATATCCAGAGCACATGATTAAAATAGAAGTAAAATATTTGAAATTCCCACTTTCAAGAAACTACGTATCAGTTTTATGAGATTCAATTCGAGATTTATCTCCTCAAAATTTGTCGAGACGATATGTTTGAACATATAAGTAAGGATCCCATTACATAGTCATACATATTTTTTTATTGCGGATGATGCCCACATAAGCTTTTTTGCTTTTGCGTGGGTAATGGGAAGTGCAAGGATGATTTATGAGATGATCAAACAAACGTCCATGCTTATTCGATGGGATTCGGCAGGATCCGGACCCGCGACCAGGTAACACTAGCAGACTGAAGGGTGCTACGCCTTAGTCGACTAGGCTATCCTGGCCGGCAACATATGACCATAACTATTTGATTGTTTATAGTAATCAAATAATTTATATTTTCAACGCGGGTATAATAATTTTTTTATAAAAATCCATGATCTTTCAAGAGATTAGAAAATCATAGAGTTGCAAGATTGGATGGGATGGAAAAACCAAAAGACAAGCTTGGAGTAGAAGAATCACATTCGAGATCGAGATGATTGATGTCTGGATATAGAAACACTTCACTTATGGGCTACTTTTGTAAAAATTAATAAAAACAATATAAAAACTTGTAGTAACTTACCCTTTATTATTAAAAACTTTAAAATATTTCAACAAAAAGTTTAACAGTTTTAACAAAAGTTGTGTTGAAATATTTCAAAGTTTTTAATAATAAAGGGTTTACAAGTTTTTATTAATATGTCTTGATATCTATCATAATATTACTACAACTATCACTTTAACTATTATTACTTAACATTACTATTTAAAAACGACCTATTCAAGATTGATATCAAAATTGCCAAAAAAAAAAACACCTGAGGGGAAATGTTGTTATGTATAAGGCTGCCTTTTGAAATTAGTTGGTCTACTAGTTCTTTTAATCCTATTAAATACAGTATAAGGATATCAATAATTGATATACTTATTATACATTTAATTCTTATTTTCCAAGTATTGGCTTGTTTAACCAATAAATGAATTATAGTCCAGTAATATGTCTTGATATCTATCATAACATTACTACAACTATCACTTTAACTATTATTACTATAACATTACTATTTAAAAACGACCTATTCAAGATTGATATCAAAATTGCCAAAAAAAAAACACCTGAGGGGAAATGTTGACTGAACTCTGAACGTATCAATGTTGACTGAACGTATCATTGACTGAACTCTGCTCATGATCTGCAATATTCATCTTTTCAATCGGTTAATTAAACTCTTACTACCACAATCCTCCCTTGATGTATAACACATTTGAAATCTATCCAAATGCTACGTGAATGTGGCACGTAGATACTGTGTTGTCTTGTGCGGTTGTAATTATTGATTGCTAAGTGCCTTCCAGGATATACAATACTGTAATTGCAACTCCGATTTTCGCGAAATTGTGCTTCAAATTCCCCACTCCTGATCCACCTTTATTTCTCCACACCAGAGAGAAGCGATATTTATTCGATGTACATACCTCCAGTACACATGCGTGAGTTCGGTCATCTTTGGCAGGTAGCATGAATGTTGAGGAAAATATCGCATCGCCGAAAATCATGATATAGCCTAGTTGGATCATCTATTTCTATAATTATCAACATTTCCCTTCATTTACATTTATCTTTTTTTATATTATGTATATTTTTCCACAGCTCTTTATACTCATATCACCCCATTTACAGCCCACAGTAATAAAGTAATTCTAATACCTATGTTTTGAATAGAGTATAACAGAATTTCTTCATAATATATCTATAATTATTTATCCTCACTTTTTCTTCCATATGTATATTTATCCACTCCGTTTCTCTACATATTCACTCATCGTCAACTTTTCCCTTTGTGAATTCCCGTTTCCCTTTTATACATTCCCTTATCCCTTTATACATTCCTTTTTCCCTTTATATTTCTCCACAACTTTTCTCAATATCTCAATATCTTCCCTCACCTTCTCTCTAAATCTATATTTCACCTCGCCTTCTCTCCATATCTATATCTCGTGTTTTATTTCAATCAAGGATCGTACTTCACCAATATAATTATGACTACGCTCTCTATACGTCGAAGTTGGCTTGGTTTTGATGCATGTTTGGAGCAATTCCATAGTCATCCATTAACTAAAGTGGACGTCATTAGGCTATTATTTGATTTATTAGTGTGGAAGGCACTATGGTCTAGGGTGCCTGATGTGAGAGAATTCGGCGTCCATTTGATGTATACTACGTGGTATATTGAAACTGAGTTAGCTGACCTGAAGAGACTGTTACAATATAGGAGCAAAGTACCTCAACTAACTTACAATATGCCGCAAATCAATAGATGCTCTCAAGCACCTCAATTAGGTGAATGGGGCTCAAAATTGGATACAGTTACGAGTTCGGCATTCATCTCCACTCATCTATTTTTCCAATTATGAGCATGGAATTTTACACACCTGGCTCATAACCATTCATAATCGTAACCATAAACATACATAATATTTGGAAGATATGAGACAAAATTAGGAAATAGAAGAAGTTTTGAGCAATAGTCTGTTTTCTCTTTCCCAACTATTGTATTGTTTGCTCTATCCTATAAATAAAAGATTAAGATTAAGATTTAAGATTTTTTATTTATTTGCCATTAAATAATACAGATTGATAAAATAAATATTCTAACTTACAAAATGGCACTACCGGCAAAGAAAACTAAAGAACCATAGATTTGAATAGGTTGTCATGGTTATCAGCTGCTATTTAACTTATACAGCTGTATTTAACAGTAATAAATTACTTTTATATCTGTTTAAAACATGGACATATAATTCAAGTAATGCAATTCCATGCCATGATTATGATTCGCTATATAACTTATTGATGGTTCGGAACTCACCTAAGATGGAGGTTTACACTATCATCCTTCTCACCTCCTACGCACAAGCCCAGAGTTGATGTGAGCACCATCCTCAGCTAAAATAATACTATACATAGCATTATATTCCCAGCACATTGTCAAAAACTAACACAATTCAACTTTATACATAGTTTTTATTAATGAAAACAATATAAAAACTTTTAGTACCCTTTTATTAAAAACTTTAAAATATTTTAACGACTAGTTTCGACCATTGGTCATAATATTAATAACTTCACATATAAGTGAAGTGGTTTTATAGTTTAAATCATTAATGATAATGCGCGTCTTGACGAGTAAGTTATCGTCAATATTATAGTCGAAGAATTTTTCCACATACCGTTTTTCATTGCCTAGCATCATAGATAGAGTTTATCTCCTCAGTATTTTGGGATCACTTTGTAGGAAAGTAAAAACATGAGTTTATTTAGGTGGAACTCGACACTGACAGTTTGTCAAGGGCGGGACATTTCTGCTCCATACTACCCTTCTACTCTTTGCTCATTCTCAAACGCACACTCACTTCTCTTTCCTGCTCCTCCTCCTCCTCCTCCTCCTCCTCCTCCTCCTCCTCCTCCTCCTCCTCCTCCTCCTTTTCCTCTTCACCTCTTCTTCTTCTCCTCCTCCTCATTCTATTCCACTTGTGATTACATGCGCTCTTTATTTTGAAATATACACCTTCTTTGTTATTAACTCTCATTCCTTTTTTCACTCACAAACTAGACTGGCCCTCGGTAGAGAAAAGCGCCGCTATCTCTCAGAATTCACTCATAAAAAAATCTATAAAACGATTAAACTTCGAGAACACTTTTGTGTTTTCACGAATTTGAACATTTTTCGCCCCTAGAAAATAAGAGGGCCGCCTCCTAGAAACATTACACATAGGTGCAAAAAATTAATACCGAAATAACAACCTAAATGCAACTCAATAAGTTAATACGAATTAATTATTCAAGTTTTGGAACAATGCTAAAAGTTGAAAGAAACAAGATCAGTAGAAAAGTTACGAAGCAGCTTGAATGTTAACTTGGCAGCTTGAAATTCTACTTGAAAGTAAATTGGGAGAGAAAGTTAACGTACATTTCAAGGAATATCAAATGAAGTATATAATATATTATACAATTGAACGAGCGGAGCGATTTCTTACTGATGACTGGAATTAAAAATTTGAATACTTCATCTAATGAAGTATATAATATAGTTGAACAAGCGTAGCGATTTCTTGCTGATGACTAGAGTCTCGATTCGTTGTCAGTTTCTGGGTTTGTTTTTTAGACGATTGCTTTAATTCGATTCAAGTGTACATACATGACCCAGTAACTGGAGCCACCTACCGGCAGAATTGAGAAACACGAGTAGGCTTTCCTATCCACCAATCAGAAGAGAGTATGGGAGCTTTGAGGCGTGGCTTGTTGCCATTGTGATTTGTTATTATTGGCCATGATTTTGAAATTCTCTATCGGTTCCTCTCTTTTTCAATCACTTTCCCTCTCTCTTCAAGTAGAGCGTGCATGGAAAGGATAATTTCATTTCTAAGTATCTCAATAATTTTCAATTTTCTTACTGAAATTCCACTATCTATTGTCATGACGATGAAATCGGAAATCGCTGCTTATGGTCCGGCCATAACAACAACATTGCTTGTCTCTGTTGTGATTTGCTATTGGTTATATTGTGATTGGTTGAATACACTGTTTCTCAATTCCCATTGGCTGTTCTTTATCGCCTCTAAATCATAGTGTAAAGTCCCGCTCGTTTAAAAAGTATTCTTCTGTTTTAGTCGAAGAGGCTATTTTCCTTCCCTTTCAGGTTAAAGGATAGTAGTATGCTTATTATTTATGTGGGAATTAAACCATAGAGAAAACATACTAGTAATACCATTGCATTATTCGTCTCTGATGAAACGTTAACCAACAAGCAGTTAATTCGTATTTCATAAAGTTTTTAACACACTCTTACTCTCTCAAAATTGAAAAACAGTTTTTTTCATCGATACAGATGTAGAATCGATCAAGCTCTTAATTTGCATTCCTCAAATTTCTGTTATTTTTCAACATACTCCTTACCTCAAGAAGTTTTTTTTATCAATTTTTTCGATGCCCCCAATGTCTGTATCGCATGTAGCGATAGAGTACAGTATGTCCCAAGTATATATAGCCTAGAGAAGGTGCACCACAAACTTAGCATACATTAGGAGATTGAACCACGTGTACTGTCACGTAGGAACGCGATGCGATGTTCATAGGTCACGTGACTCACTGACTGACACATCAACGTTACATTTCCATAACCATTGCTGAGCTGATATTCTTCCAACACGCGATACCTCAGTCATCTTCACTCCATCCACGCACTCCATCTCACTCTACTCTCCACCCACATCTACATTATTTTCTTATTCCTCTCCTTTTCTCCTTCTCCTTCACCACCTCCATTGTTTCTGAACTTCTGCTGAGTCGTTATTAGATCAACTATCCTCTATATTTCATTCATCTATCAAGCTCTCATATTAAGAGGTGTCTAGCTTCTTTTTTCTTATACTCCTTCTCTCTTACCATGTCCATATCTTCTGGACTTCAGCTGTAGTATTATAATATTAGATCAACTATCCACTTTATTCTATCTATCAAGTTCTTATATCAATCTCTAAGGCTCAACTCACACTTCGTGACTCAGTTCGAGAAGAGACTCGACTCTAGTCGAGAGTATATGTTTTCAAATGGTGACAATCGCGGAGACTAGAATCAACTGGTCTGAATGTCACCATTTGAAAACATATGCTCTCGACTAGAGTCGAGTCTCTTCTCGACGTGAGTCGCGTACGTGTGAGTTGAGCCTTACACATCGGGAGGTGTCCAGCTACAGTGAGATGCAGTTTAAACTGTCAGCATACCGTATGAATGAAGCTATTGCTTCTCATCAAATCAATGCTGGCACTGAATGTCACTATAGCTGAACATTTTTCCCTCCAAAGCTCATATGAATATTGACATATTCATTATAACATATTGGAATAGGGAAGAATGAGAACAAGACATGACAATAGGGAAGATGTAGGTAATAATAATAATACCGAGTGACCTGATATTCAAATATTAGAGTTGCATTTCCCTATGTAGTCTTTTACTTGCATCCGTTCATCTGTGTATTCTTGCTAAATATTTAAATATTGAAATAGGAAAGAATGAGAACAAGACATGGCAATAAGGAAGATGTAGACTAATTATTAATTTTAGTTTTAGGATGGACTCCCACCAGCGATCAAGTTTTACTTTTGCTGGTGGATATTTTCATTTTCATTAAATGGTTCATGCTGTGTATTAGATTGTTCATTTTTATTATAATGTATCTTGCATGTTGTATGAAGATGGAAATAAATAAATTTGAATTTGAAAAAAAATTGAATTTAATAATAATAATAATGCCGAGTAACCTGGCTGTCTCAGGCTCTGGTGTCAGAGTTTACAGGTTTACAGATCAATTACAGGGCCTCTGACATGACTTGAATATAGGTGAATGATATATTTTTCTAATCAAGTCAGATACAAAATCTCAAGTATAATTTAGGCTGTATAAATGTTTGTGCCAATTATAAGGAGTGAAATAATAACCCATTAACACTATATTATCTATCAAATTACAAGACATGAAAAACAAGAAAAAGAAGCTTATATACAAATTCTATCAATTAAAGCGTATCATGGACAAAGAAATGTTAAAAACTGTATACTTAACATTAGTTGAATCTCTTTTAAGGTACGGTCTGTTAGTTTGGGGTGCAGCTAACTTCAGTTTTATAGATCCATTATTTAAATCTCAAAAACGCATTTTGAAAATAATGGGAAACAGGGAAATCCGGTTTCCAACTGTAGAATTTTTATAGAAAATAGAGTACTCAGTGTTAGGCAATTGTATATATTTTTGTTATTAGGGTATATGAAAAAACATCAAAATAGGAACCATATCATAAATCATAGCCATAATACTAGAATGAGAGAACGTTACAATCAAGAAGTACCAATAATGAATACAGCATTTGGGCAAAGATCACTAGGATATTTAGGGCCTACAATATCTAACAGAATACAATTATAAATCAAAGGAGAGGAAAATTTCAATAGCTTCAAAAGAAAAATTAGACATTGGTTATTCAGTATTGGGATACAAAGTAGTGAGGAACTAATAGTAAGTAGGATTTAGATTTAAGTAGTATTCTTTTTAAATAAGGTAATTTATAGATAGAAAATAGTACCTCGGTTTAGTATCTTTGTACTAGGTGATGCTTAGGGTAATAGATATAGTTTTAGATTTTTGGAATTTTTGTATTATCTGTTGTAGCATAAATTACTATTAATTTGATGATAACCTCGACACATATATTATATAGTGAGGTATCATTTTGTAATCCCTGAATATTGTTATATTATTGAAAATGTATGAAAAAATAATATGTAATGTATGAATTTATGAATAAACTCCTCTGGATGTGTCGTCCAACATCCACAAAAATTATTATTAATTGTGGGAGAGGACAGTTTCGCGTGAATCATGTTGATTCCCATTCATTGATTTGATTGTGTGCTCGTGATGAATGAAAAAAGTCACAGATATATGCAAATAGGAAGATACGGCAAATAAAATGTTGATTCTCAAAATTTCATCCCCTACACCTTGATATAAAAAACAGATATTAGCAGATTTAGCTTCAGATCTATCTCTCTATCTAATGAACGATTCATTGAAGAGTGATATATTATACATTTTCACAAAACTCAGATTTTTACAATTTGATCATGTCAGTTCCTCTTGATAATGTAAGCTCCTTTTTGATTAGAAATGAATCTATTTGAAATTGAGCCATTCATTCGGAAACACTCCGTATTAAAATCTGGTAGTATATATTCAAGTAATTCATTGAAATTCTGAGATATTGAACTATTATGAGCACTATCATGTAGTTTAGAAAAGATACCATTACAATATGAGAAGGACTTGTTTTAGCTCATAGTTATTAGAATATCCACCAAGAGTTTTGTAAGACCTCAAATTTGAAACATTCATTGTTCACAAATCATATCTCATTTATTGGAGCAAACAGATTTGGGAAAGTTTTTGACAGTCTGGCTGAAACCGAACCCAGCATACGATTGTTGATATTCAGAGCAGAATCACAGAGAGCCTATTCGTAAAAGTTCATAACTTGTCTTGCAAAAGGCAATCCTGGCGCTAAATGTGATTCTCCGACACCAGAAATTCGAGGAATATTGTGGTCAATCATGTCTTGAGTAGGTCTAGACATATCATATTATCTTTTCATTCATCTGATGAAATATAGTCCGCTACCACTCACTCATGTAGTCTGACATTTCAGTCAACAAGTATATCTCTTCGCTCAAAGCAACCGAAATCTAATTAATTCCTCCCACTTCTTGAACAGACAAACTTCCAAGTGCAGGATTTGCACAGTACAGCTTTTCCGTGATTTTCTCTCGAGAGTAGCTTTCTCCATCCATAGATTTTCTATTCAATAATTAACTTTTCCTCCACTCGTGTCTTGCTTACCACTCGACTACCTAGTAACCCCTTTTGAAGTTCTCCACAATTTCCAATCTAATAATCTGTCAGAACCTCATTGATATATTTCTTTAATTTGCTATAGATACTTGATCAAACAAGATGAGATGCAGTCAGTGCTACATTTTCCCTTTGTGTCAAATAGGATTGAAAATTTTCCTCTCAAAAAGTTGAAAAGATAATTACAGTATTCTATATCTCTCCGACATCGTGACAAATGATCTTTTTTACTTGGGGTGATGAGAAAAGTCGGATATTCACAAGGTAGATGAAACAGACACTCACTCACTCTCCATCTTATTAAAAATCATTTTTCAATTTATTCATAATTTCATTTGAAGAACACATTCATACGTCATTCGGTTACCCTTTTTAACTACCAAGTTCGTGGAAATTTCAATTAATACCTCTTTCGACTTTACAAAAAAGTAAAAATGAAAAGCAGAGTCGAAGAGAGTTCTCAGAACGTACATTAATTAAACTCATGATTTCACAATCCTTATAAATATTGATAATAGTGTTTAATTCTAGACGTGCATTTATAATATAACTGATAAAGGAATCTTTATCACATATGATATAATATAATCTATAATAAGATGATCCATAACAATACGTCTGACGTAGGCCCGGTTGCACAACAGCCGGTTAAATTTTAACTGTGATTAATTTCACGAGAAGCAGTCGTTTTTGAAAAGACGGTTTCTCTGATTGCTTCTCGTGGAATTAAACACGGTTAAAATTTAACCGGCACTTATTGTTTTAAACTGCACTGAAGTCCTAAGAAACTTGAGTTATTAATTCTCTATTAACCTTGAATTATGAAATCAGCTTCTTAATAGATTGGTCCCTCGTATGAACAAAAGCTTATGTCTGACCTTTTTTATGTTAATAAAATTCTATAAAACATTTTACCTAAGTGCATATATTTGTATTTATGGCGATTGTGATATTCATGCATTTCTTGTTATTGTATTAATACAGAGAAGAAAGAATTTGAATTTGAATTTATGTCAGCAAAAACGCATTTAGTAAGATCTTACTCGAATAAAAATATACAGTAAGATCATATGATATAAATATTGAATTTTTCTAATATAAATTATTCTCATATTCCGTTATTGATGAAAGAATTGTGTTCACTCCATCCATCTTCTAAAATACATTGTTTCTTGAGCTTATCGGTACGTTCCTTATTCATGACCCTAAAATACAAACATTACTCTCCCATCATCAATCAGATCCTATCATTTCCATTAGAAACCATTCCGACTCGTCTCCATTCATCTATCAACACACTATTCTAGTTTCAGTCTGATTGAAATTGAGAATGGTAAACTGCAGAACCAGAATCATTATCCACCTTTGAAGGTTATCCAACTTTTGAACCCGATTTGAAACGAGTAATACCTAGAGTAATAAACAAGTATTATTATCCTCTCACACTGGCTGACTTAAGTCAGTTAGACACACATCGATTTTTGGACGTACGATTTTTGCCGTCCATATAAATACTATTGGATTAAACAGATGATGTCAAATTTCCATTTAATTTAGTAGAATTCATCAAGGCGGCAAAAAATCGATGTGTTTGGTTAGCAATGGTATTGCTATCTTTGTCTATCATTCAACAAAGCGGACAGCGCTATCTCTTTCTCGCTTTGCTCTGTTGCCAGATCGTCTTTTAACAATGTAGAATTAATAATTAATTAACAAAATATTTAATCTTAATTGAGAGAATTAATTATGAAATTATTGAAAAATATAACTTGCTTGATAAAATATAATTGATTATTTTAAACGAGAATGAACAGTCAATATTACATCAATAAACCTGTATCAGCTACTGTCTATAGAAGGCATTGACAAGACTGAGGATCGGCAACGTTTTTCCCCTATCTTTCTCCACTGCCATTATAACGTGGACCTCACTATAGCTCAAGTGTTGTGGTGGTGATACTCATTCTTGTTTAAGAAATGTTAGTTTGAAATTAATTGTTAGTCCAAGTGACTAGTTTTAATGAAATTTAATAAAAAAATTCTTCAACATAATAAGCACTATAGTGGGATTTACTTTAAAGTTTAAACTGACAGCATTGGTTGAATCGAACATTAAAGCTATTTCTAATGAGGAATACTGTCTGTTCGAAATGGATGTATTCATGAAAGATTGTTGATTATCGAATGTATTTACACGTACATGCTCTGCAGTATCATCGAGTGTTCAATGATTGAACTCTGAACAACTCCAGTGTTCATTGAGTCTGAGAGTGTCAGTAACTAATGTGTATATTTTTCTGTTAATGAATGAGATGACAATCCTCTAGTACCTCATTATGGATTAGTATCATTGAGGAGAAGTGCCACGTTCCTCACATAACTCCACCACTAACATATACACACATCAATGAGTATTGAACTAGTCCATCATGATACTTGAACTAAGTGGATAAACTTAATTGGAAAACCTCTTTACAATTAATCAAAGAGTTCTTGATCCCTTAAAATGCTTACACGATAGTTTATTCTATAAATATTACATAGTGGTATAATTAGTATAAATAAAAATATAAATCTGAGTACCCTTTTAAATTATTTTATCACGACATCTTTCGTCTACTAATGCCATTTTCAAGTGAAAATTGTATTCAGTGGCATTAGTAGCAGTTACAAACATATCGATTTTCCTCCTTCTTTTTGAATTCTATTAAATTAAACGGAACTTGACAAATATAATCTGTTTTAAAAAAATCCCGATTTAAAACGAGTAATACCTAGAGTAATAAACAAGAGTATTATTATCCTATGACACTTATACTACATAGTAGTATACTATACTACTAGTATACTACTTATACGAAAGTATATTTCCCTAGTTTTTATAAAAATGTGGATGCAGCTGATTTTGCCCCAAGTACCAAAATAAATTTCTGAAATAATTCAAAGTATTTGTACTATATTTGTTGTGGGTATTGTCTTGGAATTAAGTTGAGTGTAACGTGGTGGTTGAAACAAAGCGTTCATTCTTATCTGATGCGTTCCTTCATTTCAGGAATGAAAGATGTTAAACCAACATTAGAGCTCTTTTCTCGTCTATTTTGTTTGCCGAGAAGAATAATTTGTTTGCATGGCCAAAGTACACCAGATTCGCATCACAAGGTGTATTAATGTTGAGTGTTGGACGGTGGGTGGAGGGGTGTAGATTTGCCCTGAGTTCAAATAGACATGAGTGCCTCGTTGCTTTCTCAGTGAAGCAGACATGCTAGAACTCAATTGCGCTCATGCGTTTTGAACATTGAACGAACTAATTTTTCAGTTAATCCTATCTTATCCCTTCTATGCGAATTTCGTTATAAAAATGGAACACAAAATATAGCCAACCTTTCTACTGTTCTAGTATGTTCCTGTAAGAAATCTAGCGCTAACTCATTTTATTAATGCACCTCTTGAATTAATATGTCAAAAAATAGAAGCAAGAGGTGAATATTCCAAGTCTACTCCATATTACATGTTCTCTCCATGTAGCTTACGTTGAAAACACTACTAATTAGGTTCCTACTCTTGCCTAGCAAGTTAAAATATCAAATTCGATAGATTTATCGGACGATTTTATTTCTTTCTTTATTTTCAACAATGCACAAATCAAATACATGATTAGAAAAGGACCAACAGGCCTAGCCCAAAACTGTAAATCAATGTCAAAAAGGTAGGTTATGTCGCTTCACTTTGAATCAAATTCCGAGTCCAGAAACATACAAACCAAAATTTAGAATTTAATTAGATTGAAAACCGAAAAGAATAAGAATATTGCACCAAACTGTAAAGTTTTCAAAACTTGAAAACATTGAATTATTTGAAAATTTGGAAACCAAAAACAAAACTAAAGCCTCCAAAAATCACAGCTGATATGATTTATGTGAGATCTTATCATATCCATAATAAAATGCATCCTCCAGGCTCCTTTGAAAACCCTTTCTTTCGTTTTCAAGAACATTCTGTATTCCAGGTTCCTTTGAAAACCTTTTCTTTTCGTTTTTAAGAACATTCTGTATTGCACTAACACCAATTAAATTCAACTTTGGTAAAATGACTATTACAATGCCGTTCGAATAATTCATTTATCCCGTTGAATGGCTTCATTTAAACTCGGTTAAATTTAATACACGTAAGTGCAACGTAGTTAACACCTGCACTTTTTGCACTGCTATAATCCTATTTAAGCTGCATTATCAATCAACAGAGAAAATTTAGTTTCCATAAGCTCTAATGGGATTATTCATACTCGTTCAGCCGGGCTGAGTGGTAATAGTCAAATTAGATATTAACAATTATACTGTCACTGATCGCTGTCACGGTTGTGTGATAATCCAGCTTCAATATGCCACTCAAAAATAGGATACTTCCCACTAAACAATCCAATTCTTCAATGTTATGACTTATTATTGAGATAATTTTAATAAAGCTAATGTTCTCTACGGTTTAGACTTTCGAGCATTTGATTCATGTTTTGAAAGTACGTAGTTCAAATAATGGATTATTATGATTATTAAAATAAGAATGACAGTGTCAGATTATTATCATTTGAACCGCATTCAATATTCGTACAAATAACTGTCTTGCCACTTTTGGTTGGTTGGAATTGCTAACTCACTCTCACAAAATGGAGTATATGATTTGTCATCGACCAATAGGAATGAAGGGCGTGTGCTACAATGAAGCTAGTCGTTTGTGATTGGTGGAAGAGTCCTTGATAATAGTTGGACGTAATATTGTATTTGTCCGGTAGATGGAAGTTGATTCAATGAATTCTGTATGCTTTACAGAAATGGTGATTGCTTTGTTTTAGTTTATTGAATTAGTATACTTTCTCGTATTTCTAGTAGCGAATACTGTATATTGTAAATTCAATTAATTGGGCTTAATACTCAGATTTGATTTCCAATCTGGAACAATTACATTGTCTAATTTTAAAATATACTTTACCAGCAATAATTAGCTGTTCCAATGAGCTTCTAAATCTGAATTAACCTGATCTCTCAATCAATAAAATTGGAGAAAATATGCAAAGTTTTGACTATTTATTTTTATTTCTAGATATTTTTATTATTTTTATCTTTGCTTGGTAAAACGGTAAAATATTGTCATTTTCAGCTATTTTTCAAATACAGTACTCTACTTCAATTTCGAGGAGAGGAGAGATTTTCTGGGATTCACTTGTAAAAAAATTATTTCATTTTGAAAAAAGTTAGACGAATAAGATAGTTTAGCCTCTATCAAGCTAACATCAGAGACGAATAAGGCAATGGTATATTTTCTTCATCCTAATATTTCAAAATAAGCTCTTTCAGTTGAAGTACTTATTTCAAAATAAGCTCTATTCATTGCGGGTGAGGATAGGCGAAAAATGAGGCCTTCTTTATTCAAGACTTCTCCGACATCTCGAAAGCCTGTAAAAGTGTTCAGTAACATCTGGTACAAGTGGCGTTTATTACTGCTCTGGATTGAGTTCCTAATTGATTAATTTGAACATCTTGTAGAATGTTGAATATCACCAGCACTCTCTCCATCTATAATCAACTGAAGTATCCAGTAACAGACTTATCTGCCTGCGTCTTTGCTCGTGCATCCAGTTTGCACTTGACTATAGATGTATCACTTGAAACATAATGCTCTTGTATCACCACATGACTACATGTCATGTATAACTGGAACCATAGAGAAAAGACGGCACTCTTAACATAACAAAACAGTGTACTCTACATATTATACTATCTTTTCTCCATGCTAAAACACTACAACCAAAATATCGTGCTGCATTTCTAGGTTTTGATGAAATTAAATTTTCTCCTTAATTGAGAATAATATATTATCCTCTTTTCAATCGGTTACTCAATTCTACCACTAAATTATGAATTCATACATAACTATGAGTACATCAGATCATCAAATATAGAGCTACTTGATCTTCATAACTATTTGATTCACATAGACAATAACAAACAACTTGCTGATACATTTTTTGTTTAATTTTCACTGGAAATCGTTAATTTGCTTTAAACAATTGAATTTTAACAATATACTTACAACATGAACTGTACTAGAGAGAGAAACATAGGTACTAGTATTGAAAACATAGGTTCCCTACTCTTATTTTCTGCTTATACATGATTATATATTGGCGGTTTGACTAGTAGGACTATATTGTGTAAAGAATTTCTCAGGGGTATGTTTGATTTTACTAAAAAAAACTCGAAGATCTATGTAATAGTGAATTCTTGATAGATTCTGAATTTACTTTCAAAACTTCAATCTTTAGTTTGATATGACATTTTTGTACGAAATCAGCCTCAGTTCTTCGTGCAAAACATGTTCATTGTCCTCATTCAACCTAAAGTCAATAGGTTCATGTCAACATTACAGGGCTGATGTGGCGTTTTATTTATTTATCATATTCATTAGTCTGTGGAATTCACATAATGGATTTTTAACGATACAATATTTACCGAAAAGTCTTTGTCGTTAGGGGCTGTATGAACAGAGTTTTCCCTATTCGTTTGTAGCGGAGTACTACAGAGAATTCCTGATGTACAGGAAAACTGCAGTTTCCAATACGTTCTGATCTTCTTTCATTTTAACTTTCAGCATTTATTGGAATTTATCCTATATTAATGGAGCATAACGGTAGAAAGGGCTGAAATACATGAAAAGCTTAATATTACTGCACATTGGCACGAAATACGAATTTATCATTGCATCACTGCATAAAATCCTTAATGCAGTTTCAAGCTTTCATTAAAATGAAACTGGAATTCCGTTTTATTCGTATGCCAAATGCATTATCAGGATTTTAATGGAATATTCAACTGCTCATGATTTCTGAATGTTTTATCTGATAATGATTTCAAAAAGCATTGGTAAACGGAAAGTGTGGCTTTGATTTGAACTGATTGGAATTAATTAATTATCGAATAATACAAATCTTGTAATGTTATTGGTTGAGCGTCAAGAATTTTATTTTCCAGGTGGGGATTACTCACTGAAACATTACCAACTCATTTTGTATTTATTTATTGTTCAGAGACAAATTGTACGTACATACTTGGTGAAGATTTCCTTGTAGGAGATCAACTTCTACAGTTGAAGAAAGATGAAAAATGCACAGTACTTTACATTCATAAAAATACACTGAATGATGGATCATGCACACTACTTTACATTAAAGAAAAAATACACTTCACCTTATATACGACCCTAATACCTGTTAACTTTATGAATGAGTCCCATTCATCAATACAAAGTGCATTCCATTGAGTCATGAACAGTTAACTGCGTATCAATATTATGAACGTGTCAGTGAATAATCACAATACATAGCCTACATTTTATACCCTTAAGGCTACTAAATCAAGCGATGCAATCAAACCTTAACATTCAAACTCTCTAATGACGACTTGAGATAGTGAATTATATACTTGTTCATGATGTTGGCGCTGGAATGTATTTAGGGAGTATAAGCCATAAAACAACATACCGGTAATTCACACACTCCTTGTGTAATTGATCCATGATTGATTTTTCAATTATTCCATTTATTATTGAAAAATTGAAGATCTTAGGCCCGGTTTCACAACAGCCGGTTAAATTTTAACCGTGATTAATTTAACAAATCATAGAAGGCGTTTTAGAAAAGTCGGCTTCTCTGATTGGTTCTCGTGGAATTAATCACGGTTAAAATTTAACTTTAAGATTATTACTAATCAATTTCATTTTCAATTGTGACTATCCTATTGATTAATGTTGTAATCAAGTTATACAACATTTTCTAGTTTATGTAACGCCATTGCTGTGACATTTGAAATAACCTCAAATTGTGGGAGTGTCTTATCTAGACCAATGGCATCGCTTTGCAGCTCTCTCGTCCCCAAACCCCGAATCAGCTCTCATCTGCTTTTTTTTCGTGAAAGAAGCAATAGATGATTTTTCTGTTCTCTTTGACTGTTAGCGCTTTTTCAAACGAACCAGACGAGAGCGACACTATGTCTATCTTTTCATCTCATCGCTTACAATTAATTCACTTTGATGGAATTTGGAATTTCCTTTCTAGTGTTTCATTTTCCTCATTAAGCTCGGCAATGATATCTTTTGATTAGATGTGTTGATATACTTCATAGCTGAGCTCCAACATTCACAATTTATCATCACTATTGATACTGATTCAAGATGAGATTACATATTTTATAATACTGAAAGACTAATCTTAATAACATGGCATTTGGCATATAGAATATAGAAAACATAGTAGATGCTATCTTTTCTCTATGGTTATAGTAGAGCTCATACTAGTTATAAATTTATTGATATAACACTTGTTAATGCATCAACTGCACTATAATACTTTTAACTATAACATTGGTATAGTGTAGTTGATATAACACTTGTTAATGTATCAACTACACTATAATATTTTTAAACTATAACATTGTTTACAAGTGTTATAATATTGTTACATTAACAAGTGTTATATAAAAAATTTATAACTAGTATACTTCATGTACTATAATATTTTTAAACTATAACATTGTTATAATGTAGTTGATACATTAACAAGTGTTATATCAATAATTTATAACTAGTATACTTCATGTACCGTATATGTTTCACTGTTTATTGAAGACAAAATCACGACTGATTCATGATAATAAATTCATGAATTTATTTACAGTATCTCATTTCACAAATAAGGACTGAACAAAAACATTTTGATTTGGTTGGCTCATATTGAACTTGAACATTTACAGTAGAAACATAACCTATTTTTTGGACATTTTATTAATTCATCAAAATTTGGGAATGGAATAGATTTGGGCCAAGCCTGTTGTTCCTTCCTCATCATATTTATATGATTTGTGATTCGGTCCACGAATAAATAAATATGGGTGTCTAGACGTGTATCAAGAACGGATTTCAAAAACTTTTGAATGATGCAGTGTTAAAATGTCAAAAACAATGGTAGAATCTACGTTTTCCTTGTATGTTTAGGATATTATTATTCCGGATGGATTATTCTTGATGATTGATAACTATAATTGTAATACTGAAAATTTGTTCCTCTTATGATTATCAGTTTGGCGAAAAACTGTACCTCGATCCAATCGACGCCTGATTTTGAATAAGATAATTTATTTACTATTTATTTATTAGGTTAGCAAAAACAATACAACGATCGGAAAAGAAAAACAGGCTATTGCCCAAAACTTCTTAAATTTTCTAATTTAGTTTCAAATTGTCATAATATTATACATATTTTATGTCCATTTCAATTTCTACACCAAATCACAATCTGAAAATATAAATTAGAATAAAATTCATCCGTATATTATTAGCTGCTGGTGAAAAGTTACTGATAACCAAAGTATTTGACACATGTTAGTGTTAATGGGAAGATCTGAAGGGATTGAAATGAAATGGGGTGAGCTGGGGTTATTTAGGGCTTCAGTTAAGAACCAATAGAAGTTAAGCTAAGAAAACAAAGCCCTGTCGTTCGATTCTATCCTGTTGCTTGTAGCACTTGGTCACACGAAGGAACTTGTTGATCATCCTATTGTAAGTTTGCCACTTTAGATGGGGACCTGATAAAGTAACCCACTACGTAACGGGCTAACTCTCTTGTTTTATTACAATAGCTGTCGATTACATTGGAAAGGGGTGAACACTGAAGCAATTTGATACGTGCAAGCAGCTGTTTTAAACTTGTCATCATATTTCGTCCAGTCATTTGGTGTTTGATGGCCAATTTGAGAGTACTTTGATACTTTTTTCTCTTCGGATTTTAAATCTTAGAGTTCTTTCTATTATTGAATGAAGTTGAGTGAAATCCACGACAGCACAGAAACTACTCTATTCCAATGTTGGAATCCATATTTCTTCCACAATCCTGAAGACTCAAATTGGCAAAAAAACGTGTTCTCATCCGTAGTTCAATCGGACAAAATATAGAAAATTCCAAGCCCACTCAAAATTACTGAAGAACCAATAGAGACTAGAAGTTTAAAAAATTACTCAACTTTTTGAAAAAAACCAGTGTTTTAGTTTTTGCCTGTAAGTTTTCAGTGCTCAAGTACAAATTTGTGTATTGGTTACACTCATTAGGTTAATTTTTTAATAAAATGGAATAGAAAAAACGTTTATTGAATAAATAAGTAAACCTTTAGCGAACCAGTTAAGCGAACCTTTAAAAAGGCTGCTTGACAAGGTACCATATACAAAACATGTAAATTCAAATATATATGTATCAGTGAACGTTATTTTAACAAGAATTTACTCAACAGTTGATGTTAACGTGATATATTAACTAATTAATTGTTGGCTCAGCTCTCAAAAATCTCTAAAGTGTTATAATGTATAGTCAACCTGAATGATTCTATTATGTTTTGCAATAATAGCAATTATACATTCGTTATTAGTGAATATTGGTGTAGAAAATATCAGTAATATTTGTTATTTGCATGTTTTTACCAACGCGCGTTTTTACCTCGCAATAGTGAGCATTCGCTAACAGCAGTGAAATCAATTTATCTCCTGCTAAATCTATCAAAGAGAATGAATCAACGACTCAATAAATTCCCACAATTCACTTTTGAGGTTGACAACAGTGGTAGGTGCAGTAATTTCATATACAGTACACCTGACAAAACTACGATTCTAAATTGGGTTTGTTGGTGGAAACGTTAGGAACAAATTGCAGAATGAAACCAGGTCTCTAAATTTAGAAATTTTAATTAAACTGAAACGCAGGTGTAGTAGAAAGCAATTCAGATATACACTGTACTATAGCATGTGGGAACATATCTACTACCAACATTGAGGGAATATCAGGAGTGACACCAATACCTTCAATGACATTGGGCTTTCCCAGTCTTTACAACTGTTCTAATATTAGCATTGTTGGTCATCAATTCAGCCCTGTGGCTTGGCATTGCTTGTCCAGCTATCCCTTCCATAATATTCCATTACCCTTTTGACAGTTGTCACTGATGTCTGTAACCATTTAGACCTAGTGTACAGTCTATGTGTTTGTGCTGTTTAGTGGATGGTTTTCCGATTATTTATTGTTCAGTACTTTTCCGTGTACTCTGAGCTTCACCCACTCTGTTCACATTGAAACAAAATTTCAATAAAAAAGGTTCGATTTGACGCAGGTAGCATTCAGGTTAGCTATAATTAGCTCCATAGGGAAATGAAAATAACATTATATTCAAATTCTACTTGATTTTAGCTCTTTGGTACTAAAATTAAAATATTGATGAGCAATGATTACTGTTTCCTCGGATTCATCCTGCTTCAATAGCCTGTTACATGTTCTCCTCTCATCAAAAACAAATTCAATTTAGTGAATCGGTTTCCAGAAGGAGGAAAAGTGTCGAATTCTCGCGAAATAATGTTTGTTTCAGAGAATAATTAGACATCATGCAGTCTGTCCGTAGGATGACCCTGGTACCACCACTGTATCTCACAACTGAACACAAACGAAATCCATCGGAATATTTCTCAGATGTAACTCACTTTTCAGTATCAATATTTCTCACACTGTTCGAATTCATAATCAAATTAACCCTCACAATGCATCAGAATCAAATAATAGGGGTTAAAGAAATGAGACTGGGCCGCCGAAAACAATGGATGGACAGGTAGAAGTTCTGGTGACCCTTCAGTGGTCGCCGATTGTTATTGAATTTCGACATTTTCGTGGTATATTGTTAAGGTTTCCATTCCGAGGAATATGTTGGTGGACTAGTGTGATTACTTGAAGGCACTTTCAACTGTGAACCAGTGGTAGCATACAGTGATTGGATAAACACACACATTACTTTCGATAAGTACAAATTTAGTCAAACGAACGTGGTGTGTAAGTAAAGCCCACATCGGTTTTTGGGGCGTTCATTTGTTTGCCGTCCTTATAAATTCTACTATACTGAATGGGACTTGACATACAAGTTGTGTTCAAATCAATCTAATAGAATTTGAAAGGACGCCAAAAAATCGATTGTGAGCAAGTTGAGTTTCATCAAATGAACCATTGGGAATGATAAAATGATATACAAGTACTTGATCACTGATTCAAATTCAATAACTGCAGAAAATACAAGTAACAGATGTAAGTAAGGTGCAAAGTTATAGATAAGTTGGTGCTACCAGCTAGAATTGCCTTCAAGAAAGCACACGGGGCCACTAATGGCCACTAAAATGGCCACTAAATGAAGCGGAATTGGAGGACAATGAAGTATGCTAGTCGAGAGTTAGAGGATGCACCTTTTTGGAACAATAGCCCAGTGCACAGGTAGCGCGGCCACGTCTCCTTTCTTTTACCCAATAATAGTTTTATTTATTTTATTTTATTTTATTTTATTTATACAATATGACAATTTCCACTGAGTCTAACGAGACCCATAGTGGTACAAAACAAAACAGCAGTGTACATTAATAAACTATAAGTTTTAATGTGAAACTAGAATTATGATAGATGATCACAGTTGAACTTAATGTAGATTACTCCAAAAACAAGACTGAAAGATAAACATAGAAAAATAAGTAATGCTGTTCGTGAACCCATGCAAAAAATTTCGATTTTAGGTTTTGGTAACTCAATAAAATAATTATTAAAACAAGCTATTAGATAATATTATTAGTTAGTGCAGATAGCTTATCATCATCACATCTAAAGGTGCGTACAGATTTACGCACCGCGAACATGAGCAATTCACTTTTAATCAGCTGATGCCAAGCTTTTTATATTTATGTCTTATACCGTTTCTGTGAATATACAGATATAGTCAGCTAATTAAAAGTGAATTGCTCATGTTCGCGGCGCGTATATCTGTACGCACCTTAATAAATAGTATTTCATTGGAGTGTTTAGCATTAGATTCTTCACCAATGCTTGAAGTTCAGCACAGATACCACATTACACAACACATTACTGGTTAGTGGGAATAATTTTGTCACAATTATCACGTGTTTATATTAGATTAGGGAATCCAATGTTTCTATTCTCTCATAGATTACAGTAAAACAATCATGGGATTGATTGAATTTTGATCTCATTTCTAATCATGTAAATACTTTTGACCATGTTACATATTATTATGAAGATGCTTTGAGTATCACTTTCAACGAAAATCTCTTTCAACGTTTTCATGACAATTCCGAGTCTAAATCGATTTTCCATATACCATAATACAATCAAGCAGACATCAGCTTATATACTAAATTGTCGATCAACTATTGTTTTTATAATCTCGAACCATTGCTCACTTTTCATTAATTACCTGTTTGCTAGCACTGACCAAATGAAAAGTAATGAATGAATGATGAAAGCAACCATAAAATCTCATTTATTATTAAATATATTCCTTCAAATTTTCAAGATCAGCAAGGATGAATGAGAGATAAGGATAGGGTTAGAGCGAGGTTCGTTTATGAGAGCAGTGACTTAGCTATTTAGGTCATGCGTGAGTTAAAAGTAATATTATTTTGCTATGAAATGGCATGGGATCTTATGGGGAGGGGATGAATGAGGTAGGTTTTCAAGTGAGATAGTGAAATAGCGAAATTTTACGATGACAATAAGTGAGTAATATATCCTCAAGACACAGCTACCTTGAGTAATCATCCCTAGGTTATCACTTGCTCCTTTGTCGTCTCTTTTCATCTTTATTTGATTTAGTTGTTGTTCATATTTATTTCATGTCGTTTTTGTTCATATTCATTTTTGTGAGTTCCTCCATTGATCAGAGTTGTGAGTTCTGTGGCTATTTGCCAATACTATCTCTGGGTTCCCTGAATATCAAACTTATAGCATGACTTTCTTTTGAATTTCATCATGCTGGGACGTACGAAACCTGAAATAATGTATGCTGAATTAGGAGATAAATCCTCATCCAAAAATCGGGAGTTAGTTGAGGTCTACTAGCAAAATAATGGAACTTTACCCTCTCATTAGGATAGTTATTCCGTCTCTCGCCTCATGTTTATAGTTGTAGAGTATTTCAATCTTTATAGATGATTTTCAGTTAAGGCGTTCTATCACCCTTTGTCAGGCTGATGCCGGATCAGTCATGGGTATGAAACCCGCCGACAGCATGAACTCCATAGATCATGTTATTAATTGCCCACACGAAATTCAATACTTATAACGTGGGCATCATCTATCGGTGAAATAAATATTATTTCAACAGCGCTGAAGACAATAGAAAAATGAAATCAGAATTCCATGTTCCTAAAAATTCAAGGTACAAAATTTGTGTGTACGAACGAAAAATGCACAAAAGCAATCAAATTTATCTATTTGGAGTATCTAGTTTAAATATACAAGCAACAAAGTAAGTGATGTCCAGGAATACGAGTAGGTTGTTCATTTATAGAACCGTAGACTAAGTAAACATGGGCTTGAATCTGTGATATAACATTATATATAAATTTTTTATATATCAATTATATCCAAATTGGACCATAACTGCGACTGTAACAGCGGTAAAAACAGACAAACACCGATTGACTTGAAACATATAGAATTCGCTTCGCTCATTCAACTATTTATAACCTTAAGATTCTGTAACTGTAACCAAACTATGGGAATGGATATATCATTAAATTGAGAAATCCTAATCATATCACAGAAATTAGAGTCGTATTTTCACCTGTTGTTTCATCTTGTTTTAAAAGAGACCCCAGATTACGAATCGTATGAATCTTCCACTTCGTAACTATGTCTCTACTTTTAATTGAGGAATTCGAACTCACAAATGTGATTCGTAGATCCACTTAGATGTTGTTTTATGCGCTGAATCCTGCCAATAGTATAATTGTTTGATCATCCCAACGCTTGACTCACGCGTGAGCAAAAGCTTATGTGGCATCATCCAGCAAAAAAAGGAGCCAACCTTTTTTTGCCTATCTGCTTGGAGCAGATTGGAGCAGCCCTCCCCTTCCGACACATGCTTTTAGTTTTCAGACTGCTGGAGATAATAATTAATTTTTCATGTCAAATATACCAATAAATACATCGAATTATGTGAAGCCGATTCAAATCGTTCGACGAAACTATCATCAAGGAGTCAATATGTCTCTCCTTCTAACTGGAATAACGCTATACACAATATTCTAGCAGGAATAAACTACACACTACTGTTCTCTCTCTTTCTCTAAAACTGGTGGATGTCAGATTCCGCCCTTTCATTTATTTTGAGAGCTGTCAATCTGATCAGTCCCTACAACACTCTACTGATGCTGGCAGCAAGATCAATAAAGCAATGCTGTGACCAACATATTTTTTCCCTTTGCTATTTCGTGTACATCCTGTATAAAGCGTCATTCACCACAATATCTATGATGACTTTTCACGCTCGCATGTTAATATGCATTATTTCGAGTATTTTACTCTCATAATATCATTCTAGATAAGATAATTTTAATTCATTCATCATTAACCTAGATCATACCTCAGGTGATGATGCTTAATATTACTCCAATACTAGATTTTTCAAAGTTTGAAGTTCTTTAATGAAAAAATTTTTTATTGATCTGTAATTGTTTTGAATTTGTTAATCAATATTCCAACAGATTTAACTTGAAAATGGCCAGAGTAGGTCCAAAGTTTTTAAAATGTTTCAATAAAAGGGTACTACAAGTTTTATATTGTTTTTATTAATTCCAACAGATTTTATCCAAATCTAAATAAGATTTCAACAGGTGCTCCTTAAGAGATGAGAATAGGAATTATGAATTATAACATCATAGAGATCTCAATTTTTAGGTTTCTTCAAATTCCTCCACTCTTGGAATACCAGTTGCAGAATCCTGAAAAATGTTTCTCAGACATAATATTGTACATCACATGGTGAAAAATGTTATAATATGCTATGAATAGTAAAATAGCCAACGCTAACATAGAGTGGCAATTCATTATCATGTGATCGTTAAAATTCATTCAACTAATGCGAATAAATTTATTAAAATTTCGACTTTATATCTTCAAATGAGTTGACTCTATTAAGCATTGCTAGGTCATTTAGAGTGTTTGGATAATCCAATAAAGTCATCATTATAGAACAAAGTATAACTGGAGAAATCTTTGGATTCTATTAAGGACAAAGTGCATGCACTCTTTTAAACAAACTCCTTATAAAACTTCACCTTTTCCTAGATTGCCTGTGAAAGTTGAACGGGGGTTGTTTGCAGTAGCTCAAACTGTCGTAAAGGCGATAAACTTTGCCCCAGTACTTCGTAGATTCATGTCATGAAACTGCAGAAATAGTGTTGGACAGGGATCAAATGCTAGTCTGACATTGTGGCCGATAAGGTGGTGAAACATATAACGTGGTTAGAGCTCTGGAGTGACGCAAGAACGAATTGAAAAAAAACGTGAAGCATGTGGAGATTTATTGGCTGTCCATCATTCTGAAAGCATTTAGCATGATTTGAATAACACAAGAGGGACATCAGTGAGTAATAATTATTATCATAGAAGATTCATTGGACTGACGTCGTGTTGTGCAAAATACTGCATGCTGTGTAAATAAAGCGAATTTTACCAAGTCTTCACAAACAATTCTCAATGTTTTTTATTAATTTCATATTATGATGAAAGCATTCAGTGAAGTAGTTATTTGGTGAGAGATATCATTTTTGACCCAACTAGTAGTGATAATATTAATAATAACGAGTGTCTGGCTGGCTCAACAACTATGACTTGTTACTGTTTAACTTACTCATAGAGTTCACTTATAAGAAGTAGTACAGTACAGTACTGTCATCATAGTACTTCGAAAATGTAATTGAATTAAGAAATAGATAATAACGTGTATTACTCTCTCGCTTATTACAAGAGAACATCGTGAATTCTTGTGATAATTCAATTTTCAGTGTAAATATTCTTTTAATAGTAGCTTTCATGAAGTGTCTATTTAGAAATCCTTCTAGTTTTGTTCTGAAACGATTGAGCAATAGTCTATGTACCCTTTGAATTTTCACCATTGTTCATTTCTTATTCATACAATATCAATTGAAATCGATAAATAATTATTGAAATCACAATCGGTTGTTGTTGACATGCAGATGTCATCGTGTCACGTGTATGACATCACCGCAGTTCTTTATGAAAGCCATACAGTGGGTGTTCTCATTTCACTCTTTCTGCTCCAATTATCTCTTTATTTCCAATCATGATGGAATTCGCACGTGCAGGGTGAGAGGAAGGTTAATCATTTTGATGATGGTGTTGAGGGGTAGGTGACAAAATCACAACTCCCTTAGTATAGATGATTGAAGTACACTCAATAATGAACATTTTGTGTCATCATATCGATTCTATCTACACTTGTCATGGGTCTGAAGACACGTGACTTGGTTCGATTTCACGAAAGGTTATAAAATGTATACAAAGAGTTTTTGAATCATTGCGTGTAAAAGTGATAGCTGTATTCTCCCAAAATCTATATATTCCCCTAACAAATAATACTGTTTTCAGGATTGTGAAACAATACTGTTAATCTTCCTAAGCAGTTTCATTCTTGGAACTTATTATTATTAACATTATGAATATTACGTATATTCAAATTATCACAAAACATTTTTATTTATTGTGCTGTTGTATTAGTACTATTCATTTCACTCAAAACTTATATTATATTTCAACTAGTCATCCGAAATCAACTAAAAATCAGTTCGTTGGGACTCAAATTTGGAGGTTATAGCACATGAAAATAATATTTGAACCTACTGAATTGCTTGTATAAGATTGTTCCTTAGGCTCTGAAAATGTGATAAATTTCAAGTCGACAATTCAAAATAACTTCAAGTCGTTTTATCCAATATGGATATCTACCACAACAATAGGCATATAGTGAGGTTCACGTTATAATGGCAGTGTTTGATTAGCAATGTATTGCTATCCTTGCCTATCGTTCAACAAAGCGGATAGCGCTATCTTTTTCTCGCTTTGCTCTGTTGCCAGATAGTCTTTTAACAATGTAGAATTGATAATTGATTAACAAAATAATTCATCTCAATTACAAAAAATCATTATGAAATTATTGAATAATAATTTCTTGCTTAATAAAATATAATTGATTATTTTAAACGAGAATGAACAATTATTAATATTACATCAATAACCCTTAGACTGCCAAATAGGGTCTATGAAGTTTGTCCCGTCGAATACCAAATAATCAATTTTACCATTGGGATAATATGTTGTCCCAATACAAAAAACACGATAAAATGAATAAAATTTAGTAAATAGCTTTGTAATTTCAATTTAACATGTTATTATTACACCTTATATGAAGTTGTTTACTTACTTTCAACTCAAAGTGACACTGCAAATCACATTAGAACAGCTTCATTCAGTAGAAAACCAGCATCTGACACATGCATGCATGAGAGCATATAACCACAATATAACCTCAATTCACAATAATATGGCGATCATATAGTTCTGAACAGCTGATGTATTTGCAGAATAGACCCTAGACTACCACTGGGATTCATTGCTGTGTTGTTTAGATGACCTATTCACCCACTGGGATTCGATGAACTTCTATTGGGACATATTGTCCCAGTTGTAGTCTGAGGTTGGTCATTTCTTCTGGGACATATTGTCCCGTTGGTAGTCTAAGGGATGAACCTGTATCAGCTACCGTCATATACAAGATAGAGGAGGATCGGCAACGTTGTCTCCTATCTTTCTCCACTGTCATTATTAATAACGTGGACCTCTCTATATATTTATGCCAGTCACAACTTGTTTCAATGGTAGTTTTCAAATGTTGTTTTTCGGCTCTTGCATTACCTCCACTGCAACACAGATACTCTTAAGGTGCGTACAGATTTACGTGCCGCGAACATGAGCAATTCACTTTCACATCTGTACGCACCTTTAGAATACAACACAGATACTTTCAGAATAATTAGTAGGCTACGTATATATTGTGTGTCGTATTGTACATATTTCTTTCTAATTTCAGTTTATAGTTTTCGCTAAATTAATTGAATACTCAATTGAACTATGCTTAGATAATAATGTCAATATTTTCTGTTTCAGGAAATACGAGAGCTGCTTTGTGACTTCCCCGTACAGAGTGTTCAAGTCATGAACAGCGGCACAGGATCTAGTATGGCGCGGGCGATCCTTGAAGATCCCGAAATGCTAGAAGACTGGGACCGCAACCGGGTTTTCCTCCTGAGGGGACAGTGTGTCCCCGTCACCCCCACTCTCACCGAAATGATGTTGTGTGTAGCCAGACTACCTCTCAATTACACCGAAGAACAGTTCACGACACTAATCAGTGCTTACGGTGAAGTTCGAAGACATTTTTTGATGATCAGTGAAAAAACTGGTAAGAAATTTGCTTCAAAATTTATTCTTTAAATGATTTTGTTTGGTAAAAACCGTCCAACCTAGATACATAATTAATAATCCTCAAATCTATTCTAAAATCAAATGAAAAAGACTAAGAAATTGTCAAAAAACCACTGATTTAGTGGTTTTATTAGAAAATCAGTGGTTTTTTGACAATTTCTTAGTCTTTTTCATTCAATATGAATAATTACCACAATATCGACTTCTCAACTACACAAAAAGTATTCTAAAATCCTTGAAATCCTTCTTTTGTTGTTGAATGGTTAGGAATTGCATAAAACTTTGTTCTTTGAACGATTAATGTGTGGCAAAATATCTCCCAACTCAGATATAGTGATCTCCACGTTATAATGGCAGTGAAGAAAGATAGGAGAACAACGTTGCCGATCGTCACTGTCTAGTCAATGCCTTCTTTATGGTAGCTGATACAGGTATATTAATGTAATATAAATTGTTCATCCTCGTTTGAAATAATCAATTATTTTTTATTAAGCAAGAAATTATATTTTTTAATAATTCCATAATGAATTTTCATAATTAAGATGGAATATCTTGTTAATAATTAATACTACATTGTTAAAAGTCGATCTGGCAACAGAGCAAAGCGAGAAAGGGACAGCACTATCCGCTTTGTTGAATGATAGACAAGGATAACAATACCATTGCTAATCTAATACAGCAATTAAAACGTGGACATCATTATAAATATTAAAATTTCGAAAAAACAGAGAATTAAACATAAAATAAAATAAAGAGAAAATAGTGTAAAGTTTCAACTATTTTGAATTATTTAGAAATGCTTCATTTCGTCAAGGAAAAACATTTACGATTATAGAAATGAGAAAATAAATATTTATTTTGCTGCAACTATTTACTGCGACTACGCCTCGTTTCGGAAAGCCAATTTTCTTACTCTAGCTGTTTAAAGTCTGGAACTTACCTAAATCCCAAGCTCGGAAACCGGCCCTCATTGTTGTAAAGAATGAATTTGTTTGTAAAAATCTGCAAACCCCCATGTACACAAATAACTTCCATAGAAATAATTCACGGTTCAATTTTTGCTCTGTTCTCCATGCTTTACTGAAAGATCTTAGAAGAATATTATTCAAAAACGTTGGTGGATCATGTCGTTGAAACCTTTCGGCAAACAATGCAGAGGAATATGATATATTTTTGAATGCAGTAGTGATTATTGTACAAATGAGCGATACGATATTCGAAAGCTTATTAGCAATTCAATACTAGATTCATCAAAAAATCCAAACTAAAACCCTAGCAAGCAATAGATATGGATATGCGAAGTTTGTTGATACAATATTGATTTTTATATTAATTGAAACTTGAGAGATACTGTATATTTAAATCAATACTCAACTCTCGAAGATTCATTATTCGAATATTGATGGAAGATCAAATTTATTCTCGGATTTACCTTTCCCTAGTCCTTGTCAATTGTCAAGTGATTAGAGATTCGTTCACTCTATACTAAGATTTTTCTAAGATGGAGTAAAAATGTCATACTTTCCTCTGTGTATTCACTGGGTAGGAACTTTATGTCATTTAAAATATTATTGCTGAATCGCAGTATTCGTGATTGGAAAAGTTCTAGAAGAATGAACTGGGGGATGATGATTGATCTGAATCGGAAGCAGATAAATAGAATGTTTATTGGTAATTTTCAATTGTAACTTGGTACAGGTTCAATACTTGTCATGAGTCAATCGGTTGTGAGCAAGTGTAATTTCCTTCTCTCGCATGATTTAACATCACGAAAAACTCCTTCTACTGTATTTCAGTCACCCTCGAAACATTCAGCTTATTTGTTACAACGTTCTATTGGAATTCTTATAACGTATTTTCCTGTTCGATGAATCTGTTCACATCCGAATCAATTCTTACCGATTCTACTCCTCGCAATAAAATGTTCACTCAAGCGATCAGATCTTCGAATATGGATCTCGAAATACGAACAGACCTCTCAATTGTTTATTCAAACCGAAGACAATACTCGTATCTGATAAAATACTTATGGGAATCCACATATAGGTTTGGAAGGAGTGACTCTTGTCTCTTGTATATCATCCACTTGGAATATTGGTGGTGAACGTTATAGCCAGTTATTTATCCACGTGTAGCAATATTGCCAGGTCACAAAATCTTCACCTGGAACCAAGTGATCCTTAAGAATCACTCAAGAGAAAACTTTATCGTGTTTACTGAAGACTATCTATTGCAATAATTCTACAATTTTAGGTTCATTAACTTAAAAAATCACTACTATAATGAATTTTGATCCTAGTAAAATATTAATGGATGTATGCAGTAGAACCTACATGGCCCCGGGCCATATAATGAGGTCCGCGTTATAATGGCAGTGTTTGATTATCAATGTTATTGCTATCCTTGTCTTCCATTCAACAAAGCGGATAGCTCTATCACTTTCTCGCTTTGCTCTGTTACCAGATCGTCTTTTAACAATGTAGAATTTATCAACAAAATATTTCATCATAATCATTAAAATTCATTATGAAATTATTGAAAAATATCATTTCTTTCTTAGTAAAATATAATTGATTATTTCAAACAAGAATGAACAGTTAATATTACATCAATAAACCTGTATCAGCTACCGTCTATAGAAGACAATCGGCAACGTTGTTCTGCTATCTTTCTCCACCGCCATTATGAGTATGACGTAGCCCTCACTATAGTAAAAATATTAATTTATTGATTGTATGTAGTGGGCCCCGGGCCCTAGTAGGCCCAGATCGAAGTCAGAAATTTCATTTTATTCTGGGATGTTGTGCAGTCGATCACTCAAGTTATAAAACAATAAAATATTTATTTATCATCTAATTATCATCTTGTGTGGTCTTTATTTCGTCTATAGGAATTGAAACAGAAAACATTTATTTAAACATAATCAATTTATTTAAACATTACAAACATCATTCACGGAAGGGACAGTGATTAACTATTCTTAAACTATGATTGAACTATTCTTAAACTATAGGACAGTGATTAACTATTCTATACTATCTATAAACTACTTCCAATATGACAGAACTACTTTTATTTCCATATGACAGATCTGAAAAATAATTGAAAGAACTCACTATGCTGATCTTCTGTTTATTAACTGATATTACGCTGTCGCATCCACTTTAATCAATAGAGAATCTATTTCATGGGAAGCCGTGTTCTGTGTGATTTTTTATTTATCCAAAACTAATAAACAGGAAATTTATTTTGTTTGAAGCATATGAGTAATCTTTAAAATGACGAAATCTCCTAGGTTGCGGGCCCAACGGGCGCGTTTTTACAATCACTGTACACTTGTAATGAGAAATTACAAATGAGATCAAATCAGATCAGCAAATTTTAAATCTTCAAACTTCATTAAACTTATTTCATTTATTCCATAGGATTGCATAAATGAGAACGAAGAAAACTGCAGGATGTTTATCAAAATCAATGATAGTCACGAAATTTTCTTCAGGGCGTTTATTCTGTACTGTAACAGTAGATTGAAAGAAATATACTACCTCAAAAGTCTAGATGGCTAATAAATGTTCATCTCCACCATTTTAGAATCATGGACAGCGTGGCACGTTCCAATATCTTAATATACTTGAAGATAAACAGCATTAGAATAATACATTTTAGTGGTTATCTCTGATTACATGTTTTTCAACAGTAAGTGATAAGTGAATTTATAATGAACAAGTAGCTTTCTTCGCAAGCTACACTCCATGGGGCAATATAATCTATAAAATTGTATAGTATATTTTTTATTGTGAAGGGTTGCAGAAATGGATCTACTCCGAAATTAGGACGTTGAAGAGGAGTTCAAGGTGGAATATGGTAATTGAAATATTTAGAATTAGGTGGAAAGAACACATTGACAGAATGCCAACCTGTAATATCCCAATGCACTGTCTCAAATGTTCGTGTAAATCAGCTACATAACTCAGCATGAGTGATCATATTACAGTGATATATTAACCTCTCGACCCCTTCCCCCACCACCAATTGTTCACAGTAGGCCCATCACCTGTGATATGAACCAGCACTGAGCCTGGTTGCGATAAGATGAGTTATGATTGAGAAGTGATCTACACGTGAGATTTCACGAAATTCAATTAGACTCTCAGTGTTAAATGGATTTCTTTCTTTTATTGCCGATGATGAGCTTTTTTGCTTGTGCGTGGGTGATGGAAAGTGCGAGAGTGATATGATGAGATGATCAAACGACCATGCCCACCGGTGGGATTCGAACCCACAACCAGGTAGCGCTAGGAGACTGAAGGGTGCAACGTCTTATAGTCATCTCGGCTATGCTGGGTGGCGGCTATTCCTTCATATATTGTAAAATTTATACGTGAAAACATCGACATCAAATTTGGGAGCATTTAAAAATTTACTTTGAATCAGAATCTTGTAATTGTGATTAAATGATTATATGTGAAATATGATTACACATAGACCTACTGTTTTATGTTATTTCTTGAACATACTCCCAATTTTCTTCAATACACATTCGAAATTAACTTAAGTACAAGGTAATTGAATTTTCAATTCAGTGAAACGAGAGAATTTGATCAAGTGACTGATTCTTTAGGAAAAAACTATAAAATTTATGGAAATTGAATAGGAAAGGTTTTTTCCTAAAGAATCAGTCACTTGATCAAATTGTCTCGTGAAGTAAATATGAAGTAAACAGGTTGCCATTCAATATACAATAAGTTAATTTTTTTAATATAACAGTCCTTGATTCAAATCTATGCAATTCTCAAGTTTTCCATTACATTTTTCAGCATCATGACTAGTATTCTATCAAAATCGTACCGATCTCGTTGTTCTGATTCCATCAGGCAGTGTCAGTGGAGTAGCGTAGGGTGGGATTTTCAGGTTACCCCCCCATACCATGAGCACGAAAAAGAGACCAAAAAATCCGAGATCCACAATGCTCTATGAAAAATGACCTATCAGTAAACAAAAATATTGTTTACTGAAAGTTGAAAACTTTTAAACTCATTTAAAGGATTTCCGATCAATGAGTATAGAATGTAATACATTGTATACATATAATGTAATACATACATTACATAGAATGTAATACACACATTACATATATTGTAATACATACATTACATAGATTGTAATACATTGTATTACATTTTATACTCATTGTTTCCGATTTGCAATAGGCTACGACAATGACAAAGTCAAATATTGGAAGGAATCGTCTCGTTGGATTAAAATGTTGAACCTTTTGTATAAGTAAGCAATATTGATATTGACTTATTGAGCTAATGAGAACAAAATCTGTCAGAATGTAACAATGAGGTGAAATCAAAGCATTCAAAGTAGGTACTGTAGACACGATAGCACGATGCCTTCGATATTAAATACTTCAAAGCCCTATTGTGTTGGAAAACTGCATTGCAAAATTTTGCCACCAGGAAATTGAAAACAGCAACGTCAATCCTGACTGATAATTTAGAAAATATAGTAGTTCTCTATCTGAGGTGGGAGGTGGATGAAGAAGAGAAAGAAATATGGAAGAGATAAAGTTGTAACTAGTACATTGGTTACTTTATACTCATAGATATTATGAGTAATTGATTGAACAATAGAATTATATAATTGTAATAAGTTCCAAATAAACTTTCAGTGACTGTATTTCTATAAATTAGTTTGAGATTGTACTCATGGACCCCCTTATTCACAATCGAACCCCCAGAAGTAGTTGAAGAAGTAGGTAGTAGGTATTAGAACACCCCCCTCCCCACTCAATTGAATACATATTAAAATTCCACTATAGGTCCACGTTATAATGGCAGTGTTTGATTAGCAATATTATTGCTATCCTAGTCTATAATTAAACAAATCGTTATCTCTTTCTCGCTTTGCTCTGTTGCCGGATCGTCTTTTAACAATGTAGAATTAATTAACAAGAAATTTCATCTTAATCATTAAAATTCATTATTAAGTTATTGAAAAATATAATTTATTGCTTCATAAAATATAATTGATTATTTTAAACGAGAATGAACAGTTATTATTACATCAATAAACCTTTTTTCAGCTACCGTCTATAGGAGGCATTGATAAGAAGGAGAACCGGCAACGTTTTTCTCCTTTCTTTCCCCACTGCCATTATAACGTGGACCTCACTATAGGTTTGGTTGATAGGGGGCCAACATTTTTGTTCAAACTTCCCTCCCAATCCTGACTACGCTACTTAGAAGTGTGGCTTGTTGCTCCATACATAAACATTGCAACACTGCAAGAGTTGCTATCATATAGTAACGAAAACTTATCAAAGAGTAACGATTATTTCGTTCATCTCTGGTTGCTATGAACGCGTATGAACGCTGATAATGCTTTGTATCCACACGTCATTTCTCGAAATAGGGATAATCCCGTTGATTCATTATAAACATATTAGATTATACGTTGAAAATTAAACATTATAGTCCTTACTAAATTATTCTCAACAATGAATTAAACACTCAACCTTTTTTTTTCAACAGGTGAGAGTAAAGGATATGGATTCGTGGAGTATGTGACTAAAGAATGCGCTCTTCAGGCAAAGAACATGCTAGACAAAAAACAAATCGACGCTTGGACGTTAGTCTGCGATTGGTTAGATTCAAGTCACGTGACGTTTGAATCCCTCCAATCGAAATGTCTGTATGTCGACCGTTTACCAAAAGACTTTCGCGATATGGGCGAATTCAGGAAGATATTCTCTCCCATCGTTAATCCTCCTTATTGTCAAGTAAGTATCACTGTGCTACTCTTTGAAAAATTTATTAATTGGATTCATAAAATCATTAAATATTAACTATTTCCACTGCTTTCAGTATCAGAGGTGAATCCATAGGTGTGTACAGATTCACGCACCGCGAACATGAGCAATTCACTTCTTTTTATATCTGTATCTTAACGTTTCTGTGAAAATACAGATATAGTCAGCTGATTAAAAGTGAATTGCTCATGTTCGCGGCGCGTATATCTGTACGCACCTCATGATACATAGGGAATTGATTTTTGCATATTGCAAAATTATGCAATCAGAATTTATGTAATAGTTGTGTTGAGTTATTTAAAACTAAAATCTATATTATTGATATCTGAGAGCAAATGAACACAATAGCATACTTTGGCTTTGTTTTGCTATGTTGGTATTCCAATACTTGGAATACATGTCATAATATCATTCATGTAATAGTATTCATGTATATATTATCCATGATTGACTAGAATTTTGTGGTGTACTGGTGGATGGTAGACTACAGTGTAGTCTACGCCCTTCTAATAAGATTCTCGTTTAAGAACGTATGGGGATAACTTTAATATGATTCCGTGTAATGTATGGGAGTGGATTGTGGCTACAACAAGCCCATTTGTACTTTTATTCAATTTAATGAATCATAAAAACACATCCTTTATTGCGCTTGAGAGATGAAAAGTCGACAGTAACTGCAAAGATTTAGATGCCACCTCTAAAAACTCATCCACTGCCAAAACACACAAAGTATACAATTTTTCTATCTGGTGATTCATTAACTGACTGGATAAAAATAATTTATGTGACTTTATAACTGATTTGGCCAATTCAAAAGTTATAGACCGCCGGTTCAGAGTGTACTAATGAGAGGATACTGATACGAGAACTTGAAAAGGAAGAATTCTGCAATCAGAATATTTATGTAATAGAATTTTGTTGTGTTGAGTTATTGGAAACTAAAATTTATATTACTGATATCTGAGCGCAAATGAATATAGTCTACTTTGGTTATGTTTTACTATGTTGGTATTCCAATACGGAAAGTAATAATATTCCAATTATTCTGAAAGATACATCTCAACATTGAAAGCTAGTATAATCAACATTCTCAACATTGTGAGAGTAATTTTAACTTTCTGTAGTAGACTTTGTAGACAGAAAAATTACTCGAATTTCCAAATTATAATTATAATGTGCTTACTATTATGAAACCGATAACATATCCTACTGGCAAATTTGATCCAGAAAACACTATCATATAAATAAATTTATTTATATATAAGAAATCATATAATTATAACAATTTCTTATCACTGAAATATTTTAGAAACACAGTCCACAAATTGATCAGAATGACCACCTTCACATTCATAATGCTCAGAATGAGCAGAACTCATCCTGCTCCATAAAATAAGAGCAGAAGAATATCAAACATTCATGCTTGTTTTTGTTTTTAGTAATCTGTTAATAACACATTTATTCTCCTTACAATCTTGCAAAATTGTTCATATATATGTTAGCAAGGTATCCTGATAATGGTGACCCCATAGCTAAACCTCCCTTTTGCTTATAAATTTTGTCATCGAAAGTGAAATAATTTTGATCTATACATGTTTTTGTTAATGCTATTAAATCATTTATTTCATTACTGTTCACATCATTTTCAATCACGTTTTGCTTTAAAATGTTAATAGTTTCATTAGTTGGGATAGAAGTATACATGTTGACTACATCAAATTATAGAAAAATTGTGTGATTTGGAATAGTTATTCCCTTGATTTTTTGAACTAGTTGGTAAGAATTTCAAAGCAAAACGTGATTGAGAATGGTGTGAACAGTAATGAAATAGATGATTTAATAGCATTAACAAAAACATGTATAGATCAAAATTATTTCACTTCCGATGACAAAATTTATAAGCAAACGGGAGGTTTAGCTATGGGGTCACCATTATTAGGTGACGTGCTACCAAATTTATCCAAAAGGTTTGATAGTATTACACCTATCACCCAAGGAAAGTCATCGGTTCCAATTATGCTAACATCTTGATAAATCATGAATGGATTTAATGCCTATAAATAAGAAGTCCAGTTCAGAGCAAATCAAATTATAATTTTCAAATGATTCAAAAAATTACAGTCTACACCAGAATAAATAATCATACATGGATTGAACATAGATTGAAGATGATTCAGGTTACACATATGTTTGATATGTTCATCAAAATAGATTCAAAAACTTTCTCAAAACTCAGAAATTATTGTTTCAAATCAAGATCCAAATATGAAACTTACAAACTAAGAGTACTTATCTTTTATTTACGGGTTTCAAGGCAGGCTTATGGCTTTCAAAATTAAACGAAATATTTAACACAAATTGAAAAGAAAAATTGAAATCTATATTTCACGTATGTTCAATCTACACAGGATACCTTGCTAATATATATATATGAACAATTTGGAAAAGTCTAAAATTATGAATAATAATAATAGTCCTTTGAGAGAAAATGTCATTTTTTGGTGTAGATAGTTTGATGATATAATATGCTTATACAATAATAATGATGAAACACATGAAGATTTAGAAAAATATTTAAACTCAATTTCACCTTCTATAAAATTTACTATGGAAGTTCAAAAAGTGAAAATACATTTTTTAGACTTGGAAATAAGTAAGAGAAATGAGAAACATAATTTTAATATCTTCAGGAAACCCACACATACAAATTCTTTAATTCCAAAAGACTCTAACTATCCATGGAAGCAAAAAACAGCAGCATTCAGATCAATGATTTATAGATTGATAAATATTCCTATGTCAAAAGAAAATTATGAAAAAGAAGTGAAGATTATAGAACATTTTGCAGTAGAAAATGGATATGATGCCAAATTTATTGATAAGATGATATATAAGCAAAAATATAAACAAATTAATCCACAAAATGATTGGAATTCAGAAAATAAGGAATATATTTGTGTTCCATACAACACTATTCTCAATAAGACAATTGGGAAGAATTTCGCAAAAAAATGATTTAGGATACAAAACAACAAATAATGCTTTTGATTCAGTAAAGAAGATTTCTAATAAAAAAATACAACATGAACAATTTTAAAAATCAGGCGTTTATGAACTGGAATGTAGTAATTGTGAAAAATTTCACATTGGTCAAACACGTAGATGTTTTTAAAAAAAGTTCAATGAACATATTCAGGCTTTAAAATAAAAAATCAGCGTTTGCTGAGCATTCAATTGAAAATAATCATAATTATATCAATATAAATTCTAATATTAAGCATTGGTAATGAAAGTAATAAATCGAATGTAAAAGAAGAATTTTATATCTATAAAACTGCAAAATTGAATAAGAATAATTTAGTAAATATAATCCAATTTGACTTGAATAATCCTATTCTTGATAAAATTAAAAGTGAATAGATAAAATTTAAAATTAAAAAAAATATAATTTTAATAACTTTAACCAGAAATAAATTAATCATATGTTCATTTTGTATCAATTAGTAAACATTTATTGAATTTTATAACCTGACGATGGTGTGATATCACCGAAACTAGTTGTTAAACTATTTTAAAGTTTTTTTTTTTAAATAAAGGGTGCTACAAGATTTTATATTGTTTTATTAATTAAAGAGTGGCCCATGTGAATGAAGTGATTTTCATGATTTCAGTATAAGAGGTAGATATCAGCTTAATTGATATTGAATTATTGGTTTCAAGCGCTTGTTCCTTCGTCGATTGATTTCAATTGTGATAATTTTTTGACGGACAATATTGAAATATAACATCCTTCACAGAACATAACAAAACACAAGTGTTAGATCTAACTACAAGCCGAAATTTCTGATAAAATTTACTGAGTAACTTTGTAGATAAGTAGTGAACCTATTTTTAATGGATAATGTACATTTTCATGTCATGCAGGGTAAATGGTTGGAACAAATGAAAAAAAATATTTTTTTATATCACATGTATTAATTATCAAATAATAATCACAGAGTGATATTCCCTTGAAACTGCCGTCAAGCATTTTCAAGAAGGAAGCAAAAAAGCATAATTTGACAGTTTAAGGTGGATCACACCATAACTATTATTCATATTCATATCTCTCCATTACAATCATGTGTTATTTATAATGATGATGATAAATGATCTTGGATGGATTTCTTACATCTCCCAACAAAACTTTGATGAGGCTGTTTCAAGCTGAATACTGGCCATTTTTGTAAAATTGTAGTATTTTGTGAATAGTTCAGTAAGATATTTGTTAATTCTAAGCCCTTTTAGTATTAAAATTTTAGAAACATTTTCAAATTAGTAAAATTATTAAATTCTCTGAATAATTTAGTAAGTTTTTTGATGTCATTTTCAAAGTAAATTATGTTTTGCTTCATTTTTGTTATCTGTTACATTGTATTTTATTTTTGATGAATAATAATGAATTGCATATATTCGAGATTGGGTCACAAATATTCGTATTTTTCATATAGGTATAATTATTTAGGACACACTGTTTTAAACACTTCTTCTTTTATGGCTAAGCCTTATCCCAATCATATGAGGTGGCATTTCCCTCCTTCAGCAGGCTCCTCCACAAAATCCTGTCCATCTACTCCCCGTGTCTTCAACCCTTCTCCCGCAGATCAGCCTCCACTCTGTCACCCCACCTCATCCTTGGCCTTCCTTGCCCTCTCCTGCCATCCAAATTCAAATCCTGCACCCTCCGTCCCACAAAATCCTCCTCACGTCTCTGCACATGTCCAAACCACCTCATCCTGACCTCCTGCATTTTCCTACCCGATGGGACCTCCCCAACTGTACCTCCATCACCTCATTACGAATCCTGTCCCTTCTTGTGACCCCACAAGCATTCACATATCAACCACTTCCATTTTCTTCTCTTGCCTCTTTGAAACAGGCCAGGTTTCCGCGCCATACAACATAACTGGTCTCACTACCAGCTTTTTAACATTGTTTTTACAATATCACCTCCAATCACCTCATTTACGAATCCTGTCCCTTCTTGTGACCCCATAAGCATTCACATATCAACCACTTCCATTTTCTTCTCTTGCCTCTTTGAAAAGGCCAGGTTTCCGCGCCATACAACATAACTGGTCTCACTACCAGCTTTTTAACATTGTTTTAACACTATTTAGTCTATTATTTACACTATGTGTGGATGTGTGGATGAATATTTCAATGTTAACATGGAGTCTATTTAGATTTTTAGGTAATTGCTATTGTTGTATGATCTCTAATATAGTTTGTAATATTGACGTGGCCGATACAAATTGTAAAGTGTTTGTCTGTGGCAATAAATTGATTTGATTTGATTTGATTAGTCTATAAACTCTTCTAAACATAAAGCAATAGTTCTATCACTCTTACTCTTATTACTTGGAGTGTTTCTGTTTTTTTATTTTTCTATCTATACATTGATAGATACAATATCATTCTAAACTATGAATGATTGGAAAAGTAACAACAGGCTTAAAGCTCAAAACTGTTCCTTTATCCAATTTGGATAGAAATTGTCCAAAAATAGGTTATGTTTAGCACTTTATAAGTTCTTTATGAAAAAGTGCTTTTACTGTATTTCATTTGTTTTTTTTTAATTGAAAACATTCTATTCCAGTCTATTATTACTTGTGAACTCTAAACATGATTATGTTTCCAATTTGCAGATAGCTTTAAAACACGGCTGTCCACAAGACTGGGGCTTGGTGGAGTTCAGCAATTGGGAAGACGCGGAGGTCGCGCAGTCCACTCTCAACGGCTACACTTTGCGGGGCCAACAAATTCGTATCAGCTATTACATACCTGGTGTTCATGCTATTAATCTCTACCTCAAACTATTAAATGATCCAGTGAGTATTGAAATTTAGAATATTCATTCTCAAATTAACAAAAAATTAACATAATTTGACATAATAACTTGGAGGCTCCTCTTATGGGGCACATGCTTGTGGAAGAGGAGCCATTTGTAATAGAACAATATCTGTAAAAAAAATTCAAATTGGTTATTAATTAATGGCTAAGACAAACCCCATTTTACAATTTAAAAGAATTTATGGATTGTGATGTTAATATTTCTACCTGATTGTGTTGAAAATTTATCTAAGTTTAATTGTTTAATAATTTATTGAAGAAATTCTGACTTTATTGTATTGCTCTTATCTTAGCCTATTACATGTTTTTATAATGTTTATTGCATAATAAAAATTCTTATTCTTATTCTCTTCAACTATTTGAAGTTTTATTCGCTTATAGATGAGCTGTATATTATATAATCAAATTGAAATGTAATACAATAATAACTTATCTAATGAGACCATATTATATAAGAGTATAATCATGTTATAAGAAGTCACTGGCTATAATCAAATTTTATTGTACCCATAATATTAATTGATATACTAAACCATAATAAACCAATTGATAATTGCCATTTTAATTCTAAATATTGTTTATTTTGTTTACAGGGACCAAAAGTGAAGACTGGGGGTTTATTACCCGACCCATCAAGACAAGTAATCATCCAATCTCTTCAGAATCTCTTCAACCAGAATCCTATTTGTAAGTTGATTTTTCCCATTGTTTCTTTATGTAGAATGTAGATACTATAAATTTATTCATACAACATATTTATTCATATGAACAGATGAGCATTCAGCCCCCTGTAATATGAAGTTGAAAGTTACAGTTTCTCGATAAATTCCTCATACAAAATTATTCTTTGGATTGTTTACAAATCCAAATTGATTAACCTACTTGTAGGAAGGAATCCGGAATGAATATTATATTACCTGGAGGATATTTTTTTATTCTATGGTATGGTTATAGTGGATGGTTTAGTTGTTCCTAATGTGAAGATATATTACAAAATCATGAAAGATGCACGTTTCAGTTTTGTTCTGAAAACTGGAAAATTTCAGCTAACCTTTTGACTACCTATCTTGGAACATTTTTGGCCAAGTTGTACTAAATAAAAAAAAGCTCTTTATTATGATATATCTGAAAATACATTTGAATGTACCTGCTAAATTTCACCGTGATTGGTTTAGTGGAGTTTCAGATCTGGTGACAATGTATCACTTCACTTTCTTTACTTTATTCCACTTGTATCTAGAATAATTTTTGTAATAGAATTATATTGCTTACACTGTAACCATAAATCAACCATAAATCACATCAATTTAACAATACATTATCATATTCAAATTTCAACCATATTATTTTCATAGAAATAAAAATATTAATCTATGTACCCTTATAAAATGAAAGACAATAAAATGGCGTACTTTTGTAGACTTCAGTCTGTTTTGGGAGCCGCGAAACGATGTAACAAAAATGCGCAAGTGAAAGTGGATCTTGGAGCAGCAAGATTGATTCACAGTACTCAAAAATTGGAAATTTATTATTAGTAACTCGATAATCACAATATGTGATTTAGGGTGAGTGAAAGCATTGTGAACTGGTATTCACGAACCCAGCTGATGCGAGTCATCACTTTTATCCGCATACAATCTTTATGTTGTTGCTGTCTTTCCTTTCAATGAGCAGACTTTACTCTTGTTACAAAAAATATTGTTTTGGAAAATGTGTAAAAATTATAAAAACTCGGCAATTATTATATTATTTTTCTGTGCATTTATGTTTTGTTTATCAAGTACTTGGATTATTGATAAAATCCAACATTCATAGATTATCATCCATCAACAGAATTGTTTCATTTGTACTGTTGTTATTAGATTAAAAAATTTATCTCTTATTTTTAGAACTCGTGGCTGGAGCTCAAGGCTTCTTTTCCCAGTTACTCCAAAAACTATTGTATTTTTGTATTTTAATATGAACAAGAAAAGAAATATATAGATTGATTATTGACTATAAAAAAACGTATTTTCTTATTTCATATTTTTCAGTTGCACAAAATCTTCAAAATATTATCATGGGCCAAATCCAGGCTTCTCATACTGGAGAAGTAACTGAAACACCGTCTAAGCAGGGTTCAGGACAAGGAACAGCAAATAATACCAAAGGTAAGTTTGGATGATTTTTAATTATAGAAAGTTTATTGTTATCCCATATTCAAGTAAGTTTTGATTTCCCATTGTGACTATTGTGACAATTTTTAAAATATTCAACTTTACTTCAATATTCTAGTTGAAGTCTCAATAAAGAACTAACTGGAGGGCTCGCTTCGCTCGCCATCAGACCATCTATCCTACTGGCTGAACACTCCAACTTTTCATGCAACATAAATTTATAATTTATTTATACAATTATTATAATTTCCACTGAGTCTAACAAGACCCATAGTAGTACAAAACAAAATAACACTGTACATGGATAAACTATAAATATTAATGTAAAACTATCATTAGGTAGTCTAAAAAAATTGCACCTCTCATTACATTACATTTTTGTTTATATGATTGATTAGACGCGTTTTTTTTTGTTGAAAAAATCATCTAAAATTAAGCTCTCAGTAAAAACTTATTGTGATACTTATAAAGAAGTTGATATTATCTCATTTTCACAGATACTACGAAAACGAGCATTAAAAAATACAAATTTTCAAGTAATTGTTAGCAAAAGGGTTAATTTTATGCAGGAAATGTTGAGGATTCATGATTAACTTTTTGGCTTGACGTTACTTGACTTTATTACTAAATAGTTCCAAGTTAACTCAACAATTAAATTATCGTCTGTTTGAATGTATGCAACTCAGATTCAATTTTTATTAATTCAAACTGACAAGATTGTAGAATATTATTCTATAAATCAATATCCTGTTATAAATCAATAACATTTAATAATTTCACACATTCACATTTTACATTTTCTTGATCTATACATTGAGCTTTTCTCGTAAAAACCAACTTGTTTATTTACAATCAGAATCAATAAGAAAATCAAAAACACACAGCTCAGTAAGATAAAAAAATTATTATTAATAAAATAAATACTGGTATGTTTTAGAAATAAATTTGTGAATTGGAATAAAACATACTACTTGCTGCAAGTATACCATACTCCACTCATTTGTATAGCTCATGGCTACTGTACTAATCAATTGATGATTAAATAACGTTTCTTGTGCAGGTATAGATAATCAGGATGCTAATGGAGGTAAAGGATTCCATCTATCCGAAAAAGCAGCAGCAGCGCAAGGTGCTAATCCAAAAATCATCATTGGAATTCCTGTTTCTTCACCTCAAGGAACTCAGCCTAATGGAGGCACGTACTTCCAGCCTCCTCACCCCCCACCATTGCCTCAAAATGTAAGTATTTTTCAAAAGAAATTTGCATAAAGTTCAGATCATGCCATAATCTCATCGCATTGTTAATTCAACTTACACTAGAAACAGAAATATTGTGTAACTTCTCATTATCAAGGTTATGAATCAAATATGTATTGTCAATAAGAAAATACCACTTTACCTGTTAACCGTTTATAATGCCAACAGTGGCGAATCCAGGGGGGATATGTGGATGTATCCCCCCCCCCCCACGAAATAGAGCCTGATTTTTTTGTGGCTGGGTCAGCCACAAAAATTAGCATCTAATACCATATTTTCGTTATATTTTACTATGTGAGTCGAGAAACATATAAGGGATGAGCACTGCAATAGCATAGCAATGATAATAATAATGAGTTATTTTCTTATAGACAGTGACGAGTGGTCTAGTGCGTGGGGACTAGATAGCAGGGGATAGAGAAACATACATATATCACTTTAAAGTTAGATCACTTTTCACCAACTATTATTATAAAGAAATTCAATATAGCTTATATTGCTCTAGTTGATTATAGTTTATTCAGCTTCATGCATATCTTTAACAAAGCTCCATCAGCTTCTTCTAGAGAGTCCCCCCGAAAATTTCACAGTTATGATGAACGGGCGTAGTTTCTACCGTGGACAGAAGGGACACATCCCTCTAGTTTTTGAAAAACTCCTCCCCCCAAAAAAACAATTTAAGTTTGAATAATCAAGAAAAAGTAAATTTGAAAAAAAATGTTAATCAAGTTAAAACTAAGCTTATAAAGTTGGTTGAAATATTACTTTATTGGAGCCAAAATTTAAGCATTCTAGCTTGTTATCAGAATAATAATGAGTAGGCATTCTACAAAATTACTATTTTTTAAACAATTATAGCAAATGAAATTCTATTCCATTCCATTCTATTTGTTATTTAATCAAAAACCAATAGGCCTTTGAAATTTCCAGGGGAAAATAGAAATAATAAGTGGCCCATTGATCACCAAAAAAAACTTGAATGGAATGTTTGTTTTCAAGTGAAAATTGCGTAAAATCGCACCAAATTTAAGAAATATATATTTTCAAAATTTTCCGGTGGGTGAACCCCCGGACCCACCTTTGGTGGGGGGTATTCCATACCCCGGTATCATCCTCATAATTCAAGTGCTTTCTACTCCAATGTTATGATCCCCCCCCCGAAAATTTTTTCTGGCTACGCCACTGAAAATGATGAAAGTCTTGAACATCGAGGAATTTTTGGTTTTTTAATTAAAATAAAGTGCATGTAGATTTGGCAATATATTTTTTATTAATTTCCTTGAAAGTTATTTACAATCTCTTCTGCGTTCAATATCTACCGATTTGAAATGGTTTCAGGAAAACAAAAAGTTTAGTTTTTAACTTTCTATGAGATAATTAATAACCTATTTTCGTTCTTTATTCGGTATAGCTGTTCAACAGGACATTTTTCGAATCATACCGAGTGATCGTGAATTATCTATTGAAGCCATACCATAGGGTATAATAAGCCAATATTCATGGAGTATTAAAACATTCTTTGTTTACATTTTACAATTAAGGCTGTGCAAAGGCTAAAAATATACTTTCTACTCGTGATATTTTTCGAAGTTTTTCGATTTGTATATCATCAAGCTATCAAAATAAAAAAGTTTTCTCAGGAAAATTTTTTTTCTGATCATTTCTTTTAGAGATATGAGCGCCTAAAGATTAAATTTTTGGGACAGAACATTTCAAATTCTGTAAGAGTTGAATCCATGATATTTAGAGGATGGATTCTTCATGGTATTGTTGATCTAGTGAAACAAAAATTTTCTGAAAATACCAATTTTTAAGATAGTTATTCAATTTACTAAAAATAACCAAAAATAACTTTTAGTTGAGTTATTTTGGGTTATTTTTGGTAAATTGAATAACTTTTGCAAAAATTGATATTTTCAGGAAATTTTTGTTTTAATATATCAACAATACCATGAAGAATCCATCCTCTAAATCTCATAGATTTATATCGGACCGTATTTGAAATGTTCTGTCCCAAAAATTCAAACTTCAGGCGCTCATATCTCAAAAAGTAATGATCGGAAAAAATGTTTCCCCGAGAAAACTTTTTCATTTTGATAGCTTGATGAATCGAAAAACTTGGAAAAATATCACGTGTAGAAAGTTTATTTTTAGCCTTTGCGTTTGCACAGCCTTAAAATAAACCTACATAAATGATTAATTTTTACCTTAGACCAGTTATAGAATAGAAACGCTGGGAAGTCTAGCCTCTGAAGCCAACATCTACTGCCATATCGCCAAATCGTGACGTCATCATCAGATTGAAAACTTTCAGATTGTGTCTATTTCAGAAGGATGTGAATTATTATTCATTAAAATGGTACACTCCCGCTGGAATAGACACTATCTGCTATGGAAAACAATGTAAATAAACTCTACAGAAAAGTTTTCTATCCGATGTTGACGTCACTATTTGGCGATATGGCAGTAGATGTTGGTTTCATCGACTTTCAGTATGAATATACAATGGGCCGTGTCTATTCTATAACTGGTCTAAGATTTTTACTATATTGACTTGCCATCTAGATCGCACATGAAAACAATATTCATGGAGAATCAAAATAATCATTGTTTACATTTTACTCACCATGACCTTAGACCAGTTATAGAACTGGTCTAAAGTTCTATAACTGGTCTAAGACCATGACCTCGAGTATATATGATTCATTTTCACTATAAACTCTTGACTTGCCATCTAAATCGCACATGAAAAGACTTGCCAATAGAAAACTGTATTTCCAACCATTTGATGACAATTTATCTGATAGCACATAATTTTATATATCTATGTGAATTTAATATTGCTTATCATATTTTACATTAATATTTTTTGAATTGGTTTGTTTCAAACGTTTGATCTAGTTAGCATAGGAACAACTATCAACTTTTGGCCTGAACTTTGTCAGTCTGTCAACCGCCGGCTTATGAATTGGTGGTTAGTAGTGAGTCACGCTTCGTAAAAATATTTTTGAAGACGGAGTTAGTCGGCTACTACGAGCTTTTTACTTATTTTAGAGCTTACAACTTTTAGTTGAATTTGTTAATAATTATATAGTTTACAACTATAGTATCAATACACACTTCAACGAAATTCAACCCAACTTCACTTCGCTTCGCTTCTGTAAGTTTACAATTATTTAAGTACTAAAATTTGGAAAAAGTTTCCTCTGAAATAAAAATTTCCTTAGCCAATTTTTTAACTTGAAAAACATGTTTTCTTACTACAAGAATGTTTCATAGTTAATTTGTCACACCAAATATTTTAAATTGGAGTACCCTTTTCAACATAGCCTATTTTTATTTTTCTCAAAATGTTTCAAATTTCAAGTCATTTTCGAGTGAATTTTTAAGTGATTTTAAAAAGTGAATGTAGTTGGAAAATGTTGTGAAAACTAGATGTTGAAAAGGGTACTTGAGTGTTTTAATTTTTCATGAAAATACGAGTAGCCCTAAACAAGAAAGTGAACATCTATTTCAAATATCACTGAAATTATTTGTGTCACCGAATGTTATTTGGGCACTTGATAAGAATTTTAGTTTTTCCAGAATTCATTGATCGACGGTTGTATAAAAAAGACGCAAATCTTGAGTATCATAGAAATCTCGCAAACGGCTACAGGAAAGTTTTTTCTCATCAGTTTCATGATGAAAAAATGATCATGCACAAAATGTATTGAGTCAAGTTAATTTAGAATATGTAGGTACAAGTATTATACTTGTTGAATTATCTTTTAACAAAGTTTGACAAATATTCGCCATATACTCAAACTTTTACAAAACTAGCCAATATGGTATTAATAAAGTCTCAATTAATCGATATTAGTTAGTTTTGCTAACCTACTAAACCTAATCAAGAAATAGTTTTGCTAACCTACCAAACCTAATCAAAAAATTACTTTTTGTAGCACAAAGAACAGCGGATATGAGTTAATCATCCTATGATTAATACATTGTTAAGCCTTCCGAATGTGTCATGAGTCAATAACTGTAGTTAATACATGTTTGTTAGCTTGCTTAGTTCAATGCCGTGATTAAATTATTGATTCATGTTTGATATATTTTATTAATGGATTTTTTTAATTCATTTTACTTTCAGTGGCGTAACGTACACCCCCGCTGCCCCCGCGGCGCGGGGGGCCCGGGCTAGGGCCCGGATAATATGTAGGCTAATATAGGTTTTCTGAAAAAATAAAATTACCCGGTCTAGGGGGCCCGGGTTAGGGCCTGAAATGATAATTATATATTGCATACTTTAAAAAGAAAAATTAAATAATCATGGAAGTAACTTTTGATAAAAAAGCAGAAGTTTTATTGTGGAAAATGACAGGTTTCATTCATTGTGTAAGAAGAAATATGCAATAGAACAATGTTATCAGTCTGGTTATAAATTATTATGAAGAGAATACAAGTAGAAAATAATGAATAAGGCAAGAAAGAAAAACAATCATTGTTCAAATCTACTCGTAATAATAATTATAGTTCCATTGACAGAGCTTCAATAATTGTGTGCTGGTAGTGAGTGAAAAATTAGGAATGTTGTTTGTTTACAAATCATAAAAATTTATACATCCGGTGAGACAATCCAGACTGAGACTATTCAAACCACTTACTTATAGATAAGATTTACTTCTTTTCTCTCTGATTCAAACAAAGATTGTCAGAATGGTTTTAATAATTCATGAATCTTAAGACTAGATACTACTTACTAACTCTAGTTCTATTTGTAGCTTAAAACATAATTATTGAATTGAATTGTAGAATTCAATCGAGAACAAGTTTTATTTTTTCAACTAAGCTATGTAATTCACTCATGAAAGATGTACGTTCACATTAGAGTTTAATGCTTGGGATTAAGGGAGAAGGGGGCTGGAGAAAGGTGGTACGATTTTAGAAGAGGGGCCCGGAATTTTTTTGCTGGGGGGCCCGGTTTGGAAACGTTACGCCACTGTTACTTTGACACTTGATAATGTAATAATAGCCAAAACATGGCGTGACTAAAAAAACTCCAAGTACCGTATAAGGGTCTAGTTAGCGTGATTCATTAAAAAAAAGATTCATTTTATTAGATCATCGTGGATCAGGTTCGTCGAGAATTTCCGTCTAAAACTTTGTTTTTGTGCTGAATTGTTTGTTTTGGGAAGTGCTGTTATGTTCGGAAGTCGAGTTTAGACAATGAAAAATATAAATATGTTTTATTTTATAAAAATCAATATGTAGTTGAAGTCTAATATTGTAATATTGACTTAGTTACGTTTTGGAATGTCCTAAATGTATAATTATTGCATGTGTTGGTAAATGAACACATTCTACTCTTCCAAGTAGTGTATTCTATAGCTAACTTTGATAATAATACTGAGAGTGATGCCCACGTAAGCTCTTAGGCTTGTGCGGGGGTAATGAGTGAGAGGGATGATGATGAGAGATGACGACTACTTTTTAGGTAATCGGAACCGACGGTTTATCGACTCCTCCGAATGACGGGGTGACCGTGGTGATTGTACTATGGTCAAAAACTTTTTGCCCCGGTCGAGATTCGAACTCGGGTTCTGTTGATTATTAGACCGGCGTGTTATCACTTCTTACTCCATCGTGCCACCCATAACTAGGAAATATTTTCCTCATCTCTCTTCACAGCTCACTATCCCATTCAGCAAAGTGTATTATTATTTTTTTGTGTGTTCAATTAATATTTGATTCATTGATTGACTTTCATGATATGTCATCTAACATCTGCACTAGCAAACCGACAAAAACAGAGTGTTATACTGTTATAACAACTTTGTAACTTGTTTTTTTTTTGTTTAATAAATATGTACTTACTTACTCCATGGCACTACAGCCCATCCAGGGCCTTGGCCTCCTCAAGAATGCCTCTCCACTCCTCTCTGTAATAAATATGTAATATAAGAATATGTGACATGACCCAATGTTCTGGTCTAGTATTTTTTTGGCAAATGAAATATTTCGTTTTCTATCCTATGAAGTATGCAAACAGTATAATATACACACATATAATATAATACAAAAAACATTTTACTCACATGAGCTACTTTTCAACAAATTAATAAAAACAATATAAAAATCTTGAAGTACCCTTTATTTTTTTAAAACCTTAAAATAGTTCAACAACTAATTTCGACCCTAATTTAGGTTCATTTCAAGTTGAAATGAAGAAAATAAAATGTTATAGTTCAACAACTAGTTTCGACCCTAACTTAGGTCATTTTCAATTTGAAATGTAGAAAATAAATTTTTGAAGTTTTTAAAAAATAAAGGGTACTTCAAGATTTTCATATTGTTTTTATTAATATAATACATATACATACACATAATACACATTCTGGAGGAAAGATTCGCCTTGATCTTATGATTATGATTATATCAGAACATGTGTATGAAATAATTAAAAATATTACCACAAATGATTTAACAGTTCAGTTCTAGACGTCATCAACTCATAATGAAAATAGTTGCTAGAGTTGAAACGTTGTTTATTTTTGTAGATGAATTCAAATATGTTTCCGCACAATACATGTATATTCACATTAATAGAAACAATATGGAAACTTGTAGTACCCTTCATAATTTAAAATATTACAACGACTAGTTTCGACCATAACTTAGGTCATTTTCAAGTTGAAATATTTTAATTAATAAAGGGTACTAAAAGTTTTCATATTGTTCTTATTAATTTGTAAAAAAGTAGCCCATTCAAGTGAAGTGTTTTTATGTATATTCACATTGCTTTCATTCAGTTTTTGATCGGATTATAAATGTGTGATTGCAGATTGTGATGGCAGGAGCTAACGGCGGCAACGGAGCGGGAAGGAGACCAAGTTTGAGTCCAACTGCACCTGGGGAAGTGCCAACACCGCCACTGCAACTGGATGACGAGTCATCCTACTGGGCAGGCCTGCTGCCTGGGGCTCTGCGCAGGGCTCACCCTCCAGCATTCTCCAGGACCTTGCCACCTCATCCGCCTCAAATCCACGCTGACCAGCACTTCAACATGCCTCCTCCGTTCATCCACGAGAGTGTGTCCAATCTGCCCGGTCGAACTGCAGCAGGGTCTCATCACCTACCTGGCCAATCCCACTAATTGGCAGCAATTTGTGCAGCAACTGCACTCGGTGGGCCAGGCACCGCCTCCGTTCCCATTCCCCCTTAACCCCATGCAACCAGTGGATGGCGTCGGTTGGGGCATCCCTCCTGCTGCTATCCCCCGATCCATGATTCGCAGTCCCATCCCGATGGTGCAGCCAAACCAAGCCATGTTCGCCCCTGCCTGGGCTCCCCCTCCTCCTCCACCACCTCCTCCCCCAGGCTTCCTGCCCCCCTCTCCACCCCAACCGTTGTTTCCTCCGTTTGGCGCCCCGGGAATCATCTGGTCTCAGCCGCCCACTCTCATCACTACAGCTCCTCCCACCAACTCAGGTATGACTCCTATTGGTCAGAATACGGGAATCACTCCTATTGGTCAGAAACGAAGACTGCTGCCTGACCCTGAGCCAACCCCCGAGGGGCGACTACGTGGGCCAGCACTCTCAAGGAATCGGCGGACATTATGCCGACTCCTTCAAACGCAAGAAGAAGAATTAAATGGTCAGGTTAGCCTGCCTAACCTTTTCTTCAGTCTTTTCTATAGTGAAATTCACATTAAAGTGTCAGCAATCACTATTATCAACATGAATACTTCCCATTCAAACAATGTTGACACTCAGCATTCCCCATAATAATAATAATAATAATAATAATAATGAATAAATTTATTTCCTTTAAAAAAATACAAACAAGCAATTAAAAACATAAAAAGCACAAAATATCCAAAATACAATACAATAGGTCTATAAAAAAATATGGAATTTAATTCTATTGGAAATTAACCTACTCAACTATGGGAAATCCATGTATTAGAGTAGGTAGAGTATAATCAACATCAATACTTCCCCACTGACACTTCAAAGTGTATTTCACTATAGCCTTACGTTGAGGCATTTCTATTTTTTCTTAATACACTGTTTGTATATATAATATTTTTGTAAATAGCGTTCGAATGTGCGTGTAAATTTTATTTTATGACTAGGATAGATCAATTTGCAGGCACCTGAAATAGATAACATTACTATCCATTCCATGTTATTGTTTGCAAATAGATGTTTCTCCACCCAATTTAATCAATAATTTAACGCACCAATTACACATTCTAGTGGGTGTCAATATTTTTGTACCACATATAACGGGAGAGACCAAACTTGAACAGAAAGAGTCAGCTTCAGAAGTTATAACTCCACGTATTATAATTAATATCATAGACAAACATTTTCGCCTTGAATTTACGAAATGTTTTCATTATTATCTATGACGTTGAAGTGCTCCCAACAAAGCTTAGAATGCAATAGTTTGTTGAGATTCAAAATATTTTAATTTTGTATCTTCCACAATCTAGTCAATCTGATATTATTTTAATGGAGCTTTAATAATATACAATTAAGCTCAACCCACAAACTATCACTTCATTCACTATATCAGCTGTTCTTGCCAATCATTCATCATTATTAAACGTTTTTCAGCTTTTTAACTATTTATATACTTTTTAACAATGTACTTTTATATCATTTTTATTTATACTTTTTAATACTTTTTAACTATTTACTACTTTCCGAAGTATGTGAGTTCAAAATGACCATATTAAATCATTTTTCACACACAATTAGACCGACAGTCAATCACAATATTCAGAAGTACTTCTTTGATGAAGAAAATTAATTTGATGTGATTATCTATTGTTATACTTACTTATCATATTATTATACTCGCCTGCTAATACTCCTATATTGATGGGAACACTGAACTCTGAGATTCTATCCTTGTGTATCCTTTTTGCCTCAAACGGCGAACTAGCTTGTCAACATTATTGGCACACAAATTTTATAGCGTATGTGGTTTCTAAAATAATTAAATTTGATTGGTGGACGCGTTCAATTCGTTAGGGATGTTGCAACGTACACACAAAGCCTATTACCTCCATAGTATTTAATGAAATGTCTATTTGCGAACAAGTATGATTATTATTATATTCATCTATATATGTGATTCTTCGCTGTTCGGAAAAATGGCGGGAATCGTAATACCTTGATTCTCTATTCATTTTGTATAATTGTCTAATGCTATCTTAGTGATTCCTAGTATGGTAAAAGCTATTCAAAACTTCTATGTCTGGTATATCATCGTAGTATTATTATCATCGTTCAAACATCTGGTATGTTTCGTTGGTATATTTTGAGGCCTGGAGCCTTCTTTTATTTTTTTACTGTTGATAGTCGCTTCTTATATTAGCCCAGAAATCAATGAGCTAACAAGTTTTGCTCTTAGTTTTAGGCGTGAAAATAGATATATATTTACAGAAGAACAATGTTTTGCAACATCATAGCTTTGATTGTATCTTCTATCTGTAATTAATAATTAAGATATAATTCTTTGCAATGTTCAATTCAAGAATGGACTAATATTGCATAATAAGTTATTGTATTATTTATTATTTAATGAAAATGAGCTTTGAAGTGAAATTCAGATTCTCAAAAAAAAGATTGATCATTGAATGATTATTGACAGCAAGACTGGAGTTTGAATACAGTATTCAATTATTTGGTTAAAATGTTTTACTCAAAGTGAAAATTTTCTATAATTCTTGATATAGACATGAGAGTCTATAATAATCATATCCCATACGGTCTCGATTCAAACTGCTGTGCAGTGCTGTAATTCAGGTCTTATCCCATAGTATTAATATAAAGTATTACCAAGTTGATCCAATTAATACATTAAATGTATTGAGTACAATTTCTGAATGGGGTTAACAGATTACTTTGAATAGAATAAACTCTATAATAACGTCAATCATTTATTGAAATGAATAGACAAATTGGTATCTCGATATTGATTACAGTACCGTTGGTAGGAAATAATCATGAGATATTTCTTTACATCGATTGAAATTTGTCAATATGCTGTTCAAAATAACATGATCCTGATACAAAAATGTATCATGAGATATTTCTTTACATCGATTGAAATATGTCAATATGCTGTTTAAAATAGCATGATCCTGATACAAACAATATAATTTTATTTCCTATTCCTGGTATTGAAAAATCAAGATGATAATAACTTATGATATTGCAAAATGTACTCAAATCTTGTCCACATTTTACTCAAAATAAATCAGAAAATAACATCAATCTCTTCTTCCCAACTGTCATTTATCCTAACTCTGTGTTGATGCTCAAATTATAACAAAAACCTAATGGCTGATTTCAAAAGTATTTGCTTATTCAGTGTATTTGCATTTTTGATATTCATTGTTCCTAAAATATCGAATATAATAATTGTCCATGTCCACATTGATATTAACATTGTATTACATCTATATGTATGTATGTATAATGTACTTTGCATGTTTCTTGTTGTCTATATCTACTGATTAACACTATCTCTATTGTAGCTCCTCTATGATGTATTTATTGTTTTTATCATCTGTAAAGTAGTAGCATTAGAGTAATTTAAGCTGCTGTTTGAAAATTTCAAAGAGCCAACATTGGAAATTGCAGTGAATTTTTGGATTGTATAGAGATAAACTGTGAGTTAGTGGTAACGTCTACATCGCATTGACAACACCTACCAATGTCGATTAAAAATTTCAAATATATTAATAAATGAAGAATGAATTTTTGGTTTATAAGGAAATAACCTTTGAGTAACATCTACATTGGATTGATAGCACCTATCAATAAAGCTTTAGGTTGATGAAATAAGAAGAATTAACCAGTGCTCGTTTTTAACTCATCAGTAATTTGCTTTCTTTTTGGTCCAACTATAATGACATAAGGTACTAAACTACCAAATTTAGGGATAACCAAAAAATGACTTCTTTATGTAAATGTATGTTGTAAACACTTTTTTCTCATTCAGTTGCCATTTGAATATTATATATTCAAATTGTATACAATTATACGAAAAACCTGGTAATTAAAATATCCCCCTACACAAAGTTAATTAAAACAACTTGTTCTTTACACTCTAATGGCGAATTTTACGCAATTTTTACTTCGCGCCTCAATTCAAGAGTCCTCCTCCGGAAATTAAAATAGAAACTTTACTCAAATATTGGTACATTAACATCAATTATGATAAATCATGCTCCCCTTCACCCCCTGGATCCGCCACTGCTGTGTAAAGACATGCACAGAATTGATGCATTCTTGTAGAGTGACCTGGCAATTTCGCTTGAAATATAGCAGTTTATTGACAGGTATTGCAGCAATATATTTCGCTATTAGTTTTCTGGGAAATTTAATGCTTATACGATGATCTGCTCGGAGAGTTTTTCTTTCAATTGAAAGTAATCGCAAACAGTTAATTTGGAAGAGCAAAATTCATAACATGAAAAATAAAATTGAATTGAAAATAGCCAAGTGATTTTTCCGTTTCAAGCAATGAATCGACTTCGGTTTCTCGATTTAACTGTTTATGATTCTCTTCTTACTCTCCATGACAGTGCAAGCAGATATGTTTCTATGGAGATATAATACCTTAAGCTTTAAGACAAACATTTTTCAAGCAGATCCACTCATAACCATTGAAAACAACGAGTTGTGAACCAAAATATTGTAATAGGCCTAAAATGAATTTTTTAAACATTCAAAACGTTACTGTAAAACATGGCAATTTCTGTAGACGTTACTACTAACTCATGGCGTGATAGTTTGAGCTCTGATTAGCAATGAATATTTAATTTGTTCCGTTCGCGTAAAATTGAACAAAATGTTTTGTTTTTTCACTCGATCCATTATGATCGTTTATTTTGTGATAGATTAAGTTTTGCTAAGTATGATTTCAAATATAGATTTTTTTTTAGATGGTGCTAGCATCTCGAAATGTTTTGTATGCTGTTTTAGTCGATGATAGTGTGTGAAACTACTTTATGAAAATATGTATATTTTGATCTCAAATACAGTTTTGAGAAACATATATTTTTGTAACCAGAACGTTATATTTTATGAATACATACTGATTCAAATTAAATTTTAAAACAGATAGATTTACAGTTGTTCACTTGACTACTAAGGTATAGTTGATGGGTCCAAATCCATAACTGCTGTGCAAAATTGATTGAGATTCAACTTTTTTAGTGTTAACGGATTAGTTACAGGATTCTTTTGAGAAAGTAAATTCAATTTCATAAAATACGAATTAGTATTCTTTCAATTGATTTTTTTATTACTGATATCAATTATTATTGATAATACAACGCTTTCTAAAAATTCATATGGCATTTTTTTGTGAGATTTATCTTATATTCAATATCTCTAATTTGTCGATAATTACAATGAAAATTTATTATACAATGATATTTCCAAGGAGTGATAGTTGATTAAATTCTGGTTAACATTCATAGAGCAGCCGCATGTTGTATAGCATGATTTAAAATTTTTACACGCTTTGTGTCTATTCTATAAGTGGACCACTAAAAGATTCTCATGAAAAATTGTTGGGTGTTTCAAATAGTAATATAAATATTATCCCTCTTGTAATTCAGTGTTGAGATCCAATTTATCTGTTGTAATAAAAACAAGAATTTGATAATGTAACTTATTGGTTGTTATTTATTGTTACCTATCCCCTTGGGATACCTATCCCCTATGCCCGGTTCCACCAAGATCGGTCAAGACATTTGAATATTATGGTCAAGTCGAGTACGGTTTACAACTAATGAACTGACACATATGATTTAGTTTGTAGAGTGAATATTGATGCTGTGGAACTTTTTCATACCTAATTAAAGAGACTTGAGATCTTGTCAAAAAATCCATCTTATTTTAATAAAAAATATTTTTTCGCAGGTGTGAGCAAACACGAAAGCATGCTCCTGGTAAATAATAATTTTTATTGAAATAAAGTGAATTTTTTGACAAGATCTCAAGTCTTCAATTTTTGTCACATGATACCTGGCTTGACCATGTTCAAATCTCTTGACTGAGCTTGGTGAAACCATGCAGTAGTCTATTAAATTCAACAGTAATTATTGAGATTGAGTGATGTCATGCAACAATGCTGTAAGAAAATTTATTATTATTATTGAAAGAATAAGACGTTGATGTTGTCAATACCACTATATTTGTTCAAAAATAAATTTAAACTATAGAAGCAGGTTCATGACAACACCTGCCACATCTTCAGCTGAACTAATGTTGATTGTTATTGTTGAAGGTACAATCATAGATGAAGGATAAGTAAGATTTATTATTCTTGTCTCTGGTACAATTCAGTTGAATTTCCTGTCCTTTCAATAATAACAACAATAGTTCAGTTAATTTAAATTACAGAACCAGGTTTCATGACAACACCTGCCACATCTTCAGCTAAATTTCCTGCTCCTTCAACAATACCAATCAACATTAGTTCAGCTGAAGATGTGGCAGGTGTAGGGATGTCCATCCCGGGATCCCGATCCATTTTTGATATCTAACAATCCCGGGGGATTTTTCAGCGTCAATCCCGGGTTTTTCGGGATTGTAAACCTGAAATTGTGAATCATATTTTTCCAAAAAACAATTCAATATTGAATTCATTCACGGTGATGAACATGAGTTTTTATAACTAATTTATTGTTCTAAGTGTTTGACTAATTCATTCTACAGGCACAGCCTACAGTTTCATATACAAAATATTGATTGTATACTGTACTCTTTATTGGTTTAATAGAATTCGCATTATCAGTTCGCATAATTGGCAGAATGGTTGTTATGTCTCTAAACTTGTTTACACAGCACCACAATTACCAGTCTAGACGGTGCAATATTTGCAATAGGCTAGGTGCTGATGGCATTTCCTTGAAATGCATTCCGAACTTTGAAAAGACTTCAGAAATCAGAAATAAAAAAAGCACTAAACGATTCACTCTCTGTCTAATTATTCCTCACCTCTTCTCTTTCTCTATTATAAGTAGAATATCTAGTTCAAGTAAATATTTTAGTTTGCTCTACGAAATTTCATTTAGTAGTGTAGTGGTTCAGCTTTCGCGTTGTTTGGTCGGTATGGCGTTATGGTCTTACAAAAATTATTCTATTTTATTATTAATATAAATTGGTGATAATTTAAGTGATATTGGCAAATTTAAGTGATATTAATTCATCAAGTGATATTAATTCACTTTACAGTATTTGACGTAATTAAAGTGTGAGCTCTATCCCGTCCTGATGTAGGATAGAAATGTTCGACAGATGACTTATCACGCCAAAAGTACTAAAATTCGCCAACCAACAGTGGAGCATGAGTGGTGTGTCCTGACCCTACCCGACAATATAATAAACAATGAAATACTGTGAGGGTATCGTGATTTATATAAGATGGAAAAAATATGGTTTTAATTTTGTATTATCAAACAAAAATACTCATCTACCACAATTAAACTGATAAACATTAAAATGCAGATTTCGCAAGTGCAGTCTTGTTTTCGTAAATGCAGTCTTACCCATATACTCCTCCATGAACTCCTTCCATCTGGCGCAATACACTGATTACTAATAAGTCTACAACGATTGAAACTGTTGAAAACCACATTGAAAAACTTGCTGTCTGAATTTTGCGCCCCTAAATATTTTCCACCCTGGGCAGTTGCCCACTGAGCTCATTCATAGATGAAGGCCTGGGTTTACCAGTTAATGTAATAATATGATTGTTTAATATTATACTTCAAGATTTACCAAATTCATAAAGCACAAAATCAATATTTTTGTTGTGCTATGACTTTTATATTAATTATATTTGTAACAGTAACTTATAAAAGAATAATCCTCTTGAAATACCGGTATTGAGAAGTCTAGTACCGAACATAAAAGGCTTAATTTGCAATAATTGAAAACTCAAGATTCTCATTTCGCATTTTTGAAAAATTCTTAATTTTTAGAAGGGCTATTTGAATGTACTATTTCACCCGTCAATCAGGTTCTGAAATCTACAAGTTTCAAACAATTTATTTTGTGAATAAATTTGATGACTTGTACCTTTGCTATGCTTGAATAACTTGACAATGATCAAATTACTTTGGATTTGAGAGGTGGGAGCTTATTAGAGTTTTTAATTAGGAACTTTGGTAGGGTGAAGATTTAGGCCCCTATGCAGATGATCGTTTTAAACTACGTCTAGAATAAACGCGTTTAAACGTGAACGCCGTTTAAACCACTAAGGGCCGTTTGCACAGTCAAAGCTTAAACTGAATTTAATCAGTTGGTGGCTTAAACTCAAAATGAAACACATCATAACAATCGAGACTTGATACGGATTTAATCCAGTTTAAAATTGAATTTAGTTTAAACTGTCACTGTGCAAATGGCCCTAATTGGTATGCTGACCTGCATTGAACGTTTAGTTTAAACGGCTTTATTAGAGCACAACTATAAGTTGGCTGACCTTATTCCTCTAATATCCAATTCAGATAAAAATTTAAACATTAATAATTTTGACATTGATCATATGATTTAGTGAGTACTGTAAGCATATTGGAGAAATAATGAATGTTTGCAATAACAAATTGTTTCTCAAGCTCTTTAAAAATTAATAAAAGCAATATAAAAATCTTGAAGCTCCTTTATTTAAAAAAAACTTTAAAATAGTTCAACAACTAGTTTCGGTGATCACACCATCGTCAGGTTATAAAATAATTTTTTTGTGATTCAATTCAATCAGTCAGCATTGATTGGAGTTGAAGCATTGATGTTAATTATTAGTAATGATGACAGTTTGAATAATATTGGATCTCACTACATTCGTGGAGTCTCCGAAGACGTTAATGAATTAACTGTTTTGATTCTTTTTGTTAACTGTCTACTTCTATCTTGAAAATTAACGCAAAATATGAAAACTTCACTATTTTGTAGATTATTATTTGAAATAATGTATAACATCAACATTCTATTAGTCATGAAAGTTGTGCTAAGCTCACTACTGGCTCACTCTCATCCCGTTTACGCATGTTGCTAGTTTAAACGCCTGAATTTGGGCGTTTACTTTTGAGCCAGTTTAAACGACATTTACTGGCTGAATCTGGAATCAGCATACGGATGCACAGTTTAAACTCGAGTTTGAACCATTGATGGAATAAACGCAGTTTAAACCGAGCATCTGCATACGGGCCTTAGTTTGGCAATAATAGTCAGTACATAAGGAAATAGTAGTTTATTTGTAAAACATTCTAAGAAAGATTCTCAAAAAAAGTTAAATAAATATAAAGATTTTTATCACAAAATGTATGGAGAATTATGAAGCTGCCTTTTTAACAGCACGGGCTCTGATACTCATCATAGTTCGCATCACGATCCATTCGGCGAAGCTAGGCGATATGGCGTTCATGGTTTGGATTGCATTTACCTAGAAACGTCAATTCATTTGAGGTAAGTTATCATATTCAAGAAAAACATTGACACAGTTTGAAGAAAAATGATAACGTTGATAGGTTGTAAACGTCAATGTTAATTTTACTTCAAATAGTAATGAAATAACTTATAAATTGTTGGTTATGTAACCGAAGAGGTATGATGCCAAAAGTGTAGTAATAACAGTCAGAGAACAATTGTACGCTGCTGTTAGTAAAAACATAAAAAATAGACTATCAGGTATCTCGGATAATATAATGAACCAACTAAAATCACAGACCTTGTTTTTGCAACTCTTTGTTAAGTGACCAGTGAGTATAGAATATAAGAATTACATTAATTTAAACAATATAAAAGCCTTGTAGTACCCTTTATTATTAAAAACTTACAAATATTTCAACAGCGACTAGCTTCGACCCTAATTTAGGTCATTTTCAAGTTGAAATGTAGAAAATAAATAAACAAGTTGATACTATATAATATGAACATATGCTGCTTATTTTAATATGATTAATTTGAAAAATATTAAAATGACTCAAGTTAGGGTCGGAACTAGTCTTTGTTGAAATATTTTAAAGTTTTTAATAATAAAGAGTACAACTAGGTTTTTTTTGTTGTTATTAATTTGTTAAAAGTAGCCCATGTAAGTGAAGTGTTTTTAATAATTACATTCTATACACACTGATATTGACCATTAAGCAAAAAATGAAGATCAAGCACTGTGAAAATATTATTAAATCCAAAATACTATTCAATATCATCATTATATATAGAAGGCTCTGTAAAGCTGATGTTATACTGAAATAAAACCACAAATTTTCTCTCTATAAATAGTTTCAATAAAACAAATTGAGTTTCTAGGTAACATATCGTGTTTCTATTTCCATAATTATATGGAAAAAATTCTACAACTTCTCTGATAACAGTGTTCAATCTATTGATGACATGATGGATAAATATTGTTACTTCATTTATTCACGCATACAAAATGTCTGTAATATAGGCCCACTTTTATTCATAGTTTTTTACACAAATAATGTATTTTTCATGCAACTTCAGTATACACAATACGTCTCAATATTATTTAACTGAAACGATTTTCAAGAAAACCTAACAAAATTTATTTCAAATAATTATTTTAGTACCACAATACTGATTGTATTGTGAAGTGGGCTTTCTCAATATAATCAAGTAATAGGTAGACTATCTCTCCCAAAATCCTACTAGTAATTGCAAGTCTACTATTTGAATAAACTGATTTCTAGAAAGGTTTATCTCAAATAAATATTATTATTATTATCATTATTATTATTATTATTATTATTATCATTATTTATTTATTTACAATGCAAATGACACTAATGTAATAACATTGAAATATAAAATAATAAGGTAGTCCTTGTGCTATTTTTCTTCCAAATTTATAGGTGACATAGTCCAAGATAAGGTTAGAATTTCACATGTACAATTTTTATGAAATTTTGGTCCAAAATAAAAATTAAAATTATAAATTTTGAATTTAGATGGCTTGAATTGATAAATTAATTAGAAATATTCCACTCGATTACCACTTTTAAAGAATAATATTGAGTTATTTAAAAAAAATTGGAACTATTCAAGAACACACAAACTCTGAGTAGCACTCATTTGTATTGTGAAATCCGCTTTTAAAAGGTAGAAAAGTTCCAAAATATTCACTTTACATCTATTCAATAAATAAATAGTCTTATTTGAAAAAAATACTTACAGTAAAAATTCAAAGTAAACCCAAATATCCATACTGATGAAATGTTTGAATACAATTTTTTAATACAGTACCTACATTACGATATTTATACCGTTTACCATGAATCTATATTTCTTCATCAATTATTAAAATATTAATCTATTTATTATTCATTCATTTATTAATATAATTCATTTTGTACTGTTCTACCATGTATTTATATATTTCGTCATTAATTATTATATTAATTTATGTATTTATTTATTCATTTAGCCTATTAATATATTTATTTTGTAAAATACATTACCAATAACGAGTGAGGGAAGTATCCTGTTGTCAATCCTTCAATTCCAACAGTTTTCAGGGCCTTCTTGACGTAAGTCTTAGGGGTGGGAGCCATCCATGAAGCTTTCCTGATTTTGCTCATCTTGGTGGCAACATATCCAGGAGTCAGGCACTGCACGGTGATTCCGTATTTCTTGTATTCAGTGGCCAAATCTGTACTGAACTTTGACACAAATATCTGAAAGAAATAAGTGTACAGTCAGCCAATGATGCCACAAATCCAATATGAAATGAGAAAATTGAATATCAAGTACCGTAAAATGAAAAATATGTCTGTTGTATATGAAAAATATCTCATCAGATTCCTAGAGACTGATTGAAATATGACCACTTTGGTTCTGAGAAAATTCTTTTTTCAAAGTTGCATATTTTTTATAAATTCTACACAACTTTGTACAAATTGAAACACAATAAAAGCTATCAAGTACTATCTTAATTTTATCACAACACAACTTGTTTAAACTCTTCATGAGCCATTTTCAAGTGTAAAGACTACAAATTTTCGGAATTTATGAATTCTACTTGAGTGTATAATGTTTATAACAATTAGATAATTATAATTTTTATACGTTGATTTTTTACTCATTTCATGAGCTTGGGATTCCCAAAATCTTTCGCCAGCTAAGGACTCAGGTGTCAATAATTGGTCTAACTATCAGGCCGTAACTGCCTCAGCTGATACATCTATCAAATTAATAAAACAATATAAAAAGCTTGAAGCACCCTTTATTTAAAAAAAAACTTTAAAATAGTTCAACAACTAGTAATTAAAAAAGTGTTTTTATCTATCAAACTATTTACTGTCACAAAACATGAACATTTTTAAAACAACGGCGATGTCATATAGGTAACTGGTAATTACAAAATTATTAATGTATTCACTCTGTCACCCTCTATTTGTTTCCACCTCTGTTCCTCCTTCATTCCACTCACGAACATGTGTGAATTCCATAACACTATGTTTCTCTAGTGTTTTTCATCAATCAATTGTTTGTTCTGTCAATCATAAACGCAATCTTAAACTAAATTAAATTCTGAGGTGGAAACTTTTCAATTGTATTCAGTACTTCAAGAGTGGCATTTTTTTACTATGAACAGAGATTTTGTTGAATTTCTCCATATTAAAAAATTGTCCCTAAAAAATGTCACTATTAAGGTGAAATAAAAACGATGTTGTCAGTTTCACATAATTTGAGCCAAACCTAAGTTTCAGTGCACCAAGGTATCATCTTCAGTGGTCTTTTTGGTTGGACTGAGTCTATTTCTACTGACCCTAACCAAAAGGACCACTGAAGATGATACCTTAGTGCATTGAAACTTAAGTTTGGCTCAAATAAATTATGTGGAACTGACAACATCGTTTTTATTTCACCTTAGTAGTGACACTTTTTATTATACGATATGTTTTATCATGATTACAACTCATTTCTATCAGTTATTCAATATAAACCGATTGCATGTGAACTATGATATTCTATTAGAAATATAAATTTTAGTTTCACAATTGATGCAACAGAATAGATAACTCTAGAACACAAGAAACATGTAACATTATTTTTTTCATATAATTTAGTGCATATGCACTAAAATGAATTTGTGTAAACGGGCTAATCTCTTCTGTACATTTGATGAGCCAACATCTGGCTCTTGATTGAAGAAGTTTTAGCCAACATCTATGGCTTAAACTTGATAATAAGACAGTTTTCAACATTTGGATAGTGGAAGGAAAGCCCTAATATTATTGGACTGCGTTTCAAGATCTGAGGTATAAGGATACGAGTTTACTCAGCCGTCTCTATAAAAATAATATAAATACTGTACTGAAAAAAACACGCTCATTTTTTATCTAGTTCAAGTAAGTGGATTAAAATTTGATTTTTAGATGATATTAATATCTTTCCTTGTACAAATATTTTGGCTGTTATCTTCTTTCTTTAGGGCTACTTTTGAATACAAATAATAATATAAATGAGAGTACCCTTTTTAAATTATTTCGTCACATTTTCAAGTCAAATGAAAATGGCATTAGTAGTCGAAACATGTCGTGACGAAATAATTTAAAATGGGTACTCAGATTTATATTTTTGGCTGTTATATATATGCTTGTTTGGAAATATATAAACTTGTTCTCAATTTGGATTTAAATATTAGAGATATCATTTCTCTAGTAATAGTCCACATTCTCTTATGCGTGTTAAAATAGACAGAGTGAATCATATGTATGGGAACCCTTTAATAAGTTGGAGACTGTTGAAGATATATATATTACTGTAACATTTAGGATAAGTTATTGGTCAAATACCCTACCTTTTGACGTACAACTAAATTTCAACCCCTCATAAGAGTTTGTACCTAACTCGAATATTTTAAATGTAAACACACATTTTGTGGTACATCATTTTCAAGGCCTTTTTAAAACCAAAAAGATGGCATCGATAAAAATGTTCTATGATACTTGCATCCAAAATGGCGGCTGATTGAAGTTTTAGTTTTTAAGGAAATGAGGGGTTGTAACTAAAATATTTTGAATTTAAACACACATTGTGTGACACATCATTTTAAAGGCATTTTCAAAACGAGAGAGATTACATCAATAAAGATGATGTTCTGTGATACTTTAATCAAAAATGACAGGTGATTGAACTTTATCAATTATTTCTTTAAAAACTAAAACTTCAATCAGCCGCCATTTTTTATAGAACATTAAGCCGTTCTCGGACTTTTCACCCACTCTGTATAATGGTAGCTCATTTAACACATTATAATCATATGAGAATCAAATAAGAACATCATATTTTTTAACATAGAACATTTTTATTGATGTCATATTTCTTGTTTTGAAAAGGCCTTTGAAATTATGTATCACACAATGGATGTTTACATTCAAAATATTTTAGTTATAACCCCTTACTTCCTTTAAAAGTAAAACTTCAATCATCCACCATTTTGGATACAAGTATCATAGAACATTTTAATTGTTGTTATCTTTCTTTTTTTGAAAATCTTTTTAAAATAATGTGCCACACAATGGGTGTTTACATTGAAAATATTCGAGTTACAACCCCTAAGTCACCCCCTTATGAGGGGTTGAAATTGAGTTGTACGTCTAAAGGTAGAGTATTTGACCAATAACTTATTCTGATAGTTACATTATTAAATCTTAAACAGTCTCCGATTTATTGAAGGGTTCCCATACATATGATTCACTCTGTAATATTAAGATTTGATTTAAATTTGATTTAAGAGATGAATAATACCTTGGATGCAGCATAGATGGATAAAAGTGGAGATGGAATATGGCCGGCGGTTGAAGAAATGTTGATGACTACACCTCGACGATTCTCAACCATGCTTGGCATGACGATCTGGCACATAGCAAGAGTGGTGTTAATGTTGACTTGGATGATGTCATTGTACACCTTGTCGCGGTCAGGAAGGTTGAGGAAATGCTCGGGATGAGGGTAACTCAGTCCAACGTTGTTCACAAGAACTCCAATGTCAAGTCCAAATAATTGCTTTTCTATGTTCGAGAATACTGAGTTTCCTTCAGTGAAGTCTGCTTCTACGACTTTGGTGTTGACCTTGTATTTTTCTCCTGTGAATTAATTGAAACAATAAAATGAGAAGCGCACATGATATAGTTAGGAAGTGTGTGAAATGATAGTGAGTGTATATGATTCTAATGTGTTAAATGAGCTACCATTATACAGGGTGGGTGAAAAGTCCGAGAGATCGGCTCAATATCTCATACACAAATGTTATTTGACGGTGAATGTGATTGGGGATCCTACTCAAATTGAAAATACTACTTTACTATGACTTTAAAAATATGGTCCACCATCTTGGATCCGCCATATTGGATACAACTTTATTTTTTTAAATGGGAAGGTTGTCATGCGATACATGATTTCGATACGAAATTTCAAGAAAAAATGGTTGGTAAAAACCGCACATCGATATCTCAAACCATTCAGAAGATTATTAATCAATACCACTTATGTATTTCATTTCTGATATGCATGATATTGATTTAATAATGTGAATATCTTCTGAACGGCCTGAGATATCGATAAGCGGCTTATGCCATTCATTTTTTCTTGAAATTTCGTATCGAAATCATGTATCGCATGACAAACTTTTTATTTGAAAAAATAGAGTTTCATTCAATATGGCGGATCCAAGATGGTGGACCATATTTTTAAAGTCATAGTAAAGTAGTATTTTCAATTTGAGTAGGATCCCTGATCACACCCACCATCAAATTACATTTGTGTATGAGATATGGAGCCGTTCTCGGACTTTTTTCTCTCCTTTCTGCTTTGAATAGTATTGATTAATAATGTGAATATCTTCTGAACGGTTTGAGATATCGATATGCGGTCTTCGCCACTCTTTTCTTCTTGAAATTTCGTATCGAAATCATGTATCGCATGACCACTTTCCTATTTAAAAAAATAAAGTTGCATCCAATATGGCGGACCAGATTTTTGAAGTCATAGTAAAGTAGTATTTTCAATTTGAGTAGGATCCCCAATCACACCCACCGTCCTCGGACTTTCCACCCACTCTGTATATAATTAATACAGTATCCCATTACTCGTTCAGGACATAAAATAAATTAAAATATAACTCTATTGCAGCCATATCTGGGGTCATCAGATAAAATACAAGAGTCAAATATATACAACATAATACATGATACAAAATACAATTATATCAGTAAGTTACACTATCAGTACCTATAATAATATGTCACCTGATTTCCAACTTATAACCCAATATTCCTACCTAATGTATAAAAATCGTCAATCTTGTTTAAAGGGTTAGCTGCTAAGAAGCATTTGATATAATTTTTAAAAGTTCCATTCTTCCATTCTCCATATTCCTTGTTCAGGAAGTGAATTAAACAATTGTATGGAAAAAATATGTTTTTTGGGTACTAGAATAGGTATATCGATAAGTAGTCAAATTACCCCTATTTCTAGTGTAATGGCTATGAACTACCCCCTGTTCCACAAACTTCTCCAAATTCTCCTCAACATAAATTAGGCTCTGTTGAACAAATATTGAAGGTAGAGTCGATATTCCCAGAAGTTTAAAATGCTCTTCACACTGTGCTCGCTTAGAAAGCCCACAAATCAGTCTGATAGCCTTTCTCTGTATTCTAAAAGTCTACTACTGTGAGCTCTGGGACCCCAAAGTATGGTGCCATATGACAAATGAGAATGGATATGAGCATAATAAATCACTTTTAAAACATCAAAACTGACAAATGACCTCAGTTTTCTAATTAAGAAGACTCGTCTCTAATTTCCCCATTTTCAATAATAGACTAAACTGTGACTGGAAAACCCAAAAAAGTTTCAAAATTGCTTCGAGATAACGATTTTAGATTTTCCTATAAGTGTTTAACTTATTTGAGCTCTAATGACTGCTTGTAATGGTATATTGGAATGTATATTTCTCATGAATACAATAAGACTTAAATTAGAAGTTTGTAACTTGTCTAATTTAAAGAGGTATTTGACAAGAAACAATGTATTTTAGTGGGAGGAGTGCTAACTCGATCATTTGAATTATTATAAACTTGTATATTTTATATTATAGACCGTTCAGGAATTTCACTGTTGTAAAGTGTATGAGCTTCCAGTCAAATAATTATGATTTTTAGTAATTCTACACACAGAATTTTCAGTCATTCAATAAGGCATGTAGGGTTTAAGATACACCCAAGCTCAAAAATTAGAATTAAAAAATATTAAGATGAGCAAAAATGGTGAATTTGATGTATCACTAAAATCAAACTATGACCACAGATTAGTCGAATATATTTAGTTTGAATAGTAGGACTTGAATGGCTCAAAGTCCTCTTTAATTAATAAAATATTCTATTTTATAAGTTTGTGCACATTTTAGAATATTAGATGAATGAACACTCTACTTTTATAATTTAATTCTCTACACTTGGATTAAAAGCATAGGTTTGACTGAGAATAATATGTACTTCTATATTCTACTGCTTTCAATTGTTCAATTGTACTGCTTTCAAATTTCAATTCACTGCAATTACAACAGGTGTTGATTCGCAAGCACTATAGAAAAATTGCAACATAAAGAATATTAGGCTATACAAGAATATTGTATATTGAATTATTATGACTTTTTTAAGTAATATCACAATTGGAAAATTACAGAAGGAAATCTATTTATAAATTGAAGTAATGTATCAAATTATTGTAGATGGATAAATGCCCTTTTATTTGCACATTATAGCATTAAAAGTGATATGGGTGAAGTTGAGGTAATAAGATCCCCCTCTTACACTTGACCCACAAAATTGTATTGAGAATTATTGTATAGACTAAAAGCCGTATTCAATAACGAATAAGACGGTATGGTAATACAGTTGCTGCACTGCGACTAATTTCATTAAATATTTTTCAATCGAGTGAGAATCTAAATAGACAGTGGTTGACCTAAATTGGTTTTCATTGAAATTTGACGCTGAAGAACATAATATTTGAAATGGTCTTCCTGTTAATTTAAAACTAAAACTGAAAGCTGCAAACTGAGAAAAACAACCTAAATGATGCATTGAGATAAATTAATGATATATGTCATTACTAGAAATGGAAGGCGCTGAAAATATGATATATTGATAATATATATTTTACAAAAATACTTTTATAATTATATTTTTGTTGGATAAGAAAATAATAGATTCGACTGTATATTCAATCAATCCTGTTTTTGACGACTGGAAAAATCCTAAACCTTGTAGAAATATTTTTGTCTCTTGATTTGTTTTATTGAATTCGATGATTGATTCAACAATGTTCCAACATTGTTTTCAATAATAATTGTCATTGATTCATTTTTTCCAATGATTGATTTGAATGAATGATTCAAGTTTGTATGTTTTGACGAGAGTAGTTCAGGCAGAAATAGAGATTTCACATTATTGATGTAATGAGCTAATCAAATACCGTACCAAACTTGTTGATAAATTAAATGATTAATTCATAATTGGAAAATAAATAAATATGAATAAACTCGCCTATTTCAGCAGCCAATGTGTCCAGTTTGCTCTTCGTTCTACTAATTAGAACAACATCGATTCCTTGACTAGCCAGCTGGAACAGGAAAGAAAATAGAATTAGTGAATTTTCTAATATCAAATTGAAAATAACAGATAACAGATAATCGTACAAAAACAGATACAAGTGAATTATCAGGAGATGAAATTGGACAAAACATTGATAAAAGCAGTCTGCACTCTGCAGTATAGTAAGAATTTGTAATGTATTTATGGAGGAAGTTTGGGACGAAAATTGATTTTGAAAATATAAGCAAATACTGAATGATTTGTCTGGCTTAGGACTGATGTTCAGTTTTTAGGTCCCACCTGATTAATTTCAGGGCCTCTGATGTGACTTGACGACTGTCTATAGAGTTATCACAGTTATTCACAGGTTTGGTCTGGCATGAAACATGAGATCCTGTGAAAACTGCGTTTTACATCAAACGACTGATTTGAGGATAAGACTATAAGACTCAGTAATATGTTTTATTATCCATTCTTCAAATTGATAATATTTTCCATTTCTCTGATGGATTGAAACACCATGGTGATTTCATTTTCTTTCATTTTTCTTTCCAGTTTTGAATTGCCTACATTGACAATATCAACTTTCATGTACTTATTTGCTATTGAAAACTATAGCATAAAATTGAATTTCTTATTCTTAAATGGCCAAACAGCCGTAATATCAGTACTAAAAGGATATTTCTCCACTCAATATTTAGATTGGTATTTATTGCAATATTATTGAAATAAATATAATAATATTATATTATAGTATAAATAGTATATTATACTATAGTAATATTATATTATAGTATTTATTGCAATATTATTAAAATAAATATAATAATATTATATTATATTATATTTATTTTAATAATACTGCAATAAATAGCAATTAATTTTAGAATAACTTCTATTTAGATTGAATAACTCAAACAAACTTTCGGTTGGTAAGCATCAACAGAATAATTTCTATGACTATATTCATTCATTTCAATCAGTAATAACCTTCTATTCTTATTAAAACTGGGAATTATTTTCCTTCCAGATTTTAATTAAGCCCAATCGTGCTCTCAATAATTACAGCCAACCAGTTTTTCCTCTCTGAAAATAAGTTCCACAGGTATTTTGTATTTTACTAACCTTGGAGTATTTTTATTTTTTTGCTGGATGATGCCCACATGAGAGTTTGCTTGTGCGTGGATAGTAGACTTAGATAATAAAACCATGCTTCTGTCAAAATTCTTCCTTTCAAATATTTTTGTACCCCAGAGAATAAAGTAAAGTTATAGAGAAGATTTCAGAGTGATAGAACTGGTTTTTAGCAGCGTTTTCAGGTTTTATGAATGTGTAAACTGTTGCAACAGAATGTTTTATCATCAATCCATTCAAATTTAAAATGTTTGTCTTATTCTAATTTATATTTCCAGATTGTGATTTGGTGTAGAAATTTAAATGAACATAACCTATGTATAATATTTGGAAAATAATTTGAAACTAAATTAGGAAATTGAAGAAGTTTTGGGCAATAGCCTGTTTTTTTCTTTTCCGATCGTTGTATTGCTTGTGGTAACCTAATAAATAAATAAATAAAAAATTAATCCACAATAGAACACCATACTGTTGCTTTATTTTTCCAAGCATAAATTATGGACTTAATATCACATATCTACTATAGCATCTGCTATAATTTATTTTATGCTGAAGAACTGTTCATATAGTTGAACGTTCTACTCGATTTGGCTACAAATATATGAAAATTTCCCCTATTGCATTGAGTAACTCATACACAGCATAATAATAAATTATGCTTCGAACACTAGTGACCATCGCTGTATTGTGTCAATATTAATAACTAGATAAGTGAGATTGAATAATATTAATTTTTTTTGTTTCACTTTATGAAGTTTTGCTCCGTGTGACTGCAAGAACTTGGGTTGTTTAATAATCATATCAAAATATCATATTTATATCAATGTTTTGGAACAAGACAAGGGATATGTATATCCAGATATACCCTTCATTATTTTCGATCTTGTCAACTATAATTTAATAGTAAAACAGAACTTAAAGCCTGAAAAACTTCTGCTACTCAAAACATTTTTCAACTTCATCTTGATAGGCCGTTCCTGTGTTCATAAGAGTTCTTGTCTCATCTATATATCAGTACAGAGACTAATTTAAATCAGGAAAAATCCAATCGCATTTATCGATCTATTTATTTTATTCAATGGAACGTAAGTTGCATCACATACTCATTATGCACTAGTATTTGAGAATAGAGAGCAATGCATTAATACAGAGGAAAGAGAGATAGTTGAGGGTTGGCCTTGCTTTTATTCTCCCAATGATTTTAAAAATAATGTGCTTGTAAATATGAATCAATGAATAGAATAAGTCAAGTTTAGATAAGAAAATTATTTGAATTATTACCTCTTCTGCGAATGCTTTTCCGAGACCATCAGTGCAGCCGGTGATTACTGTAATAGAAGAAATTTTCCAATTAATGACTGAGAATACAGTATAAGTTTAAAAATAATAAGAGAGATTAAATCACAAGAATTATCAATCTACCCCTCTAATCATCAACTCATAATCAAGATCAATGCATCAATCAATATTTTGTACCGTATTCTTGTAGATAAAAAAATTGCTTTTCTGGAAAGTTCAGGCTATATTTCAAATTCATTTTAAAGAAGTTCTAAGGTTTTTAAAAATATTATCAAGTAACGATTCATATAAAGTGCTTCATCTTCACAATAATTTTCCATCACCATCAAAACTCCTAAGTAAGGTACTGTAGTTTTATCATTTGGTGATAATATTTCCATCGTATTTTTATGAGTTTAATCAGTTGTAGAGGCGATTATAATTTCTTCAAATAGTAGGAATGAATAATCTTTTAGCCTTTGACCTATACGCGTTCATTTCACTGATAGTTCTGAATCATTCTTGTAATACGTTATTCTATCGCCAGTCAAAAAGCTGATTCAAATTTCAAATAGAATTTATATCATCAAATTGAAAACAATACTATGTATGAATCATGAGAAATATTATGATTAATTTGTAGTTCTAAAATCTACTCCATCTCTACTAGCAGTGGACGAATAAGAGCACAACTTCTGTATAATATCAAACTTAGACTTGAATTTCATATACGCATAGGCATAGGGGTCTACATACGGGTGTCAATTCCTCTTTCTAATATTGTTACAAGAATTTAAGAAACGACTGTTATCTAGTTTCAATCTATATATAGAAGTGACCAACCCTCCCTCAAGCTGAATGGACCCACCACCCCAAATTCAGCATTCAGACCCAAAAAGAGCACCCCTGTTATAACTATACTATCTTGTATGAATTTTGTAATATTATGTAATATTATACTTATTAATATTCTTATGCATTTTGTAAATTACATGTACTGTAGGCTACTCTTATTTTTTCTAGTAACCTGCTTAATTGATTGTAAATTGTAGTGAAGACTGTTTTGGGCTCAATGCCTGTAGTCTTCCTTGTTTTGAAATAAAGAAATGAATGAATAAATAGATAAAATTGATTGATTGACCAGAGAAAATTTGACTTGTATAAAAATGTCAATAAGAATCGTGTATTTAGGTCTATTTATTCTAGAATAAATATTCATTTTGCGTTCGAGCTCTGACTGGGTATTCCAGAACTAAATTCCGCTTTGTTTACAATCCAGTAAGCTATTTGGTATGGAATAACTGTATTCTTGTATTTTCAAAGTCAAGCACGATCCTTAAAATTCAAGTTCAATACAACTTCCAACTTATTTGTAGAGTTGTTCTTCCGGAAGTATTTCCGCGTTGATCACACTATCTGGTGGTTTTTCATCATTGCATTTATTATTTTTGGTCGTCTGCGGAAAGTCGGCAAGTAGCCTTGATCGGCTTCAAGTATGGAACCTGTTTTTGACGTAAAAACTTTGTGAAGAGACTCGACCTTCGGCAACGAACATGATCTTGGATAAGCAAACTAGTTGAAGACTCGCTTGATTTTCCCATTCAATAACCTGTTTGGTTGCTTGCTATTCAACTTCCTCCAGCTTGAGCTGGGAATGGGTGGAATTTGATTGCCACGCAGCATCCACTAATACCATTAGTACTATAGATTCTTATAATTCGCATAATGCCAAATTATCAAATTACATTCTTTGAATCAAATCAATTTTTTTGTCCCAAAACATAATAAAAATGACAATCGTTATAAAATGAACATACTAAAATACAATATAAAATGTAAAATAAAATACCATTGTATAGAATTTCATATAAGTATTTATAACTGGACTATTCCAGTCAATATATACAAAAAAAGGGGATGTGCTTGCAATATAATTATATTGTAGTTCTGATTTTTTAATATATTTTTTGGATACATAAAAAAAGTTCAGAACCAATTTCTTCATGCAAAATTTCCTTGAGCTTGATACAGAGTGGCCTAAAAACCTCGTATTTTCGACCCATTTTCCAGTTTTAAGCAATTTCCTCAAAATCCAGTAATCGGACAGAAAAATTTGCTCTCGTCTTTTTTAGATTAAAAATTCTGAATAAAATCAGATCATTCGGAAATTTCTATCTCAGATTAGTACTGAGTTATGATTTTTCACAAATGAGTGAAATTAAATAAAAAAATATTAATTTTGATGAATTTTAGCTTTTGATCAACAACATCTTCCGATTGTTACCATTTAGATGTATAACTCAAAATCCCTCTGGGCGTATTTTTGTGCTCTGCAATCTGAGATCAGTTAGAGCGCTCTATCTCATATAGATTCCAGGTACACCTGACAACAATGCTCTCTGTATTGTGAAAAAACCCTATTTTTAGCTTCAACCATCATCACCTACGTCACATTGATATTTCGCACAATGATATAAGTTCATGAGATTATGTTCTATGAGAATCACCCGTTAGATCCACTTCATTTCAGTATTTCCTAGAGGAGAGGCGCGCATAAGGACACCACAAGGATCAAAATTTCAAACACTCATAGCTTTTGACACAATATGCTAGGATCTCATCGTACTACACTTCATTCTCCTCAGCTCGTCAAGGCGGTTCAAAAACATGCATCATTTTGCATATAGATTTTTAATTTACGGAGAATGGTTATAGGCCTGTTTTCGATTCTTGAAGATACCATGACGTCAAGTTTTCAATTAGACTCTGGCGAGGCATGGGTTACCTAGTGGTGATAATCAGGAGGTGGAAGGTTGGATAGAGCTTTATAGCTTTGAACTATATTAGGTAGATCATGCCCTTTTACAATTTATAATAGTACTATAATTCTATTCGATGTGATAAATTAGTTTTGTAAAAGATTATCAGTGATCTTTTACTTATAAACTATTTTATCTCTGATGGGAGCTTATGAGTTTCACTCATAAGCTTTTGACTCTCTCTCATGACTCTATTTTAACTCGTGGTACAGAAAGATAGCTCCTAAACTAATGTTAATTATTTTCCTTTTCAACAACTTAATGATAAAATTATACCCGTGACCCCTTTTGTTCTATTCATTGAATAAATTAGCGTAAGCTATATGAAATAATAATGGTAATCTTACACATGGCTCCCTAGATAATCCTAGATTAATACAGAGGTCGTTCAACTCTAATATTTACAACCTGATGGAGGAGAAAAGATCCGTCACTTCCCCAGTGATACAGCAAAACACATTGTAAATGAGAGTGAAAGTGGCGACAGGAAGGAAACATGTTTCTGTTTATGATTCTTCCAAGTAAAGAGAAGTAGCTTTGCAAATTACAGAGACTAGAGAGATTAGAGTATACCCCCTTGATAGATGCAAAATAATAAGAACAAAAACTAAATGAGAAATTAATTAATATTGAAGGCTTTGGAATATAAATGAGTCAAATGTTAAGTGTTAAATAAGTGAGTCAAGTGTTAAATGTTACAGTCTATCTATTGTCGTCTAATCTAGAGTTTATTGACATATTTTTTAATTTATTCATCTCTGCAATACCTTAAAAAATCAAATCTGAATTGAATACATATGGACTGTATAAGTATTCTATGTAACTTGATTCACTTTGAAATGCTCTTACGAGATGACAGACTGATAAAATATTAGAAAATCTTGAAGTGTTGGCTTTCATATATGATGAGTAGGCTATGTTCATATTCAATGTCTTGTATTTGTAGCAAAAATTATTGATTGTTGATGTAAAATTACAAATCTTGAAGTTGCAACTGTCATATCTGATGAATATATTGCAAATTCCTTTTCAATTTCATGTAATCTATCGTAGGCAAAAAGTAATCCTATTGAACGTATCGTATACAAAAGCCTCAAGTACTGGTACAAATAATGAGACTTGAAAAATATTACCGTTTAAATACTGTAAATGTAAATTTGCCACCTATAGAAGGCTTGGAAACTAGATCTAGATCAATACCACTTTAACATAAGTGAACCATCAATAAAGATAGTGATGGGGAGAAAAATAGAGAGGGAATCAGTGAATGAGTAAGAGAGACAAAGAGAAGAGAGCGAAGAGAAAGAGATTGATTGATTGATTGAGAGAGAGAAATACAGAGATAGAGAGATTAATTGAGTGCTCTATTTGAAGAGACAGAGAGAGAGAGAGAAAGTGTGAGGAAAGATAGAGAATTGGAAGCAAGAACGAGACCTGTGACAGAGAAATTAAAGCCAATCTTCCAGCATTTGATTAATAATTCTCAAGATTGACATTCATACTGGAAGACATGTTTGTGGTTTTAGCGATGTACATTATTTCACAAAGATTCAAATAATGCTCTACTTGGCTATGACTTCAATAGATGACTAAAAAGTTGTTCTTTCATCTATACTGCTAACAATAACTATTTCGAAAACATTGTTAGCAGCGTCGAGCTCGATTTGTTCTTTTGTATGACATATTAGAGCATAGATAATAATAATGAAGATCTCGCTCAGTTGTGGATGTTCCTGTGATATATATATATATATATATATATATATATATATATATATATATATATATAGTGTAGTGTTATAAGTTCTCATAGCCTGAAAGAGTTATACGTATAGTTATAGCACTAGCAACGTCCACACTGATGGCAAAGTAATGGTGCTTTCTCCACTTCAATCAACTCTCTCCTCCGACGCTGAGTTGCTGATTTTATTCCGTCCACTTGTCACCTTAAAAAATAGTACTTCATAGTTAGATCATTCACACATTTGCAGCTCGTTCTTATCTGCTTTTGTGTTCCATCTGTTTTAATCTCCAACTCCACTTTGTAAAGCACATTTCAGAGACTTGTAAATTTATGCTTTTGTGTTTCATCCGTTTTCAATTTATCTCCAACTCCACTTTGTAAAGCACATTTCAGAGACTTAGAATCAATAAATGATCTGTAATTCGGTTTGTATCATAAATATCTCTTTACATATTACTCCAACAAATAATCCTATCACTATAAATATTATTCATCGCACTTTCAGAACATCGTAGAACAATGCCTTTGAAACCAGTTGTGCTCACGAAAAACATCAATGCACTAAAAATATAATACTAGAGTAGTTGATGTAGCACCAATCTATTGTAAAAACACGTTGCCCTGGTTTTCTTGTTAGTATGCTAAACAATATATAAAGAGTGTAGACTATACAGAGGATAGTTTCCGGATGACTAAAGGTCAACCACTGACAATAGAGTCACATTTCATTAGTAATTCCACTCACAAGTAAGGTCAATTCAATCCTTCCGAAACGAGTCAATATTTAACCAGGGAAGAGAGTTTTTGACGAGCTCAATTTTTCTCCAATCATTCAGTTTTTTTATTGTTTATTTTAGGATGAAAATTCCTACAATGGATTCTATTTTTCTTGTAAAAGGATTATCAATGTAGACAATTTAAAACTATAGTGTGGTCCACCTTATAATGGCAGTGGATGAAGATAGAAGAATAGCGATGCCGATTCTCTGCATTAATTAATTATATTTCTACACTGTCAAAAACATAATTGTCATCGTTGTGGACCTAGAAAAGGATAGTACCACCGGCTTTGTCAAATGATAAGACAAGGATAGCAAAACCAAAGTTGATCAAATACTGTCATTATAACGTGGACCTCACTATAGAGTATATTACATTTTTGAACCAGAAAAATACATATGGAAATAAATTGGAAGTTGCATTGTTCAAATGTTAATTAATGAATAATAATTATTATTATTATTAAACGAAAATCTCAAGTAAATGCTGTAAATCACCCCGAAGACTTCTGCTACTGCAAATATTAACAACAGGGTAAACAGCTAGATGGAAATTCGATGAGCGCTACTATACAAAAATTATTTTTCAGCCCGGGAATCGAACCCGGTACCTCCTAATTGCCGGTCAGGAATGCTTACCCTTACACCAATCTGACAATCTCAGGATAGAAGAGCGGTGAAATAGCACAGTATAAAATGAGTGCTGCTAGCCTGAGATTGGATAACCGGGCTGACAAATAATTTTTGTATAGTAGCGCTCATCGAATTCCCATCAAGCTGTTTACCCTGTTGTCAATATTTGCAGTAGCAGAAGTCTTCGGGGTGATTTACAGCTTTTAATTGGGATTTTCGTTTAATAATAATTATTCATTAATAATTCGAATTTGAACAAATGCAACTTGTTACCCTGTTGTCAATATTTGCAGTAGCAGAAGTCTTCGGGGTGATTTACAGCATTTAATTAGGATTTTCGTTTGATAATAATTATTCAGAAAAATACATGTAAGTTACGATAAGTATGAATTCTATCATCCATACTTATAAAAAAATGTATATGAGTAATGTATATAAATTAATGAACCAAATGGTATATTATACCATTTCATATTTCCATATGTTACTTATAAATTTATTTATTGGATAGAGCAAACAATACAATATTCAGAAAAGAAAAAACAGGCTCTTGCCCAAAACTTCTTCAATTTACTAATTTTGTCTTACATTGTCCACATATTATGTAGGTTATGCTCATTTAAGTTTATACACTAAATCATCAATCTGAATAATACAAATCAGAATACAAAAAACAATTTTAAATTCAGATAGATTGATAATAAAACTTTCGTTAAAACATGGAACAAACTTCAGATTCACAAAATAATTCTATAAAAACATGAATTTTGAGCTCGAAAATATCACTTTCACCAAGACAACAATTCAACTTCTTGGTTCATTTATTTCAATGATTTCATCTCCATTGGAATTTTGCTGACAACGGTTACTGTAATTGGAAATCAATAATACTGTATTTTTATTCATTATTAATCCAGTTAAAAAAATCAATATTTGATTGGGCCAGCCTGTATTTTTAGCGATAATCCAAGGATGCTTTCTTGATCTTGTCAGGTGTCTCCATTTGAGATTGCCGATATAGTTGACTGTTTGAACATACATAGATAGATAAGAGATACAAGTATCTGTATTGAGGTCGGCGAACCCGTGTTGTTGTAGGAGAGATTTCGGTTGCAGCAGAGAAAGTCAAGAGAAAGATGTTATTCTTCTTTGCTCTTGCATTCCTTTTTGCCCGTTATTCGCAGCAGATAGTATTATTTCAAAATCTCTCCTTCTTCAATTTTCTTCAATAGGCTACCTCCATCAAGCCTTCATACTTCATAGTCTATCATACCTTATCTATTCTCCAAGGAATATCATTGCATAACAAATGCATCTATCATAATTAGGCGCAATTAATAATTGATACTACCACGTCCTCTCCAAGTGACACTATTAAATTTTAAATAGTGTTATTAAGTTCTAACCACAAATGAGCTGAGCATGGTTGAATGAGCAAAAGTTGAGCATGTTTGAAAGTATAGCAATTTTCTCAACACATTGAGTTACCAAATGACATATATTTCCCAATCTAGAGATGGTATTCACTCGCGCACAATTAGGTATTCTTGAATTATCTGTGTATGTAATTTTCAATGGCCGTTCCCAGCACGCTTCTTGACTGAACGTGGGTGCAAGATTTTATTTTTATGGCTCGGTAGATTTGTTGTCAAATTTGTAAATATAATAATTTATGTATTAATAATTAATTAATTATTTGTTTGGCATTGCCATTCATCCCCTCATTATCACCTGGGATTAAAATACTCGTGAAGAGTTGCCTTTGAAAAATAAATGAATGGATCATTCGGTCTTATATAAGTTACAGAGTTGGTGAGAATTATGGAAAAAATTTAATATCTTGTTACAAGGATAATTTTTGACAAGAGATTTGAAGGTTTCCTATTTGAATTGAGAAAACGACTTTTCTGTGGCTTCAAAATTTTTGTTTGCCTTATTTGATCCGCCCTGATCCACATTAATTTTATAAAATAGGGAGATGGTCATGTGGTACATGATTTCAAAACGGTAGTAAATGATCAAGATGGATTGAATGAATGAATTTTAAAAGATACTGCGTCCTGTAGTCTATAAATTATAAAAATTATGCTCACCAACTAAGACCAGTTGCTCTAAAGTTATGAACAAGGACCGAGGTTATCTTTTTCGTTAGATTTCATCACATATCAGATCAGGAATTGATTAAAAATTCCCATAGAAAAATGATAGAGAATAATTATTTTTGGTTGACTTGATCTTGTCAAACGAATTTTGTAGAATAATTGTTTAATTAGTTCACAAACATCGGATATGATTTCAATTGAAGGATTTTCAGACGCTATTGTGTGGCTGCTATGGGGAACACATAATAAATATGAGATTCTCTGGCATAACAATTGCAGTTACTCCATACGTCATCACCAAGCACTTTAATCCTCCATTGATGGTTATTATCAATGATTATTGGCGTGAGAGAAAATTATTTCAACCAAGATTATATCAACCGCCTCAGAGCGTCTGCGGAAATTATTATCAGAAAATTGAAAATCAACTGAAATGACCTTGAATGCTACTCACCTACTATGAAATGAGGTGGATTGAATTTGAAAGAAGAATCTATTCTCGTCGTATTTTCTTTAGAATGATTTTATCGACAACTCATTGTAAATATTGGGTGAGCAAACAGTACTCGATAAAGCTGGGCTATGTGAGGTTATGCTAAGAAGATATAGTGAGTGTTTGAACATTATAACTACAGTAAACACCGACGAACTTCGCTAAAACACGTTGAAAAACTCAAGGTGGAGAGATCGAATTCACTTAAATCGATTTATGACAAGCATTTAAAAAGTAACCTCATAGTTCTTTAATCATCAATAATGTGGACCTATGAGAAATATGTATGATTCATTTTCTTAAACTATAGTCACTTGAGATCAAGTAATTTGTTGTCGCTAAGCCCTCCATCCTGAACAATAAATTCATTTATCAAATGTGTTTCTTCAAGCTTATAAACTGTCCTTGATGGAATATTCTCCAATGTATGAATTTATGACATATAAATCTCAATTTTAGAAATTATAGGGACATTTTTTGTGATTTGGGGAGCTGTCGTATTTCTCAAGAAAGCTCATTTCAATTTCAAATCATTACCCAATGATTTGTTATGAATCATGATTTATTCGATTTTAAGCGTAATATTAATAAAACGAAGATCATGAACCCAACTCTAATGCTGAATCAACAAAAAACTTTAATCTTACTCAATTTCAACCAGTAATATTATCTACTGACAGGCTTATTTGAAACAATGTAATTAGGACACAAAATTACCAGAAATCATAGTTTTTTTCTGAAAACATCGCTACCACTGTAATGCAGTGATAAGATGAAATTATAATACAGTTTTTTGCACCTTTATTATTGCGCTTTCTCCTAGAGGAACGATTGTTCATTTTTGTACAAGCTTTTTGTTTGAGCCGCACAGCAATTCGTATCATAGACACTCACGATTGCAGTTTTTGTCAAATGATGTAACACAAATACAATAGGATAAATGATATAATGATGAGTTGAAATCGGGTTGACGTCTCACAAACTGATTTTCGAAACAATTTGTTCGGAATATTACAATATTTACTTTTGTAGCTCATCTCCTTCGAAATAGAATCCACTTAGAATTGATTTTTTTTTTATTAATATAATATTGCTATCTAGTCATGAGACTAATGGGCAAATTTCATCGAGCCTAACCTACTAAATAAAAATAAAATACAGTGAAACTCACAAGAATCTCTAACTGCTAATGATAATAATATTATGTACACCTTAAATAACTGTACTACAAAGCATGGTTTTATTGAAAATTGATTTTGAATAACTAAATAATAAAAGTGTGGAATATTCTACAGTGAGATTCATTTCAGAATGGTCAGTACTGGTTGAGTGGGAAGCAATAATGTTATTTATAAGAAATGATGACAGTTTGAAGTGAATCCCACGAAACATAAATAAGCACATCATCTGTTATCAAATGCTTGCTTCAGTTTTGTGTGTACTCTAATTTCAAATTCAACTGAAATTTTCTTTAACACGATAACTTATTTTATCATTATTGATTAGAATAATTGAAATATTCATAAAACTTGATGATTTCAATTTTTTGGCAATCCAATGATGTACGATAATTCAATAAACCAACTAGCTTTTAGCCTATATAAATTTGATTTTTTTTCATTCTATACAAAAAATTGTCAACTGAGAATAGAAGGACCTAGTGTTGAGCGACAATCTAATGTAACCACCTTCAATGTTAGTTGAATTGGGGTCTCAATCGCGAATAGAGTTCGTTTGGCTTCCCCAATTCTGTAAAGAATATTTAATATAGGTTTGTTCAAGTTTTTCATCCGTATATTTCCAATTCCCAACAAGGAGGAAAATATTGGTATAGCCTTTATAATGGAGAGCGAGTTGCTTACTGAAAAGAAAAACAACACTCAAAAGAAAGAGAACAAAAACACTCTAGTGACGTAAATCCTTCGCTATGAACAGCGGAGTGGGTACCAGTGAAGTGAAATAGTACATGTGAAAATTTCCTTGACCAATCGATTGAATTCGCAAAGCTATATAAAACACTTTCCAATCGGTTGGCAAGTCGCGGTTATATTTTCAAATAGAACTAACTCGTACCTAGCTATAGGATACTTAAAAGTTCAATTCAGTTTATTAGTACATTGATAACATGATAACATGAAATAGAAATAGAATACAAGAAGGATAAAAGAAGAAGAAGTAGAATGATGAGAATATAAGTTACGAATTGCGAAGCTAAATAGATATAAGGTAGAAGGGAGAAAACTGGAGAAAATTTCCCATTTATTGCATCTACTATATTTTGAAGTAGTTAAAAAATTGGTTGCTGTTTTATTTATATGTTACGTATTGCAATAATTTTGAGCCTGAGTAATATATTCACATTGTATTGGCACCATAAATTATCGTCAACTTATATTAAAACTTGTACGGTAGTTACTGCAAGAATGGAAGTGTCCAAGTTATAATTCTACACGAATTTGCAACAAACATAAAAGGGCATTGAGAGAATCATGTGCCGTATTTGTACTGTACATAAAGCAAATACGCCAACTTGAAGAATACATGAAAATGGATGAAAATCAAAGATCCAAATTTTGGTTGTACTTGGATGACTTCTTGAATTCTTCAATATGTAGAAAATGCTGTACCAAATTACATGAGTTTCTTCTCACGACTTCATGTCTTCACATCACAAAGTATTCGTTAAGAATTCACTTTTATTCATTCAGAAAAGTCACCTGCGGTCCTGGAGATCAGATTCAAGAAATTACAAAGTAATCTCGTGCGACCTTACAAAACTCCAGTTTGAGATCCAGTTATATTAGGCGGTAACTGAAAATACTTTGAACTTGAACTGTGGTTAACGAATATTCAGAACGAAGTTCAAATTAGGAGGAAGAGCCAGAGTTCAGTGTCAGTGAGTTATGAAACCGGATTGATCAGGAGTATGCTGATTAGATGTATCAAATAGGTGCTAATAGTACTTGTTCTGACTTGGATTTGATTCGAATTGAAGTATTAAATTTCCGTACCGTATGCGTAGTTTTTCTATAATATTTTACAGATACTGCATCACGGACGATTCTGTATCCAAGCTGGTCACATTTTTCCTATTCGTGAATTATATAAGAGACTAGATCATAAATCATTATACAGAGACAATGAAATAATTTATGTATGCTCATCACAGATACATTTTCGAGCCTTTTCAATTATTTTTTCAAGCTCCCAAGTTGACTAGTTTGAAGAAATTTCACACGCACCCTTTTGATCTTTTTTCAAGATATTCATAAATTAGAATGATGAGGTATTGATTGAGAAACCGTTTTGGGCTGCAGCCTGTAGCCTCAAAGTTCAATTAATTGTAGGCTAAGTCAATTAATTAATTATTTAACAAAGTCACACATAAATAAAATATATTGAGAGTAAATATCGCAAGACTACAAAGTAGTAAAGATCTGAGGCTATCAAGTCGGAACGAAATAGTGACGAAACGACCAAACGACATAACAGTGAAAGAAATGGGTAATTTAGCCTACAATTGAAAGAATACTTGCTAATTTGGGGTCGCTACTTGAATGACATATTTCCTAAACCAAGAGAAAAGATTTGGTGTATGAGTAATTAAAATAGAGGTGATATAGAGGAGATATTATGTTTTCCAATCTGTCAAAAACTATTTTCTCATGTTAGTTTTTATTTGATATGATTTGTACGAAAACAAATCCAAATATTTCGGATGATTTTTAAATCAGCTACGAACTTGGTGAAGTTATAACGTATGAATTATAAACTTCAGCTATAGGAACACTTAGTGAAATTTCATGGAAACATGAAATTGGCAGTAATCTTCATACAGTTGTATTGGAGTTTGGAGATCCCTGATCCCAGTACTTTCATTTCTCACTCCAGCACAACAAAATCGCATCTCCTTCGTTGGAATCCGTCATGAGACTGAAGTAAATACGTTTCTTCGGTATGCATGCGTACATGGCCGGATTTAGCCATTTTGTAGCCCCAGGCATGTGCACATGAAACTCGTTTCCTCGTTGTAGTATTTCCCATGTGGAAGTGAAATTGTCATCTTACATACACATTTTATTTTTATTTTTCATATCAGCTATTTCATGTAAATTCTCTAATCTTGGCAAATTTTTCATATCAGCCGTTTCAAGAACATTATTCACAATTGATTTGATAGAGTATGATAATTATCAATAAAACAATAAAATTCAGATGTTAGCCTCAAATCCACGTGGAAGAGAATACTGGGTATGAACTATACGAATTTATATTTTCTATAGTTAATTCCTTCAATTCAAAAAATAGGAGTGCCGTATTTATATAATAATGATAAGTTTCATTTTATACAGAATTGTAGAAAACTTACAAGGAGTATATTTTTAAATATGTATTCCTCATACGTTTGAGAGCCGGAATCGATCAATACAAACTTTCACTATGTGGAAACAATTAGCTTACTATAAATAGTCAATTGATTTCACCGGAGCTACTCGATTTGCAAAGTCAAAAGTGTAATCGTTTTGGTGGAGAGGATTTCATATGCTGAAATAATTGAGCTTGAGACTATATTATAATAATGTTTAATAATCCATAGTAATGAGAGTGATTTTCAGACTATAAAGTGTATTATTTAAAAGTGTATAATTTTTCACAGATGGCTAACAATTAGAATGTTCAATAGGTACTGAACGAAATAGGTTTAGAGCTTTATTAACATCAATGTACCCTCATCTCATTGTTCTTTCATAGGCAAATTAATGAATCAATTAATGAAAATTCAATGAATATTTTAAAAAAACATAATTCTAGTATTATATTCTTGCAAGAAGATAAGAAGGAGATGCATTATAAAATTTCGGAAGAGGAGTCTGCTACTGTGAAGGGAATCCCCTTCATGGCTACCATGTCATTAACGTTCGTTGCCTGGCTACCCTTCACAGAAAAAGTTTGTTATCTTGTTTATGTTAGTCAGTAATGTTCAAGTTTTTATCAAAGAAAGGTTCAATCAATTTAAACAGTAGAATTTATCATTTAATTTTAGCGTTCTCTATTCCTTACACTACTATTAAATATCAATGGGAAGGAAATAAGTACATTAGTTCCTGGACTAATCACAAACATTCATGAGAATTTATCTCCGAGAACAATGTACTTTGAAGACATTCTATTGCTAGAAAATTCGGAACCAATAAAAACATAAAAATATAATTAAAATTGAATTTGGGAAGAAATTCAAAAAGCTACTTCACTTTCAAATACCCATTCACTCAGAAATACTCCTCGATCTATTTTTTTAGAGAACCAGATATTTCTTATTAGGCCAACCATTCAAGACATTAAATGAATGAATATTGAATCAACGTAGTTACTATTTGTTTATTCGTGGATACAATATTACAAATCATAAAAAATAATATGATTGGGTAGGAACAACAGGCTTGGCCCAAAACTATTCCATTCCCAAATTTTGATAATGTTACATGTCCATAAGAATAGGTTATCTTTCCATTGTAAATAGTTCAATATTGTGGTAATATTTTATGGATTTGATATGTCGTTGCATCGACATCGAAATGGTAAATGACTGAGGCTACTTCAACCAGTTTTAAGATTCTACAGATGGAAATTACCGAGATATTGCATTTGTTCAAATGCTAATGAATTTAAAACTATTATGAAACGAAAATCCCTCTTCGGGGTGATTTACAGCATTTAATTTGGATTTTAATAATAATTATTTAAGATTCTTTTTTCACTTTTTGTATAGTTGAGAAGTTGATATTGTGGTAATTATTCATATCAAATAAAAAGACTAAGAAATTGTCAAAAACTACAGAAATCTCTTAAACCACAGAAATTTCTTAGTCTCTTTATTTATAATTCAAGATTCCATTTACAACAATATTTTAAACAAGAACTATGAATCTATATACCCTAGGTTATATTATTTCAAATTTATATGAGGCTATTCCACTGTTAATTGACTCATGTATTGAATTGACAGTGCTCAGTCGTACAGATTATTCAGTTACAAGAAAAGGCTTGTAATTGCAGCAGCCTCGTGGATACACAGCTTTTAATTATTCTGAATGAACCATCTATAATAACTGTATTTTTTCTTAATCCAAAGGTGAACACTGCGTACATAGCATTCTGCTATTATTCTTAAGAAGTAAACTCAAGTGAGCTTGGGAATTGAGAATAATGAGTTGTATAATTATGAATGGAGTAACGTTTAGGGTGGGTTTCACACCGTAGTGAAATCGATATTTTTATGAAGGTTATTTATTTATTTATTGGATAGAGCAAGCAATACAATAGTCGGAAAAAACAGGCTATTGCCCAAAACTTCTTCAATTTCCTAATTTTGTCTCAAATTAAGAAAACAATAATCTCATCAAATTTACAGTTGACAATTGAAAAATCAGGGAAACGTGTAATAATTTGCTAGGGTTGTCAATCATTCATGATGTTACATTCGTAGCTCCTACAGAGTGATTCTCTTTAAATTGTCAGCATTCCACATTATAACATCATAACGCCTCCCATTCAACCAATGCTGTCACTTGAAATGAATCTCATCATGCTCAGTATACGGATTTTTAATTATTGATTTTATTATGTATTTTGACCTAATTATGATTTTTTTTATTTATCGTAATTCTATAAAATATTTTGTGACATAGCCTTATGTACTACTGTATCGCTAGGCTAAATAAATTGATTGATTGATTGATATCTAGATAAACAATGAAACTTGGGTGGAGAAAATGTTCTGTGTTCTGACAATTTCTGAGCGAATAATAATTATTCCTTTTAATCATGTGAGTGATTCAGGATTCCAAATCCGTTCATCATGAGTCACTTATTGTGATCTATTAGAGCTACATGTTGCTAGACATCAAGTTGTCAACCATACTTTAAATAGGCGATTTTCCTGACTATTATGTTGAGGGGGGTTGATATTTGATACGAAAAAGTATTAAAATTGAATTGAAGTATTATAGCCTACTTCAATGTATTAGAATGTATACTTCAAAGTACCTATTAGAATGTATTATACACTAAACCGATAGAAAGATTTTCCATTTTCACAATAAATATGTTTGATCTTTGACATTATTCAATTCATAAATTTTTCAATTAATTAGAAAAAATATCAATATAGTCATTTCACTCATATAATCAATTAAATGCAAATAATTATAAAATATTGTATTCATATTCATAATCGAAGTATTCAGTTTCATGATTATAATTTCAATATTATTCAGTATAATATTATAATTATTAGACTATATAATACAATCATTATATTATAATTTCATTTGTTACACATGTATTTTTCAATGTTAATTTATTTAATTATTCAAAATTTTGAAAATTTAATAGGCTAGTTGAATTTCTCTCATTCAAATGCAGTAATTTTTCAAAATTATTAAATTACTTTATTGTAAAATTCTAACTATTTAATAGTTGTCTATATTTGCAGTAGCAGAAGTCTTTGAAAAGATTCACAGCATTTAATTTGTATTTTCGTTTAATAATTATTATTTAAAAAATTCTACATACAACTCCTTTAACAGAAATTCTTAAATTTGATCAACTGAGCAGTAGTCCTTCATTGCATCTTAGCAATGAGGAAGTTGATCAAACAGTTTGGATAAGATACTTCAGAGTTGTGTTTTCTGTACCGGTAGGGGTTGAAAATAGGGGTTACGCTATAGGGAGGAGAACAAAAATATCCTTGTCTTACCTGCCCATTGGCCCTGCTGTTTGAGATTGACGAAAAGCTTCAAGCCTGGTGCAACTACATGACAGTATACAAATTGCAAAATACTGCGGACTATTTTGAAGCCTAGATAAGTGAGGCAGACAAGCCCGATCTTTTCTAGAGTGGTGAGAGACATGGTGCCTGCTTGAGCGATCAACAGTGACTGAACGTTCCGTTTTCGTTTATCAGTGTCGTTTCGACCGGCTTATTGACGCATGCGCAGTACTCATTGTCAAGGTCCCCTTCGTTGATAGCTGGTGCCAGTTTTCCATTGCCAAAGCAAGAAGCTAGCAAACCTGAAATGATGCAGCAGTATAGTCAGATTCATTTCACAATGTCAGCATTGGTCGGATGCTTCAAATTGATGTGATTCATAAGGAAAGCTGACAGTTCAAATAGCCCTAATCAACCCCTCCAATTTACATTGTGACGAATGCAAAACCTGAACCCGGAACACAAAACGTACTCAACTACAGTATATTTTTTCAACCTGCCACTATTTTAAATACGGTAGTGATTCCGGGTAATTGGGCGCCGGCTATTTTTTCTTGTTCCTAGTCTATTCAACTGGCCGTGAACACTACAGAACATTTTTTTTTTTTTGAAATAATCAATACCCATACAAAATTAAGACATAAAATGGGTGAGAATCTACAGGATTAACCTAGAATAACTTCCTTCCCGAAATTTCATTGTTAAAATGTAGACCAAACAATAATTTAATTAAACTTTTTACAATTAACACAACAGTTCAAGTTAAAACAAAAAATTATATTTATATAATTTGATTGTATGGCAAGAGATGTTGTGTTATTTCTCCATAATTGGAAGAAAAATACGTTGATGTTGTCAATACCACTATATTTGTTCAATATTAATAACAAACAGCATTAGTTCAGCTGAAGATGTGGTAAATGTTACCATGAAACCTGGTTCTGTAATGTAAATTAATTTTTAGCAAATATTATTAATATTATTTAGCAGTATTGGCAACATCAACGTCTTTTTCTTTAAATTATATTTGTATAGTTCGAATGAGTTTTTATTTCAATTTCTTACACCAAACACGAGAATTTACAGTGAAAGAATATAGGCCTCAATTTTCGGTTGATTATATGAGGAAAAGAGAACTACCTATGCATTGCCAATAAAATTTCAATCAATTATTTTATTTGGGAAAATGCTAATTTTAAAATGTTAATTGTTTAACGTATCTATATGATGTTAGTTTTTTCAGCAATATTTTGTAAGAAGTATTTCCATGTAGGCCTACAAAAATGTTGTACTAATGAATTGGAAAAATATCTCAAGAATTGAAATTGCTCATACACGTGCGGAGGAACGGATTAACTCAAGAGCTTTAACAAACATAGAGTTTCATCATACAGTAATTTAGAGTCAATACAATATTAATATAAGCTCCATTCCATAGTTTATTCAATATAAATCTTATCACAGCTTATTTGTTCCACTGCTGAATCAGTCTAGATCAGGATTGGCTACAAGGACTGATATGGACCATTATAATAATAATTGATTGAACATCATAATGACATTTCCTCATCGTTTGTAATAATTATTATTATAATTCTACTTAAAGCAAAACATGCTTGTATTTAATTGGTTCTTTTTTATAGTAAAAATGTTGAAATATTTGTGAGTACCTTTTTAATTAAAGATAGCAAGATTATTTCTGTTTTTTTTTAACTCAATCATACCGATTAGTTTTCCATAATTACAATCGAATATTCAAGTGTTACATGAGCGCATAACGTCTCTAATATAATCTTGGTTTCCTAGCAATATTTTGTGAAAAGTATTTTCAAGTAGGCCTACAAAAATCTGGTAATTTTGAATAAAAAATATATAGTTTAAGATTTAAAATTGCTTATAAACGTGTGGAGGATCGGATTGGCTATAAGGGGTGATGTGTAGGCCAACTATTATTAGTATATCAATATGTGTAGCATTATCATCATGAATATATGTCCTCACAATTTCAATTTGTAGTTATTATATATAAATTACTAGCCGTCAGGCACGCTTCGCTCTCCATATCCGTCTATTTTTCATTTGAGCATGCTTCATCCATCAGAAAGTCAAAGTACTGAGAAAACGCAGAAAAGCTGAGAAAAACGCTGATTTTGGGCGTATCTTTGGCGTTATTTCAAATTCCTTCTAACACAACATTATTACACCCTAGCGTAGCGTCTGTACTAAATTTGAACAATTTCTGTTTATTTGTTCTCGAGAAATCTGAGAAAAAGCAAAAAAAAAACGCTGGAAAAACGCTAATTTTGGGCGTATCTTTGACGTTATTGCAAATTCCTTCTAACACAAAATTATTACACCCTAGCTGAGCTTTTGTACTAAATTTGAACATTTTCTGTTCATTTGTTCTCGATAAAGCTGAGAAAACGCAAAAAACGCTGGAAAAACGCAGATTTTGGGCGTATCTTTGGAAATTTTTCAAAATCCGTTCTTAGTGCGCCTCTAAAGGGCCAACTGAACATACCTACCAAATTTGAACGTTTTTGGTCCGGTAGATTTTTAGTTCTGCGAGTGAGTGAGTGAGTGAGTCAGTCAGTGAGTGCCATTTCGCTTATATATATGGGAATAATTGTTCATTGAGCACTTCCGAAAGCAAAAGTGGAATGTCATAGCTCTTCTGAATATCAGGAAATTGTCCAAGTATTTTTATTTTTTATTCTGATTCGTCTAAATAACCTAAAAGATTATGTTCAATTATGTGGAAGGTTGAGTTCATACTTTTTTATTCTTTCAAATGACAATAAGATGATATTATTATAAATGTTTTGATTATTGAATAATAAACACAAAAAATAATGAAAAGTTTTTTGATCAGCTGTTTTAGCACACTTGAAATTTGGCCAATCTAAATGTCAACGTCAACAATGCTTGTTGTCATCAACTTGGGAAGTTTAGGTTAGAAGTTCTATCCTACTCTGAAAATCGAATTTGAATAGTTTATAATATATAACTTAGGCCTATCTGTATTTCATTCATCCAAATCAAATGATTGTATATTTATTATTGCAGAATACTTTATTCCCCAGCCGCTTGGCAATTTCACTTGTAAAAACAAACACAGCTGATTGGTAGAGTTCAACAGAAACAAATCTCCATAGAGCTAGGAGACTCTTAGAGTGGTCTAGTTTTCATCACTGTGCTGTACACAAACTGATGAATCGAATGGTATCAAAAACCTTAAAGATATCTCTTTAAGGTCTTTGAATGGTATAGTTTCCAAAGAAATCCGACAGATGGCAGCACAGTTATGAACAGTTGTTTTAAGGCATCTGGCTAAAGCCTGCTGCCATACCAGCCTTGCAAAACAGAGTCTCAAGCCATACATACAGCTGCCAGCTCTAGGGTGGCTCTGGAGATGATATTCCCATGTAGTGTGAGAAACAACGAAATAGCGAACTTTAAGAAATAGGAATAGGAATTTACAAAATTAATATAAAAAATACAGAAAATATTATTATCGATTTTTCTTGATAATGATGTATTAATACTACAGTCTTGTATATGATACATTTTTTATAGAATATTATAATATATTTTATATTATAATTTCCAATGATACTCCTTCAATTGATTGACTTTTTGATTGAATAAAATAAAAATAATCATGATAAAGTATTGATTATGATATTGGATGAAATAATATTTTATTGGAATAATAATCCAAAAAGCAGCTTTCAACAACTCAAGTGAGAATGATTCGGCAGCTCTTGGCTTCTTCTGACATGATGCCCTTTTGAACTCTGTTAGCCTGGTAGCATAATTCACTGAGCGAGTGCTGTTAGTACAAATGATTCCTGTGTGTATGATAGACCTTTCTGAATGATACCTTTGTGCGTGTACATATATATACATCTATCACATATATATCCCTCTATGTGTGTATATTATAATTAAATATAAATTTTATAAATTAAAACAGGAGACACAATATAAATAGATTGAAAACACTTAAAAACTTACATTAGAAATGGGGGGAAATTTTCGGAGACTGAGTCTCCTTCCTCAACCAAGCAGACTGCAGTTTTGAATCCAATGGTCGACCACAGAGTAAGCATGGAAAGTCAATTGTAGCAGCAGAGACCACAGATTACGCAGTGCAGACGAATGGAGAGAAAAAGGGTACAGATTTAGGAGACATTATGGGGTATTTAGGGGGCGGTTACAAACGGGATATTTAAGATTTGAGTGAGTTATGAATAAGGAAAGGTGTAGCTTATGAATTGATAGAAAAGAGGAGATTTAAAATTAGAAATCAAAAAAGAATTAGACTAAAATTTGAGAAAGGAATTGTAGAATTGAACTTGAATGAAATTTATTTTTCATTTTTATTAAACATTTAATATATATTTGATAGCTGTGAAATTTATTATGATATGATGAAATTTATTTCAATTTAATTAACCAGTTGGTAGCTATGGTACTATTGCTGTCTGTTGAGACCAGGACTGGAAGCAGCTCCAAGCACCCAAATAAATCCCAATTCTTTCGTCTTGACATCTATGGAGGGGGCTGTGGGAGGAAGGGTGGCAAGGACTTTGACTTTGAAGCATTGGTCAAAGTTCTTGTTGTGCTCAGAGCCATGGGTAGGGATGGGTAGGGAAGTATTATTTTTAAAGGGAGCCCTGTGATTGTTGATCCAGAGGTTTAGGGCAGTGGTGGTTTCACCTATGTAGAAGGCAGGACAGAAGTTGCAGGAAAGGAGGTAGATGTAATTTTTGGAGATGCAATTACTGGATTGATGGATTTGATGGGTGTAGTTGGTGATAGGACTGGTAAAGGAAATGGAAGGATCAGTGATGGAGCAGGTTTTACAGTGGGGGCGTTTGCTGGGTAGGGTACCAGGTGGAGTTGGAATTTCATCAGAGGTGAGTGATTGGATTTTACTGAATATTCTTTTGAGGTTGGGAGACTACTTGTAAATGAGGGTGGGTTGTTGCTGGAAAAGGTGTTTGGTAGAGGGATTGGAGGAGACCACATGGAACAGATCTTTAAGGACAGGTTTGAGGTTTTTGATTCCAGGGAAGTGGGTGGTACAGAGCTTTGGAGTTTGTGGGATTTGGGAATTTTTTGTGGCTATGTTTCTTAGTATATCTATAAAGTGGATGGAGTCTTTGTGATGAGATGGTAGGTAGGCAACAATTGGTTGGAGAGGAAATCAACAAGGGCAGAGACTCGTTCTGTTGGGCTTTTTATGCTTGAAACAATGGGACGACCAGGATTGCTTTATTTATGGATTTTTGGAAGAAGATAGAAGTGTGGTGTGTTGGGAGTGTCTGGTGGAAGGATGTTGATGTCTGAGTCAGAGAGGCCTTCAGATGGACAATATTGCATCAGAAATTTGAAGACTTTCTTTTGGATTCGTGGAGTAGGGTCAGAAGGCAGGAGTTGATAATGTTCAGGATTGGTGAGTTGCTGGTTGGCTTCTTTAATGTAATCAGTGGTATCCAGTAAGACTATGGTTGAGCTTTTGTCAGCTTTGGTAATGAAAACACTTTGGTCAGAGCGAAGGTCTTTTATGGATTTGAACTCTTGGGGTGTGAGGTTTGGGGTTGGAGTGAGGGATTCAATGAATTTTCTAGAGCTGACTTTGTTGAGGAGTAAATATTGCAGAATATTTCAACAGGGTGGTTGGCTGGGAGAGACTTGGGTTCACGATTGGATTTTGGGGCAAACTATTTAATGATTTGGTCAGAAGTAGTTGAGAGGGGAGGGCAAGAAGGGTCAGAGGTGTTGTTGCCACTGAAGTATACTTGCCATCTGAGATATCAAGTGGAGTGAACAGTACCAGAGAGAAGGTTGATGGCATTGAGTTTGGGAGTTGGGGCAAAAGAGAGACCCTTGTTGTTGAGGACTGATTTATCTGTAGGTGAAAGGTTTCTTGAGGATAGGTTGAGAGGTTGAGGACAGTGGGATTTTCAACGTTTTCTTGATGGATTGAGGGTGATGTAGGTTGTTGGGGCAAACGATTGGGTAAGGAGGGGGGAATGTGGCAGGGTTGTGGTAGGTTCAAGAGTGAGGTAAGGCTGGGTTTGTCACTGAAGAGGGGGGGGGTTGGGAATGTTGGAATGATGCATTTAGAGAGGCATGTTATTTTGGAAGTGGGATTTGTACAGGAAAGAAAGTTTTTCAAGATGAGAGTTTCTGTTTTACTCTAGAGCACAATATGATTTTTTGAGGAGCTCATCACAAATATTGGATAGGGAAGGATCATTGTGAAGTTTAATCAGTTTGATGTAAGACAGAAGTTGGTCAAGATGGGAGTTGACAGATAGAGTGTACAATATCAAGAAACTGCAGTGAAATCTGATGTTGGAATTTGAATAAAGGTGGGTGGAATTGGGGAGAAATACCAGATAGTAGGAGTTGTATTGATAAACAATTTGGAGGTATTTGAAGAGTTTTGCAGGTGGAGAGGAATTCAACATGACTAATGTATTTGGAGAGTTTTTTTGGAACGGAAATGAATTTGTTGGAACCAGTAATTGAATGCAAAGTTAGGATGGAATTGTAGCATGGTGTTTAACGTTGAGGGGAATGAAAGAAGGGATAATGAGTACTATGTAAATGTGGAATCAATGAAGTAAGTAGTTTAGGATAGAATCAGTTCAGGATATATCAACAATCACAAAGCAAGATAGGAATTGGTAGAGAGAGCTAATTTACTATAAGTTGGAGAATATCAGAATAAATATTATTATTATTTCATAAAGCAAGGAGGTATCCCTGTCATTTCAAATATTCAATCTTGGCTGCTAACGTTTGGTCATGCGTCTCACTTCTTTGTAGAAGGCTCTGTCATCTCTCTTCTCTTGCAAGGCTTCTATGTTTTCCAGCTGTCTATTATTTAATGATTCTCTTTTCTTTTGTCTACATGTTATGCTGGCTTCTCGTCAGCTGTCCCTATAATTTTCATAGTTCTGTCTTGTCCATCTCTGTAGCATTCTTTGCCTGTCTTCATTTCTTCTTTCAATCCTCCTTCGGCACTCCTCATCATACCACTCCCCTTTTCTTGTTTTAGGCTCTTCACCAATTGTTTCTTTAGCATCTTCCACTATCGCCCTTTCCATGCCCCTCCAGTGATCTCCCACAGAATGTCTCCAAGTAACTTGATCAAGCTTTTTCTCCAGCCTCTCTCTGTATCTCTCACTTTCCTGAGTAACCTTCAATTTTTCAGAATTTCATCAGATTCTTCTTTTGTTCTGACATCTTTGTTGGTTGGACAGTCTTTCTCCCACCTTAACTCTAACCAGGAAGTGATCGGTCTCACAATTTTGTCCTCTTAACGTTAGTGTTCTAACGTTAATCACTGATGATGCATGTCTTTTATGAACTAGTCAATATCAGCCAGTATTCATTTACTAGACATTATCAGCCATTATTAGCCACTATTCATCAACCAGTAAATCATTACTTTTTCCTTCAGTGGGTGCATTTACAGATATTATTGTGATGTTTCTGAGGCAAAATGTAATTCTTAATTTACAAACTCTAACATGGTCAATCTGATTTACCTGATCACTTCCCGGAAAAGACCAAGTTCCAAGGTGGATTCTTTTGTGTTTGAAGCAAGTACTTTCAATGATCATATTACAGGAGACTGCAAACTATCCCAATAACATTCTGTCATTATCACTTGTTCCCTCATGCAATGAAAATTTTCCTGCCACATCTGCCATAGAAGTTTCTTGGCTGACCTTAGCATTGAAGTCTCCTAATATCAGTTTCATATCATATTTTGGAGACTCTTCTATTTTTTCCTTCAGTATGTCATAGAACCCTTCCTTATCATCATAACTTTTTTCTTCAGTGGGTGCATTTACAGTTATTATTGTGATGTTTCTGAGGCAAAATGTAATTCTCAATTTACAAACTCTATCAGATACAGAGTCGAATGGTAAAATGTGCTATTTTAGTTTTTTGTTTATCATGAAGTCCATTCCAAACAGTCCTGTTCTAGTCTCCAGTCCACTATAGTACATTGTAAAGTTCTGTTCGTCTATTCTGCCTTGGCCCTGCCATCTAATCTCTTGCAGAGCCACGATATCCAACTCAAGCTTAGTCATTTCCTCTGTGATTTCCATAATTTTACCTGAACTAAGCATAGTCTGAACATTCCAGGTTGCCAGCTTCAGATCTGTTCTGAACAAAGCTCAGGCTAGAGCTACCAGAGGACTGTAATTTACTATTTAAATAATCAAATACACCAAGGGGCAAAATTTAATCTTCAATTTGAGCCAGGTTATTTGTACAGTTAAACTCTGCATTAATGAACAATAAAAAAGAGCAAAAACTCACCAAATTTATTCCAATCTTGACTACTTGCCCTTCAAAGCCTTTATTGGGTGTTTTGGTCAGGTTCAGGGTGGGACGAAATCTGGGAATAGACAGGTTCTTGCTTACAGGCTGCCTTTTCATTGATTCTGTGTTCAACTTGCAGGTTATGCACTGTGTTTCGAACAAAGCTCAAACTGGATTCTTTATAAATTCAAATCCGATTCAAATTAATTCAATTCAATACTATTTACACTGTTATATTCATAATTCACACACACAACACTCAAGCAATTTACAAGAAATTTCCGATCGAAAATTACATGACAGACAAACACAAATTTGGTCTTGCAAAAAAATGGGCCGATGAAACAAGACAGACAAGACTTACAAAAACATCCACAATGCCATGCAGCAGGACGGTCTGCGCTGGCGCAAACACAAGCCTGCTATTGGCAGAACTACAGTCTGGCATTCTGGCGCTACAATTCGAGTTCTCTGGCCAGACCAAGATCTTTTTTGCTGCCTTCTTTGCCCTCCCTGCGCATCTCACAATGCCATCTCCCAATACTGTCCCCCACCTGGAGATCCGAATAGGGGACTGTTTTACCTCCAGGAATATTTGTTGCATCAGGACCTGTCATTCTAAGAATCACCGTTTGGCTTCTTTAAAATTTGTTTTCACAGTGTAGAGTCTTAAGTTCTATGACCAACCCTCAATTTGGTGGACCAGAAAAGGAAAAGGGAGAGAAGAAGAATATGGCCAAGGGAGACCGACAGAAAGAGTAAAGTAAGAATGGCACAAAGCTAAGTCAATGGAAATAGTGCTATTCTAGAAATTTGAAAGTTCCAAAGCATATGGAAGAGATCGAAGAAGGGAGAGGGAAGAAGAGCTTGGGAAAGGAGTCCCATTAGTTGCCTCCTATGACAAGCTGGGATACTGTGGGCCTATTCTGGTGTGACAAATTGCTGAGTCAGAGCTCCTCCAACCCACAGGGGGCCCTTACTTTTTATTATACTCCATTATCATCTAACTTGATAGTTGTTATATTATTGCTATCACTGTGAAAATAATTTATTTTCTTGCACTTTCACAAGTTGTTTGTTTAAGTTATTTTGTTTTTTGGGAATGAATATATTACAAGCCTGTCATTGTCCACATTCCACAAAGTAGAAGGATTCTCTATCTTCTCTGTGCACATTCTCTAACACATCAAAAGTGAATGCTCTTGTATATGAATATGTAGGGTATAGGCCTACATACAGAGCAGGTGAGTATTTTGTCAACGAGTTTACTTTCATAATGCCAGTTGAATAAAAGCACGGAATAAGGAAACCAGTAGTAAAAGACAATATTCCCAGTAGTTCCATTAACAGTAGATCTCGCGCAGTTATTAAAACACAGTCTCCTCCGATAAAATGCCATGCCATGGAGAGAATGGCGTTGTTAAGTAAACTGGACTGTCTGAGTTGAAAGCAGTAGAATTTCAAGGGAAATAGTTTCAGTTGCATTGATTCTTATATTAGATATTGATTGCACGCATCAAATCAGAGGGATTCAGTCCCTCTCAATAAGGTTGGCCTACACCAAGACCAAAAATCATTAACCTAAACCTAGATGAAACTGAATTTGTTCAATTATGTTTCAAAAGTAAAAGTCAAGGTTGGGTGGGCAGTTGGGTTTTTGCTTTTAAATTACATTATAATGTTGATATTATTCAAAATGTTTTGATAAGATAAAACGAAAACTTTGACCAAGCAGCTGATCCGAGATGAAATAAATGTCATCCTATTGAAATTATTTGTTCATATATTCTACTCAATCCCGTTCCTAGCAACTTATGCTTCGAGCAACTTATAAAGATGTCAAAGTTTCTGTTGGAGAAATTTCTCGGCCACTATTTTTACAAACCACTCTCTGTCTCAGACAGCACCGTATCGCGCATGCGTTAGCAACGGGTTTTTCCCGTTCCATTCAGTCAGATCTTTGAATGTAACGTTCTTTGTGATGATGGTTACCGAGCACTGTAACTGGAGCCAATCGTCATTCTATTTGATGAAGATATTATTATCCAATGATGATTTATCGTTAAATTCAATATAATAATCAATATATTATCATTTTATTCAATAAAAGAGAGAGAGTACTTTTGAAAAATATAATTAATAAAATATAACAGTTGTTATTTAACTGATGTTGAAAAACACTATAACTAAGTCAGCATATTGTCATTTCAAAACAAAAACCGAGCCCTCAACCTCCCCTTTTACATTTAAAACATCAATAAACATAACTATTTGAAAAACCTCTAATCCCTTCCAGCATATTGCAATTTCAAAGCAAAATCCTAACCTATCTTTCCACCTTTGAAATATCAAAAAGCATAATTCTACCTGGACCCTAGCCCTTTCTAGCATATTGCATTTTCAAAGCAAAAACCTAACCTAACCTTATGGAACATTTTTAAATATAATCCAAAATAATCTAAAAAAAACTAACCACTAACCCCTAACCCCTCCACATTAAATAATTTAGATTTCAAAGCAAAATCCTAACCCCCTAACCTATCCTTTCACATTTGAAACATCAAAAAGCATAACTCTAACTGCACCCTAGCCCCTTCTAGCATATTGCAATTTCAAAGCAAAAACCTAACCTATCCTAATAACACATTTTTAAATATAACCTAAATAGAACCCAACCTCTAACCCTTTCACATTTGATACTTTAGATTTATTCGTCATCTTTAGAACAAAACATAAACATGTGGTTCATTTCATGAACATGTTCACAAACTTGTGGTTCATTTCATGAACATGTTCAGAGACATGTGGTTCAAAGCAAAATCCCAACCCCCTAACCTATCCATTTACCTTTGAAACATCAAAAAACATAACTCTACCTAGACCCTAGCCCCTTCTAGCATATTGCAATTTTAAAGCAAAAACCTAACCTATCCTAATAAAACATTATTAAATATAACCTAAATAAAAACTAACCACTAACTCTTTCACATTTGTTGAACGATAGACAAGGATAGCAACACCATTGCAAATCGTACACTACCATTATACACGTGAGCCTCACTATAGATACCCAAAGAATACTTTTGAATAACTATGTTATAACTGTGACTATGGCTGGCTGTTACTCTGTTTCTGAGACAAAGAGAAGCTGCTCTATTTTTTATAGTTATGCCGGAATTTTAGGAGAGGCTCGCTATAATAGAACTGCTCCTTTCTACTGGGCAAGCGTAGTATCTGTTTGAGTAACACATTCCTTGGAGCAGTTTGTTACCTGCTACTTGGAAAAAAAATGTTCCTTTGTTTTCATGAACCATGAATGAATGAGCATGTAGGCCTGCAGTCGGCAGCCATTGTGAATGAGTGAACATGTAAAGCCATTATGTCTGTGAAATCATCTAATTTTAATTGTACTTCATGTAGAAAACAATTTTCCACTAGTTATAATTTACAGCAGTATCTACAAAATTTCCATAAAAGTAATAGTCCTGCGAGAGAAGGAGCAATATGTCCACTGAAGACTGCAGAAAAACTCTAAGCAGTAAACATTCAGAGTTAGTAGGACACTTGACAGAGAAGCATGAATTTCAGCCATCAATTGATGAACGTTTGCTTCTGAAGATGGTAAGATGTAGAGAGTTGTTGACATGTAAGATGTAGTTGAGTTGTTGACAATCTTTAAAACTAGTGACCCCCTGGGTTGAGAACTCACTCATGAATAGTTGTATTTTGATCTTTGGAATCCACAAGTTTCAATTATACAGAGTTGGTGGAAATTATGGAAACAGCTCAAATCATTTACTTCACATGAAAGAGGAGATTCTGTTCTTCAAATCAAGACCAATTACCATTTTTTATCATTTAGGGCTACTGAGATACACAGTTTTTAATATATAAATTGGCCATTTTCTTTTGTATGGAAATATGAGTTGAAATACCCTCAAGGAGAAATTTTCTATATTTTATCAAATTTCAATTTCGATTTATTTCAGATAACTTATTTAACATGGGTATTTAAAGTCTAGTATGAGCTGGATGATGATGATGATGGTGCTAGAGATGAAGAGTGAATTACATTGCCACACTTATGTGATTGTTCTTTCACGTGATGTGTGATTTTTTTAATCATTGCTAGGAAAATATCCAAGTTGTATAGGGTAGAAGTTGTAGGATTGAATAATTTTAAAAAACAATTTAAAATACCCTTTTTTGAAAATTTGTAGCTCTGGAACCAAAAATGGTAGAACCCTGCACAACCACTCAATTTATTGGAAATCTTATTATCTTTAATTTTTTAGAGTATGCTTTTTCTCGAAAAACTCGAGGCTCTCGAGATTAATGGAAAAATTGGAAAAGTTTGAAATTTTGGGTTTTGGGGGTGAAGCCGCCCTCTGGCTTGTCAGCTAATTTCAGATTCGAATTCAGTGACCAAAAGTACATTTAGAACCGTTGAGAAAAATTCTTTCAGTGCTGTTTCCTTAAAAACAACTATTTGACTCAGGGGGTGGAAGCCGGCCAATCACTCTTGCAGAGAGCTTGAAGCCAGTTTGATGCCATCTTTTGATAGGAAAAATAGGCGCTATTCAAATTGGGCCTTCTCTTATAGCACTGCAGTAGTAGTTTGTAGTTGTTCGGAGAAGACTTTACCAAATACAATGCAGCCTAATTGATATTATGCCATTGTCGGTGGATATAAATGGAGCTTTATAGATATTACACAAAATATTTCAGTAGTGGATTTTAAAAAAGGAATGTTAGGTGACCCCACATGCAAGTTTAGATCTGAAGCTCACTTCACCTGCCTAAAATTCATGCATGCATTTGTATAATTCCATTACCTACTTACTCTTGTATTTCACTTATGTAAGACCATGAACCTAACCAACAGTAGGATATCAGTAACAGTGAAAATCACCAGTAATTTCAACCTCCCAGTAGGCTACAATGGCCTTCATATAATACACAAAATTGGAACAGCTATTTTATTTTCGTAAAGGTATCTATGTATATATAAATTATTTGGCTGCATATTTAATAGTAATAATTATAATAATGAAATGTTTGGTAGCACCAAAGACACAATTTTGGGATTGAAGTTCACTTTACTTGCCCAGTTAATTGTCTCAAAATTTCTAGTTGTTCAGAATTGAACAAAATTCATATGACTATTATCAGAATAAAATAGCAATTCGATAACAAAAATAAATTTGAAGCGGGTGAACTACATCAAAGTCAAGTGTAGACATGGTTAGTGGCTTGTCACATTTTTGGTAAATTCTTCAATCACCCCCAAAGTTGACAAATTATTCAAATTGATGAAGAAAAAAAATTGTTTCTTTATACAAAATGAATTTTCAATAATATCTAGCCTACTATTTCAAAGAAAAATCATTGACCTTTTCATAGTAAACAAGTAACTGTTCCTTTATAGGTTAGTTGAATGAACATGATAAAACTAGTAATAACCTGTGAAATGTAACATCAGGTGGCTTTTTCGATACATGATTAGTACACCCATATGCAGTGCATACTATATATACTATATATATAGTGTATCATACTATATATATCAATGAGAGGTACAAGTTTCGATTTTGACATAAAGAGGTTATGTGGTGTTTTCATGCCATTGATATAGTTAGATGACTAGTTATACCTTCAAGCGTTTGGAAGCATGATGCCTCCTTCATTTCTCATCGCCATTAAATATCGGACAAGAAGTCAGACGCCCAGACAGACTTATATGGGAAAACATTGACTTTCATTGCGTTATATCTTTCGACATACTTGAGGGATTTCAATATAATTTTTTTCAACTTTTTGTCATTTTCATTATGTTCATTGAACATTATTTTTAACTCGACCAAACATCTAATTTAGTGAACCTACCTCACTACAGATTTTGACCCATTCTATTAGCAAATGAATCTCATTTTTACAATATTTTCCTATTACTATGTATTTAGGATATGTCAAATAAAACATTCATTATATAGATTGCTAATATTACCATATATTTTATTAGATGGCAAGTAATAATAATAATAAATTAACTGTTATCACAATATTTCGTGAAAATGTTTCTCATTCATTTTGCAACTTAAGTATAGGTACCTAACTATACTCTATACTCCTATATTTGATATAAGATAATAAATAACTACATACAGTATTACAAGAACGGGAAAAATAAAACAATAGCAATGATGAAAATTTATAGCCAATTTTAGCAAATAATATTTTTTATTATACAAATTTAGCATGCAATATTTTCATAGTTCACAAAATATTACAATATAGGACAAATTAATGGAATGGAATATGGATACCTATATTGGATCTATGAAAATAAAATATTTATTATAATATTACTGAAACTTATATTTTATTACTTGGCAAATAATGATAATGAATCAACCTAACCACAATATTCCTTGAAACTGTTTCTCATTCATTTTGCAACAAAAATGTATCAAATATAAGAAAATAAATAAGTACTGTACATATATGAACTAGAAAAGTTCTAGTTTCACCATTATTTTTCCTTTGACAATCTGTATCTAAATCATGCATTACATGACCACCTTCCCATTTGAAAAAATGAAGTTGGATCCATATGACAGACAAAAGTTTTGAAGGGACAGAAAATAGTTTTTTTTTCAACTGGAATTGGATCCCCATTGAGTATACTACTGTAATATCATACTTGTAAAAGATCTCAGAGATCAATACAACAATTCATGAGTGAGTTCTTAAAACCCAGGGGGTTCTAGTTTTACCAATATTTTTCTATTAAAAGATGAAAATGGAATGAATTTTATGAAATTTATTTTTAAAACCTGAAGATGGTGTGTAACACTGAAACTAGTTGTTATAACATTTTTGACGGAGCGAAGTGAGGTCTAAGATTCAAGTCAACGGTTTGACATTTCTCTTAATGTTTAAATGTTTGAATGTTTATATGTTGCGAATTTAGGGCAAAACGTGGTAATAGATTTTCATGAAATTTGACAGGTATGTTCCTTTTTCAATTGCGTGTTGACGTATATACAAGATTTTTAGAAATTTTGCATTTCAAGAATAATATATACGGAAAAAGGAGCCTCTTTCATACGCCAATATTAGAGTAAAAATCAGACTATACAATTATTCATCATAAATCAGCTGACAAGTGATTACACAGATGTGTGGAGAAGCCAGTCTATTGCTGTATTTCCATAAGGTCTATAGTTTCAATCAGGTACTTGTGGATGAGAATACTGCGTGAGGAGGTCTACTGTTCACAGAACTACTAGTTATTTCCATCTATTTAATTAAATTTCAACAAAAAAAGGCTAAGTGAAACTTGATAGGACATTATTTTTCTTATAACTAATAAAATTATACAATAGGTACTTATTGGTTTCTGAACAATACTAATTTACTAAACAAATGTCATTTAGATACAGAGTTGCATGAAAAGAAATATTACGTATATGAAAATAAATATTTTTATCTGGGGCATGTCGATTCGTACATCCATAAGCACTGCATGAAACTACCAGATGATCTTGAAGTTCATCTCACTCATAGAGATCGAGATCGTATTCATTATATTTTGGGTGATATTAATTGTTGTATTTTGCCTCATATAATTCTTGATCATGCAGCTCAACGATACCTTGATGTTCTGTATGCAACTGGTTTCGTCAGTTGCATAAACGTGCCTACCAGAATTACTGACACATCTGCCACCTGCTTAGATCATATTTTCACAGATATTAAAAATACTAATATTCTAAAGGCAGCCGTGATAAGATGTAGCATAACTGATCATGATCTTACAGTTTGTCAAATCCAGTCGGTTAAGAGCGTACGCTCACAAATTAATCACAGCAAGCAGATAATGTTTTTGGATCGAGTACTAGCAACTCAGCTCATTTCAGAGTGTGACTGGTCAGATGTAACCTCCGCACAAGATGCGAGTTCCAGTTGCGAAATTTTTACCGACAAACTTAAAATGATTATTTCTCAATCCACAAAGTCGAAAACAATCTCTTCCAAAAACATTAAATTAAAACCATGGATCTCCAGTGGTCTTTTAAAATCTATTCGACATAGAGATAATTTAAGTAAAAAAGTGAAACAACAGCCTTTTAATGCCACTCTAAGAAACCAATACAAGCTATACAGAAATCAACTTACTATTAAAGACATCCAAAGAATCTTATTTTAAAAACAAAATAACCAACGCTGGTAGTAATAGTAAAAAACTTTGGTGTTGTATCAAGGAAATCACTGGTTTATCTAAAAATTCTGACAGTTTCCCTTTCCAAAATTTCATTAATAGAGGTAATTACACTATTGAGCCGGATGGTGTAGAGGATGTGGCTGATAAATTTAATCAATATTATGTGAGTGTAGGTGCTAACCTTGCTGGGGCTTTACCAAATATTACTGAAGGACCAGTTAATGATGCAGATTTCAGTGTGGACTCACACTTTGAACTGCTGCCAATTACTGATGCTGAATTAACTAGTATCACAGGTGACCTTAAGGGAGGATCCGCGCCTGGAATTGATCAAATTCCAGCTCTTCTAATAAAAGAAAATATTGATTCATTGAAAGTACCATTACTACATATTATCAACTGCAGCTTTTTGCAAGGAGTATTCCCTGATACCTTAAAAGTAGGAAAAGTTATCCCCATATACAAGGCTGGCCCCAAGAATGAATTCGTTAGTTACAGACCCATAAATTTAGTCAGTACCATTTCTAAGATTATTGAAAAAGCAGTTAGAATTCAGTTAGAAAAATATTTAATAAACAATAGCATACTGTTCGAAAACCAATTTGGCTTCAGAAAAGACAAAAACCTTAATGACAACCTCTTTCTTCTCACTAATCAAATACATATAGTTCTATTTCTGATAACAAAAAAGTACTTCTCTCATTCATAGATTTATCCAAAGCTTTTGACTCGATTGACAGAGGACTGCTTTTGAAAAAACTGGAATATATTGGTATTAGGGGTACTGCCCTGAAGTGGTTTGAGAACTATTTCTGTGGAAGGTACCAAGTTGTCTCTATCTTGGGTAAGGAGAGTGTACCACGGTGTAACCACTTTGGCGTGATTCAGGGAAGCTCTCTGGGCCCAATACTGTTTTTAATTTATATAAATAATCTAAGCAGGGTGGATATTGAAAATGGTCGTCTATATCTTATGCAGACGATACAGCTTTGTTGTTTGAGGGGAAGAGCTGGGATGACGTGTTCCGTTCGGCTGAGCTCGGTTTGGGTGTTGTAAAGGATTGGTTCGACTTCAACCGACTTACTATCAATATCAGTAAAACAAAATACCTCCCTATTTCTATCAGAGCCAATGGTGACCCAATTGGTCTAGAGCTGAGGTTACACACCTGTGGCGCACCGAATGTTAGTAGGACAATGCAATGCCAATGTGAGCATATTGAGCGGGTGCAGGAGTACAAATACCTGGGTGTAATATTTGATAGTCGGCTAAAGTGGATAAACCATGTAAATTATACGAGAAACAAGCTCAGAAAATTTATTTATGTGTTCTCTTCCTTGAGTGGGATACTCACACAGAATATAATAAAACAAGTATATTTTGCCTACATCCAATCAATCTTACAGTACGGTATCATAGCATGGGGAGGTGCGTTTAAAACTATTTTATCTCCTCTATCTATAGTACAGAAACTTTTAATGAAAAGTGCCCTATGCAAGCCAAGAACATTCCCATCAGACGCACTATTTGAAGAATTTAAGGTATTCAACGTTCAACAATTATATATAAGAACTCTAATCCTGTACATCTTTAAACAAGATCCAGCTTTATTTCCATATATTCAACACAATTATAATACACGAACAGCATCAAACGTAGGTATTGGTAACCCTAGACTCACTTCAACTTTCTCTTCCACTTCCACATTTTATAAAATGCATATCCTCTTCCAAAAATTACCAGTGCACTTGAAAACACCTGGCAACAGGAGAATAAGCCATTATAAAAAGATGGTCAACAATTGGGTGTCTTCTCTGAACATTGAAGAACAGGAAAGAATCCTAGTGTCACCCTACTCTCATTGAAATCTGAGTCACATATTATTATTCATGACATTCTGCACAAATGAAGAAATTCTTTTGTGTGTGTGTGTGTGTGAGTGTGTGTGTGTGTGTGCGCGTGTGAGTGTTGGAATGGATAGTTTTTTCTACCACAGTCTAGTAGCCTGTTAGTTTATCGCCTTTTTTTACATGATTAGCCATCGTTCATCCTTATCAATCTCATTATGCTGCCCATAATATGTTTTTCTTTTCTCATATGTATATAATTTTTAGTTTTCATTTTCCACGTAGATTTACTTATTCATGTGAAATTAACTTGTATTATTTTACTTTTTATTCGGTTTTATACTTTTCTTTAAGTTGGTTTAAAATAAGATTTTTCACAACTCGCTTCTCTATCACAGGCATGTGCCCATAAGAGAAGCCTCCAAAATTGTTTACCATATGTACTATTTATTGTATTGTAAATTTTGGAGAATAAAGAATTTCAATTTCAATTTCAATTTCAATATTTTTTATTCCTTCAAAAAAAAGATGGCTCATGTAGCTTCTTGATGCTTCATCAGCTAGCTCATGGTTGCCTGTAAAGTCGGTATACGGGCGAAAGTTTTACGTGACAACAACTTTGAGTGGTAAAATAATTTTAATGCGAATATTCATTCACATAGTAGGAAGAAGGATGAAATAATAGTCACAATTTAAAACATTTATTTATACAAGGAATTATATTTAAAACATTAATTTATACAAAGAATCTCACACTGAACCACAACATTGTGATTACTACAACATAACCTATTCACTTATGCATGATTATGTGATTATGCATTATTGTGATTACTACAACATAACCTATTCACTTATTCACCTAAGCAGGCGCAGTCGCAGGAGATTGCTTGCGGCGCCTGTGCAGGTTGACTGCTCCGTTTCACTCTCTCTCCAGGTGAATGCCTTCGGGTGCTGCTGCGTTGCTTGCCACTGCTCCTATTCGTGCTCTTTCCAGACGACTGTGAACTGAAACGACCGCTCTCACTCGCTCTCATTGTGAGCGCATAACGTGGGAACGTAACGCAGTTTCTTGAAGTGTCACCCGGCAAACCAATTTATAAGACGTTGTCACGTCAAAAAATATTATCATTTGAAAAAGGCTCTTTTTCTACACAGTGAATACAAATACCCGACTTATTGACCAAAATTTCTGGTAGCGACACTAGCGCAGAAGCATCATAGCGGACTTCGCTCTTATTAATCTTATTCTCTATAATATTATCAATGTTTCGTGCATTGGCGAATCAGTTGCAGTTCCACTGAATGCCTGTCACAGCTCAGTAACAGTTATCATAGTGAACGGAACTGCTAACAGAACTGATAACAGTTATCAGCGCATGCGCATACTTTACTATTCTGGAGGAGCATTTCTACAGCCTCGTTTGGAATTTTAGCGACTCCCCCAGACCACCAGGCGGGAAGTTGTCCTTAGTTTGCAGCTTAAACCAGAGAGTGCTCTAGTTGTTGCACTTGTTGCTTGTTGGTAGCAGAAGAGACCCTTGCCACTTGTGACTGACAAAAAGTATTAAAGTTGGCTTGCCATTAGGTACCTGTTGTAAGTATAAAAAACTACATTGTTATTTATTTTAAACTATTTCTACTTAGCCTACTCGTCGCTTACGTAACTACAAGGCTAGAACCATCAGGTAATCAGCTGTGCAAAAGCGTACACTTCAACCCGTGTTTACATTGAAAACCCTAAGTTGAATGGAATTTTTCGTGAATAAACGTTAATAATTCAACTGATAATCACTTTTTTCGAATAAAGACTTGTTATTCTATTTTTCCAATTCAAATTTTAACCTACATCATAAATTTCAAGGGTAGTAATCATTGAATTATATTAATATTTTTAGTTATTGGTTAACTAATTTGTAGGTTACTTGTTTCAAGATAGCTTATTCAAATTCAAACTTACTTCTTTTACAAAAGTATCAAGTTTTGCAGAGGCATGGTTTATAGATAAGAATTATCATGTTATTGAACAAAAATGAATAATAAAAACATTGTTGATAAACTAAATTAGTTTCTTTATAAACGAATTTAAGTATGATGTATTTACGGGTGCGCTCAACTCTATTCTGGAGTTTAAGACTAAATTCATTATTATTTCAAACTTTCAAGTAAAAAAGTGTTGATTTTAAATTTTGTAGGATAAATATTACATATATATATATATATATATATATATATATATCCTTAGTATTATCAAAGCTTTTTTAGACTTAATATGATTCATGGCTGGCATACATTTAATAGAGAATGAGTTACAATTTATAAAATAGTGTACCGTGGTAGGTCTAAAAAATTAACTGTATAGTTTAACACCGTATTTTTTTATTGACATTATAACATTTACAATCATGAATAATATTTCAATTGAACTACTGTATATACCTATACTTTCTTCATATTTTAGAATCATCAAAACTGCCAGTGGTGTTTTGAATTACGGTATGTGTTTCCTCTGATCCCACAACTGTGAGTAATTTATAAAGCAGAAGTTATTAAAGATCGTGCTGTAATTCAAATAGCAGAGCTTCAAAACTGAATGAAGTATGAACATATCAGTTTTTGACATTATATTTTATATTAATATATATTAGGTAGAAGTAAAATGACACTCATTAATCTATTTACTCACCCGGATAAGTAAGAAAGTCATGTTTCAGTTGATTCGTTGTTGATTATCCATATTTTTTACCAATATTATTACAATGTATTGAATTTTGATAACTTTAAACTGAAAAACACATTCTTTTGGTGTAACGACGACCGTTTAGTGCTGGTGTTGTACATTCTCAAGCCAAACAGAAACTCGAAACGGTCGTCGCCACACCAAAAGAATGTGAGTGTTTTTTCCCTTTAAAGTTATCAAAATAAACTATAGTTAATGTTTAACCTTCTAGAGGCGCACTAAGACACTACCTCCGTAAACGCACGGAGGTGTAGTGACTGAGACCGTAATTGAAAAAAAATTCAAAGACGACCAATACGGTATGCGCTTTTTCAAGAATTGACAGAAAAATGTTGAATACAAGTTCAGTTATATGTTCTAGAAATTCAAAATAACTAAACCTTATTGACTTCTATATCGCCCAGAATAGGCGATTTTTCTGCTCTTACCAGCGTTTTCTTAGCTTTTTAAAAATTCAAGAGAAAATTCTTACGTTTGGTACAAAATTTCAGGTAGCTTGAGGTGTAGTAGTTATGTAGGCTATTGAAAGGGCTTAGAAGGTGTGCTAGAAATTGGCGTTTTCCAGTGTTTATCTGTGTTTTATCAGCATTTTCAAAACCAAATGAGCAGAAAATGTTCAAATTTTTAGCATATGAAATAACAGTTCAATGAATGAAATGACAAATTTATAGCAACACTGAATTGGGTTATTAATTGCGCTATAATGATTCCCCTGCCATTTAGCAGATAATCTTAACTCAGCTGGGGGACTCTAGCCTTTGCATGTTATAAGAGACCATCATGAATATTAATATAATTTGTGCAAGAGCGCGCTTAATTATGCATAACCAAGCGTGCAGACAAGAAACGTACAATATCTGAAAAGAGCAAAAGGAATACTCACACTGAAAGCGTGCTTGGTTGCGTTCAGTGTGAACAACGTGTTTCAATAGCACTTTTCAAATTTTGTTTTCTGGGTCATGCATGATTCGACGTAAATTTGCACATACCCATTCAATGTGATCATACAATTATTCTCATGTATCAGGATATTATTCATATTATTACTGTTGTGACCAAGAATAAATCTTTCAAGTAGTATCCTACCAGAGCGTCAATAGACATATCATTGGTTCATTAGCGCTATTGAAGAAAATGCATAGATTGTTCATGATATGACATGGTCTTACATATGATATAAATATAAAAACTCTGATATCTCACTCTGCAACAAATTATTATTTACTCTGTATCGATCAGCCATAACCCATAAAGAACACTTTACTTACTTACCCGGTACAGTACTTACTTCCGATGAGTAAGATGTACTGTATTCCTCACGGTCCTGGATCGGGGAATCGTCAAATTTTCAAATTGTGTCAAACTCTCTTTGTTAAGAGTAGAAACAGATTAGATAAAAATGATTCATGTAAGTTACTGGATCAGGCTGAATATTGAAATCCTTTACTGAGTAAGCTAGCAGTATTATCATTGATCACATATTTTCGTTTTATAATAATATTGTTTGAGATACCGTAATGTATGTTCTGTTTTAATACTGAAGATAACCTATACTGCAAATTTTTCAATTTCAAGCCATTCTTGTTATGATTTGAGAAGAATTCTTAATCTAAAAATTCCTTAAAATCTAATAAAGCTATAAATATTAGCATACTACAAAAGCCGTGGTTGTAATTCCTCTCGTAGAAATTGAGCAATACTGTAATCATAATTAAAAAATAACAATAGGTAGGCCTAATTCAAAGCTCAAGCAACTCAACTTTACACTATATTTTTTACAATAATTGAAATACGTGTTTGAATTCGAAAAAGCTAATTAAAAACATGGGTAACCTACAAATCGGTTAACCAATAACTGAGAATATTAAGAGAACTCAATGATTACTACCCTTGAAATTAATGATGAAGGATAAAAATTGTATTGGTAAAATAAAATAACAACCCTTTATTCGGAAAAGTAGTTATCAGTTGATTTATTAACGTTTATTCATGAAAAATTCCATTCGACATAGGGATTTCAATGTAAACACGGGTTGAAGTGTACGCTTTTGAACAGCTGATCGGCTGTAGGTACTGGCCATGAGTTGAGTAGGCCATGGCCTACATAGTAATACATGTCCGTCCAATGTTTGCTTATTTAGCCTACTTTATTATCCATAATATGGACGGGTTATGGGACATAACCATAAAAAGAGTTAATGGACTCTTTATACATACGGGATAGGAAATACACTATTTGCACATAATCTCTTATGAACTAATGAACTGATCAACTTGCAATTTCACATTAAGATTCTGAATTTACGGAGGATGATTATAGTCCTATATTTTTATTTTTATTCATCAATCAATTCAAATTGATTAATAATTGAAGCAAATTTATTCAATTTGTGATTCAAAGTTCACACAAATAATAAAGGCCTACCAAACAGATCTTTTCCCAAGTGATCATTGGCGTAATTGGTGGCACGGGTAACTTATGATTGGAAGGTTGCTGCTTGAAGACCAATCAAACTATTTTTTGCGGAGAAATTTCAACTCTAATGAAGATTATCCATGTAATTTTGACAAAATGATAAATATTTATTTTATTTTTTATGTTTCCGGACATTAGGAGATAGCATTTTACAAGTGAAAATTTTCCCCAGTGTAAAGCACGGGTTGCCTGTGCCGTGCTACCAATTTTTCCTTAAACGGTTGGAATAGCATTTAACACCTATCAACCTAAGGATAGTTGTCGGCTCCAATAAAATAGATTCTTGATAAATTTTGAATGGATCTACTGCCTATGAATGAGAAATCCAGTTTTCAGAGCAAATTAACTTATAATCTTCAGATGAAAATACACAAATACACAAAGAAACATATATGTCTTAAGCCTAATTATTTCAGAGTTATTACGAACTAAAATACTTATCTAGTTTACAGTTGAAACACAGTGGCTATTGGCTTGACTACACAAACAGCTAAAATCTGAATAAAACAGCACAAAAATTTATATAAAACTCAATTTAAAACATTAATAAACGAAAATGATTTAGAGCAAAACTCCACGACAACACTTGTAGCCAGCCATTTTTCTAGAGAAGCAGGAACAGGAAAAGACATAAGTTGCAAGTCACGAAGCCAACGCCTCCTTCAGTATCGATTTTTACAGACACGTCACCAAAAAATTATAACTTATAAGTTTAGAATTCACATTCTACATCTGTTCTCAATAAAACTTTATTTTAAAATGTTATTTTAAATTTTTATATATATCTCGATTTAAATAAACTATTTAACTAGTAATTTGTTAACCCTGCCTCGGTGACATTATGGAACAATGCAACAAACATTTACGATAATAAATTCTCCGTCAAAAAATTTGTCCGTCTATTGATAACTCTGACATTTACTATAAAGTTCCATAGATCTCAAATTGAAGATTCGATTCCAATGTGAGAAGAAAAATGTAATATTACAAATACCCCCCTCTTGACATAAAAAATTTTACTGTTTGAAAAATTTAAAGAAAAAAAATTTACATTGACCCTAATGAAAATTGTTGAAATTTAAATTTGAGAACAGTAACAATTTTTTCTAGAAAAACAATACATGTCACCCTATAATTGAAAATTATTATAAAAATTCATCAATAGCGTTTGTTATATGTTATAAACAATATTTCAAAATATAGAATATCAATATTACTTTTGATTTAGCTTTATAATTTAAAGAAAAATATCTCAACAGAAAGTTTAATATGTAAAGAATAGTTTTTTGAAATTGCACATAAATTTAATAGATAGAAAAATTCAATTTTTATTGCATAAAAAAAAATTATGTATGTTGAATGAAAAATTTATTATTATTATTTATTTTTTTTTTTAATGAATTGATGAATTGTTACATTTAATTTTCACATAAAATTTCAATAAATCAAAAAATGTTCATTTCTTTCACTATTGACGCGGTTGATTTTATTGATGCACATTTTTGAAAACAGTCCGTTAAGGCACTCAGTATGATTTTCAGTTAAGTGTGACTCCAGTGTGATGACGTTAGTGTTGGGCTGATCTGGATGCACGTAGTGTTGGGCTGATACTTGTAGTCGACTGATGCATATCAAACTCGATACAGGTGACATCTCAGTTAGCATTGCTTCATGTTTGTAGTAGACGGCTGCATACCAAATTCAATACAGAGTCACTTATATTTTGTATCATATTTGTAATTATACAATGTACATTTCAGGCTTGAAATGACAATGTAATTCGTTTTTTGGAAAAGAGATAGACGCTGCATACAGGATTAATTTAGGTGAGGATTAATTTAGGTAAGGTTTGGTTTTTTGATATTTTCAGCTTTCAAGGTTTAGAGTTCTGCATACAGGAATAATTTAGGAGAGGATTTTTTGAATCAATTCTTTCATGATACTGTGACTGTTCTTCTGAATTCAAAGTTGTGAATGTGAACATGGATGGCAATTACCTCCAGGTAATGCAGTAGTGTTGAAGTTTGAGATACAGAGTCAGCAATAAGCATTGGCATTGCTATTGGCGTATGCTTTGGTGTCGGCTTTGGCATCGGCGTTGATATTGGCATTGGCGCAGGCATTGGCATTGGCATTGGCGCAGATTTTGGCATTGGTGTAGCTATTGGCATTGGCGCAGGCATTGATATCAGCACAGGCATCGGCGTTGATTTTGGTGTTGGCATCAGCATTGGCGCAGGCATTGGCGTAGCTATTGGCATTGGTGCAGCATTGGCGCAGATTTTGGCATTGGCGCAGGCATTGACGTAGCTATTGGCATTGGCGCAGGCATTGATATCAGCACAGGCATCGGTGTTGATTTTGGCATTTTGGCGTAGTTATTAGTGTTGATATTGTTGTAGGTATTAGTGTAGGCATCAGCATTGGCACAGATTTTGGCATCAGCATTGGCGCAGATATTGGCTTCGGCGCAGGCATTGGCGTAGATATTGGCGTTGGCATCAGCACAGGCATCAGCGTAGATTTTGGCGTAGTTATTGGTGTTGATATTGGTGTTGACATTGGCGTAGTTATTGGTGTAGGCCGCAGCGTAGATTTAGGCGTAGATATTGGCGTAGTTATGTCACACTAGTTTGAAAATCACCCAAATGTTCTTAACACTCTTCATGGCGTTCACTTGTTACTGATTTCGAGATTCACATGATAACTATTTCAATGTTAATGTCTGTGCTGTACCTGTTGTCTTAAAATGCTTATAAACTAAGAAGAAAAACTTGATTAGGCTATCAATACAATCTAATACACATGAAAATTATTTTTAAGTATTTATGAAATTGAAATTTGTTAACATCTTATTATACAGTCAGCAATACATAAATTGTGAAATATGGACATATCAATGATAAATTAAAAAAAAATTCATTTTCATCTATTCACTGTTCAAATATCAAAATTTTAATCCATTCTTCAAAATAGAAATATAATTTCATAACACCCTGTATCATTATCAAAATTGTAAAAAAAAAACATCAGATTATCACAACAAAAAATTTAATTTCAATACATATTTCAATAATTTCAGACAATTGGTCTTCTATTCACAATCATTTCATAATATATCTGCATTTCATTATCATTTAGTATAACATTTCATTTATAGCAAGTTCATTTCACATTTATGATTTATCATTCAGGGTTTCAAAATTATTTAGTTTTAATTTTGTGTTCAAAAAATTGTATAAAAAGCAAATTATTTAATATTGTTAATCATCGTTTGTTGGATACTATAGTTTATTTCGACTCTTCAATGTTCTAAACACAAACTACATTTCATGACAAAACTTTACTATCAATCATTAAACAAGAAACCATTCAAAACATCAATATTTTGCTTCAAAGGCAAACAATATTCATCAGTAATCATCATTTTGCATCTATGGCAATCAACATAAGTAATCAACACAAAAATTATTATCTCATTACTGCCTCTCTAAGTCATAACCTCTGTTATTCCTTCTTTAGGCAATAATGGGTTTCCATCTCAAAAAACAATCACATACCAGCAAAATTCTAATCAACAAACCCCACTAAAAATTCTACATACACTCCAGCATCCATTTCAAACGATAATCAATCATATCAAAATTTATAGAACAGACAAATTTTAAAAATTAAAAAAAAAATCAATTACAAAACACTTATTTCAATTAATAATATAACAAAACGTTTTAAATTGAACCAATTATTTTTTAAAATAATTTAAAATTTCAAAGACTGTATAATAAGTACAAACATTTCAAGATTATAATACAAAGATGATCAAGATGAATAATGGGTAAATAAATTCCCTAAAAAATACAAAAAAGAGAAATAGAAAACTGGGTAAATAAATTCCCTAAAACAATACACATTTCAAAATAAGTGATACATGATGAAAAAATATGTCACAAGCAAACAATTCTTTACACTACAATGGATAGATTTTAGAAAAGTTAAGTTTTATCAACAATTTAAAGATTAGGAAAATAAGCTACTATTTTAACTTCTAATATTATTTCAGAAAAAAATACAAATTTAAATGACTATGGACAAGATTGGTTAAGATATGCATCATAGAAGAAATTTACTGAATATTACACAAAGACAGGAAAGAATCGAAAATTGAAAAGATTAAGGGCCAAGAAAATAGGCTACAGGAAAGAAAAAAGACACAATTATGGACTCTTACCATACACTGTGTAGCGATTATGCTATTCTGAATCCCGGCATAACACAGGATTCCTAATCATTGTGTGCTGGGGAATACCCTTTCATCATGTGACTCACAGTCATCATCTTGTAAATAAGCAACTTGAAACAACCTTTGAATACTAATACATCAATGGTGACTTTGCGTTTTGTTTTCTTCAATAGCATGATTTTATTCATAGGTTCATTTGTTTCAACCAAGCAGTTTTGCCTACAAAAGTTAGTCATGTTCACTTGAGAATGCATAGCATACACCTTTTCAATTCTCAGTTGAAAGTTGAACTCATCAACTTGACTCAAAGCAACATTCATTTTGTTTACATTTTTCCTAACCTCTACAGAAACCTGTCTCATATAATCATTCATTTTGTTTACAATCTTCCTAACTTTCAATGTAGCAATATTACTTTCATGATAGTTGACTTTCATTAAAGACAACTCCCTACCTACTTCTTTATTCAATTCTACTATCTCACTAGGGTTGACTTTTTCAACAACAGTAACTAGGCCTACATTGTCAGAAACTTGAATGAGTTGATCTTGTAACTTAACACTACTATCATCCTGCTTCAATTTGTTTTCATTTTCATGATTATCACTCAATGTTTCAGCAAATTCTTGCTTCATATCATCAAACCTAGCATTAAACTTAGCATTTTGCTCATCAAATCTAGCATTTAACTCATCAAACCTAGCATTATGCTCATCAAATCTAGCATTTTGCTCATCAAATCTAGCATTAAACTTAGCATTTTGCTCATTAAATCTAGCATCTAGCTTATCAAACCTTTGTGTTAAGAATGCTATAAGATTCAGATCATTTTTAATGTTTGCCATTTTGTAATATGCACTGATTCATTAAAACTTGATCTCTCTTGAACCGACTTCCCACTCAGCAACAAACCATTCATAACCTATCAAGATATCTATCTACTAATAATTTCTATAACCAGGGATTTCATGGTGTACCATTTGGGACATATTTATTTTGTAATTCGGTCCCACCACAGGGGTAACATTTGCCGTGCTACCAATTTTTCCTTAAACGGTTGGAATAGCATTTAACACCTATCAACCTAAGGATAGTTGTCGGCTCCAATAAAATAGATTCTTGATAAATTTTGAATGGATCTACTGCCTATGAATGAGAAATCCAGTTTTCAGAGCAAATTAACTTATAATCTTCAGATGAAAATACACAAATACACAAAGAAACATATATGTCTTAAGCCTAATTATTTCAGAGTTATTACGAACTAAAATACTTATCTAGTTTACAGTTGAAACACAGTGGCTATTGGCTTGACTACACAAACAGCTAAAATCTGAACAAAACAGCACAAAAATTTATATAAAACTCAATTTAAAACATTAATAAACGAAAATGATTTAGAGCAAAACTCCACGACAACACTTGTAGCCAGCCATTTTTCCAGAGAAGCAGGAACAGGAAAAGACATAAGTTGCAAGTCACGAAGCCAACGCCTCCTTCAGTATCGATTTTTACAGACACGTCACCAAAAAATTATAACTTATAAGTTTAGAATTCACATTCTACATCTGTTCTCAATAAAACTTTATTTTAAAATGTTATTTTAAATTTTTATATATATCTCGATTTAAATAAACTATTTAACTAGTAATTTGTTAACCCTGCCTCGGTGACATTATGGAACAATGCAACAAACATTTACGATAATAAATTCTCCGTCAAAAAATTTGTCCGTCTATTGATAACTCTGACATTTACTATAAAGCTCCATAGATCTCGAATTGAAGATTCGATTCCAATGTGAGAAGAAAAATGTAATATTACACCTGCTAGTATTAATAGTAAAGCTTAAAAATGAAGTTTAAATGAGGTGGTCAATAACTGGTGATGAGGAAATTCTAGTTTGAGTGAAGGGATTATTTTCCTAAATCGAAGTAGGCTAAATTTTTTCTATCCATTTCATTTGTTTACTTATGCTGCAATTGATTTTGCTGGTGATAAAATGGTTTGGTAATTTGTTAATAGGCCTAAATAAATTACTGTAGTAAAATTTGATACTTATCTAATAAACTAGGTATTTATCTATGTTGTAATTATTTGATGCTCACTTACGAATATTATATAGTGTTATGTGTATTGTGTATACATTTTAATTTTTATTGATGGAATAAAATAATATTCCTTGTGTAGGATTGTCTAAAATGTAGATTGTCTTAGTGTATGGATTTAGTTCTTGAAATATTAGTCTGTTGGGGTAAAGTGTGAGTCTACCCTGTTCTGCTCTGGAGGTTGAATAGTCTTTTTAAATGTTTATTATGTATACATGTGATGAATAATATGATAATAACTCAATGGGGGATGATTTTGTATAAAAACGTCAAATACGGCTTTTGCTCATTATTTAACACTCTTCCGATTCTTATATAAAAATATTTTTCAGGTATGAAAAATGTCATCAATGGAGGTGGTGGAGTGCTTGGATAAGTATCAAAAACTAGAACTGATTCACTACGGGAAGTTTGCTTCTGTTTGTTTTGGAAAGTTGAAAAACAGACCCCATCCTGCGACAGTTGCGATTAAACAAAATTTCAGATTCGGTTTGGCCGAAATCAGAGCCTACAAAGATTTGAAAAACTGTGACAAAATTCTAAAAGTCTTCGATATATGCGATAATTACAAAACAATCGTATTGGAGCTATGCATGAGTAGCTTGTATGAATTACTGGATGTCAATCGTTCTGCTTGCCACAACAGAAAAACGTTATACATCAATTTTTGAATGCCTTAGAAGCTATCCATTCAAAAAATTTTGTGCACAGAGATGTTAAATCGGCAAATCTCCTGATGACTTTCGACGGAGTATTGAAAATTGCTGACCTGGAAGGGATGCTTGAAAATAACGTCAACATGGCAAATTTCAAAGCTGGTACCCCTGGATTCACCCCACCTGAAGTTCTTATAAGTACCTCAACTTTGGCTGTGAACATCAGTATGGATTTGTGGTCGGCTGGCATAACTCTGTTTGAAATATTGACAAACGTCAGTAAAGACCTTATTGACCATGTCAAAATGTCTGAAATAAGATCTATTACTAATGTTTTCGGATGTGTTGCTGGACCATATCTGTCCAGTTTACCTGGTTATGAAGAATACTATGAATGGGCCAAATTTTACGAGGAAAGAAATCTTGCAGACACACTGAAATTACTGATGGCAGAGAACACTCAAGCCGAAATGGATATAATTGAGAAACTTTTGAAAGTGGAGCCGTCTGAGAGAGCTTCAGTCAGTCAACTGCTCGAATCTGATTTTTTTTCTGTTGAGCCCCTTCCGTCTGCAGACTTGACAGAGGCCATTGAAGGCTTCATGCGAAATCAAAATATTGAAAGACCACGTAAGTCATAACAATTCTCTTATCCATTCTTTTTATAATCAGAGACCCCCTGGGTTGGAGAGCTCGCTCATGAAGTGTTGTATTGATCTTTGTAATCCGCAACTTGTAATTATACAGTGTTCGTGAAAATTATGGAAACAACTAAAAATATCCCTTTTACACGGATAATTTGACAGCAGGTTTCATGGGTTATTGAGAAAAAACAAATTTTTTGTCGCTCAAAATTTTTGTCCGTCATATGAATCTAACTTCATTTTTTTAATGGGAAGGTGGTCATGCAATACATTATTTCCACACATCAATATCACAAACTGTACAAAAGATATTCACATTATTTAAATATACTTAATAAATCATACAAAAATGAATAGAATGACTTTTAAAATAGAATAAAACAGTTTTGACTTTTAATATGAAATTACTTTTTTTATTTGTTGACGTGGCGAAGTTTGGACAGTTATGTCCACTCTATCAGGACAGTATCGGAAAATAAAGGTCTTAGATAATAAATGTTTTTCAATAAAATAAATTACTTGACTGCTGAAAGAAAATAAATGAATCAGATCAGTAATAATTGGAGTCAAAGATAAATCTGTTGATTTCATATAAATAGTGAATATTATGGATATTAGAAAAAACCTCATATTTAAAAAACCCTGATATCTAATATAATCTTCAAACTGTCTGAAAGTCCTTGGTTTCGCACACAGCACCCTTGTTTTTTTTATTTACTTACTATTTTTTTTTCTAAATAATGGCTGAACATAGGGAAGTGAAACTGCACAAACATTTCTTCCCAATTATTGGAAAGAGCTATAGAAAAATTATAACAATTTCTCAAATTGATGAAGCAAAGAGGCGGCCGTTTAAAATTTTATCTCTTAAATAACAAAAAATCGCTGATTTGAAAAAATTACTAGAATATTTTTTTTAGTGAATTGAATTAGGCCTACAAATCGATTGACACCTAATTCTCCAAGATCTAGTGATAGGAGACTGGAGGTTTGTTTCAGTGCACGCCAAAGCATGCTACTGAAGTCTGCCTCAATAATGTAACAATCTCCATCTGCTTTGCATCTTATTAGTAAGCCATTTTAGATTATTTCAAACAATAATGGAACTTTACATAACCATCTTGGTCTTGGTTTGATCGCTACAACTGCCATACATCTCACTTAATATTTGTCCAATCTTGGAAAACTAGGAGGTGTAATCGATTTGTAATTAAATTAAAAAAAAATGTTATTCTTGTAGGTAATTTTTTGTAAAATATACAGTTTTTTAGGTTATTTAGTGAATAACATTTTAAATGGCTGCAATTTTGTTTTATGAATTTGGAAAAATTCAATTCATAATTTTTTGTAGCTCTGTCTAGTTGTCATAAATGTTTGTGCAAAGTTTCTGTAGAGACGATCCAATAAATATTCAAGTACTTTTTGTTAAAGCAATATAACAAGTCTTATAACTTATAAATAATTTAATTTAACTTCAATCATTTCATTCTGGTTTTAAAAGAAGGTTATTTTTAATTGTATGATAGTGGCTTTTGCTGGTTCTGACTCTACAATTTCTGTTGAATATCAGATAGGCCTGAAAACTTCATTATTATTACCTATATATATAGACGATACATAATAAATAATTAATAAAAACAATATAAAAATCTAGCAGTACCCTTTTCTTTAACTTTAAAATAGTTCAACGACTAGTTAAAACCCTAACTTAGGTGATTTTCAACTTGAAACTACTTGTACTATTTTAAAGTTTTGCAAAATACTAGAAGATTTTTATATTGTTTTAATTAATTTGTTCAAAAGTAGACCATGTAACTAAAGTGTTTTTATAATAAATAATGTACATTTTTTTAAATATGATTTTTTTGCTTTCAGCACCACACGACGAACCTGAACTAAATTGGGATAATATTGTACTCCCAGATGAAGACCCACTCAGTCGTAAGTTTTTATTAACATTTTTCATTGTTATGCTTACTCGTTTTATGCTTATTTTGTTCATAAAGATAATTCGAGAATCATTCCAAAAGCTCATCATTCTAATTCCAATAACGATATGTTACAATAATATTCTAAGATAGATTGTCATGTGTAAATTAATGTTATAACTAGAATATATATATATATATATATATATATATATATATATATATATATAATATATATATATATATATATATATATATATATATATATATATATATATACATACACACACACACACCACACACACACACACACACACACACACACACACACACACACACACACACACATATATATATATATAGGGTGATTCATAATTATGGTAAAATAATTAATACGTGATAGTAGAGGTAAAAATAAGAAAAAAAGCTCCTATAAACATATATCCATAAACGCTTCATTAGCGAGCTATACAGAGTGAAAGATTTCGCCCGGAATTCAGTTCCTCTGGTGAAATACACCGATGCTGAATTGTTTGGGGACTAGTTTTTGAAAAATTTATGCTGGTTCCATATGGAAAAATATCTGAAAAATTGAATAAAACTAGTCTGGAAGCTGTAGTGTGAGTAGTTTTTGAGAAAAAAGTTGAAATATGCAAGAAATCTAAGTAGAAAAACACAGACTTCTACGTTTGATGCCCAATAACTTTCTTTAATGACCGCAGTAAACAAATAACTTCTTGCAATAAAAATTGTAGAGAATTTAATTCTGAAAAGAATTATGTAAGCTGTGTGAACTAAATTTTAATAAAAGTTGAATAAAATGTATTCTTATGTAGTACATTACACCACAAAAATTTTCTTTTTTATGAGGAGAGAACTAATAACTCATAGGTTGTAGCTGATTGCAAATAAAACATGGATTTTAATAACAGCTTTTCCAGAACATCTGATTTATTTTGTTTTAAATAAGAAAATATTTAAAAGAAATTATCAGCTGAAAATTATTTTCATAAATGTTTTAGCTCACTGTTGAACAAAAAAACAAACTGTAAGTTAGGCCTACTGTAACCGCGCTCTGTTTTTTGTTTAATCTATTAACCAGTTATTTGTAACCATTTCACTTTGCTTTTGTTTTAAGTGTTAACTTTTTAAAAAATGGCAGGTAATTTTAGACATTATTCATACTCCGAATTAGCTGAAATGCATTTAATGTATGGAATGGGACACTACTGTAATAGTACTGAAGCAA